>NC_081193.1:24374711-24707211 GCF_902713425.1 Acipenser ruthenus
CGGTGGGACCAGAGTGAGGGCGGATATGTAAAAAGGCGGATAAGTGAATCCTATTTTAAATACCATTATACACAGTTGTAACAATTACTATATTCACACAGTTATTGTTTTGAGATTCAGCTTTTATTAGGGAGCTCCCCTATATCCCTTTAGAAAGATACAGGATATTAATGCTTGTGACAGAGTAGCCATGTGGGTGCGTGCATTCATTGCTGAGTGACAGCCAGGAGATTGAGACGGAGACGGAGTTTGAAGTTGATATGCCCCGCAGGCGAACAGGATTTATTTACTTATCAAGCGAACACACTGAACAGCTCACATGACATTGCCAGCAATGGTTGTGCACGGAGCACATACAACACAGTGTATGAAAACTTTGGTAAGATCTACAGTCTCTGAACTAATGTTCTCTGTTCAATAATAAACTAACGTTGCTGATGAGGTTGATCATGGTGGATAAACGGGTAGGGCGGATATGTGACGGGCGGATACGCGACGGATTATTGTAATTAGGACCTGGCTGGAGGTTTGATTGGTTCATGATTATTGAAAAGCACCAAAGCTTCAGCTGAGTAGAAAGAAAAGTAAACGTGTTATTCTTCAAGAATTCTGTGGATGATGTCATGATTATGTCAGAATAGAATGTTCATTCTAGAGGTTCCTAGTTTCCCGCATAGAAATATATGTACTTTTTTTTTTTTTTTCCTAAGCTGCATACCAGAAAATAACTCCCATCTCCACGCCCTTCGGTGGTTCTGAAGGACCCAGTTACTCCGTCACCCTGTTCATTGGAGACCAGTTAGCCGATGGTCAGCGGGGGCCAAGCCAGTCCCTTTTGAACAGTCCGGAGTCTACGCTGCACAGAGAGCCACGGCTCATTGGCTGGCGCCCTGAGATTCTCCTGGACAAACCTGGAGAAGAGACCTATGGGAGTCTCCCGAGACCAAGAAACAAAACTGTCTTCCAAAAGTTCTTTGGAAAGAAGGAATAAATTGAAGAGATTTTCATTCTCACTTCTGACAGGATGTGGAAAAAAATGTAAAGTCACTGACCTTTTTTTTCTTATGTTTTTTAACCAGTAGGTGGTGTGCAGAGCACATTCATGTTTTTAAAAAAAAATCTATTTAAAAGTCTATGTAATGAGTAAATTCATTAGCTGTTAACTACTAATCATGGCATTTACACAAGGTCAACATTCAATAACAGTAACGGCACCTCCAAAGATATTAAATTATTCCTACATTAAACATGGACGTATTTCAGGGCTAAGGCCCCACTTTATCACTGTCTCTGTTGCAGCATGATCTGGATGTTATGAAGACTGTCTGGGGGGCCCAAAATCATTCAAGAAGAATGGGTTGAGTTGTGCATCTTCAATTTCAATGTCATATATATATATATATATATATATATATATATATATATATATATATTACACTATACATTGAAAGTGAAGATGCACAACTCAACCCATTTTTACATATATATATATATAAGAGAAGCTGTTGTCTTTTCTATTTCAAAAACATGCAAGTGCATTTTAAATGTATCGTTCACTTATTATCTGCTCAGTTGTTACTGTTTCTTAAGATGAATGAACAGCAACAAGTCATAATTAATTACAGTAATAAAGGTAAAACCAAACATGTTCAAAGAAAAATAGCCAATATTTGAACCAATATCTAACCCAACAATTCATACTTATTGTGTGCGTGTTGTTAGTTTTTTGTTGTGAGTTCACATTTTGCCTTTACACGTGAGTACAAATACACACAATAAATCAATTTGAATTAAAATATGCATTCCTGTATTCCTAAACAAAACCATAAAGACTTATTAATTTGAAATCTTCAGCTAACAGATTTTTTTGTATACTGGTGTTCACACTAACAATGTTGTTGTGTTTTGGTTGCTTAGTATCAAAGTGTTTTTAAAGACCACTCTCTGCTCCAGAGTTACTTCTTTCACTATGCGCTGTTGGTTCAAAGATGCACTCCTTTGCTTCCCTGAGCTCTCCTGTAAGCTTGTTATTTAAAAAGAAACTTGAAACATGCTGTGCTATGAAACCCTGTACACTGTGGTAGAAATATATCAATATTTCTCAGTAGTAGTAATGGATTTGAGAGGGAAAGGTTATGGGAAATTGTGCTTATCATCACGCAATAATAAAAAATAAACAAATGTCGATCGCATTATTATGTCATGTTTATTGTTTAGTTCATTGCATGAATTTAGTAATATGGGGCATGCTGTAGTTCTAGAGGCGAGACCCAGACCTTTTTACTGAATTCTGTTGGCTAACCAATTTTATAAACTAAGCCCACCATGGGGCAGCAGTGTGGCGTAGTGGTTAGGGCTCTGGACTCTTGACTGGAGGGTTGTGGGTTCAATCCCTGGTAGGGGACACTGCTGCTGTACCCTTGAGCAAGGTAATTTACCTAAATTGCTCCAGTAAAAACCCAACTGTATAAATGGGTAATTGTATGTAAAAATAATGTGATATCTTGTAACAATTGTAAGTCGCCCTGGATAAGGGCGTCTGCTAAGAAATAAATAATAATAATAATAATAATTCGATAAAAATCCCCTGCCTGCCCACTGCCTCCTTGTATGTGTATATCCCTTGGTTGATGGTCCTCAGATTGATGTCGTAGGTCGTACTTCAGTTAAGGGGGGGCTCCTGCTGGACTAGAGGATGAGATCCTGGGCCGAAGTAAGATACACATTCTGTAGTACCTGGTTCCAACACGTATATCAAACTGTGCCTCCATCTTTCATTTTAAGAGCAATGCCACTAGGAATCAATTTCTGCCATGTCGGCTTCAAACTTAAATATCACACTGAACAAACAAGTTACAGTACACTTTTCAAATAACATATTTCAGTAATACTGTAATACAAAGCAATTGTACAGTGTTAAGTTTTGTATATGATTTTATTTTGTGGCACATTTAACTGTAGAATATATAACACTATACTGTATTTACTCTTTTTGCATTCAATTTAGGTCTGGATACAGCATGTTCATGTGCACACCAATCTAATCTGCATAGCTGCTCACTAACACTAACATATATTATTATTGTGTGATTACAATATGACCTGTCACAATTTACGGTCGTACCCACAGTTTATCAGGATTTACAACTCAGAAACCACAATCACAAACCTAATCGAATTCTGTACTATTTGGAGAACCCAGTAGGCTTGTGGACATTGTAATGTATGGTATATATACATATATTATTAACCTGCCTTGTGTATAGCCAAAGGACTACTTTATTTGTTTGGGAGGGGGGGTTGGTGCTTTTTGTTTTTTGTTTTTTGTTTCTTTACTGTATGCAAGATGATTAAATAATAAGAATCTTGTACCACTCATACGTTTATTTAAGAAATACTGCAGCCATTAGCTGTGGATTTTGAAAACTTCCACTTGGATGGTGTCTCCTAAAGTTCTCACACAAGTGTTTATATGAATGGTTTAACTAGTACACCAGACACACTAACAATCAACAGTAATAACAGAAATCGTTTTTTTTTTTCAGAATTCCTTCTTTTTGGAGTTAGTTAACTCCTAAGAACATCTAGCTTGTGTTGAATGCAAGAAATGTGCTGCAGAAAATCAGGATTTGATTTTTTCTTTAAGAAAACCATATATATATACACACACACACACATATATATATATATATATATATATATATATATATATATATATATATATATATATATATATATATATACAGCACTCGGCATCAAAAGATAATCATTTTGTATTTAATTCTGTTTATCTTTTGTATTGACTTCTGTTTATGGACATGTGTTTTTAAAAGAGTGCTGTGCAGATCCTTTTAATAAATAAAAGTTGTTGTTTTTTTTATTGATGTGTGGTAGCCATGTTCCAGTCTTTTCCTTTCCAGGGTAAACGCCTCACTTTCAGGGTGTTTCTCTGAGACAAATGATTGTCAAGTCCTGGTTAACCCCTTAAGGTACACAAGGAATTGAGCGGTTGTTCAAATGGTTTCTTCTTCTCATAAGAAAACTGACCATTTGGATGACCTGTCAGTAAATGTTAAACTCTGTTCCGTGCACCTCATTGCATAAATTAGAAAGTTAGCATCATTTTATTTGTGGAACACATATGATGTCCCATGTACTTTAAAGGGTTAAATAAAATAAGACTTGTCAGTAGTGATAAACAAAATACAGTATTCCTCTCAACCCTGAAAACATCCAGCAGTTGGTGTATTACATAAACACTGTTGTGTTAATAGTAATGCAAGGAACAAACACGTTGCTTGCAACCTCATTGGTTCTCCCTAGCACCAACTGCTACCCACGTCCCTCTGCTGGTCAAATGAGTGTACTGTGCTTGTAATTCACCATCCTACTTAAAAGCACGTAATGTAATCGATGATTAAATACAGTACATACAGAGCTGGGACAAAATGGAAATACAGTACCTGCCTCAGCACTGTCAACCAGGACAGTAAGATTACAGAATATGTTAAGTTTGCATTTAAATTATTCTGTCATTTGAGGGACATCACTTTTACAAAAGGTGTGTGCAACATACGGCAGCTGTGTCGCCCCAGTCTATTCGTATAGTGATTTGAATCTGAATATAGAGCCAGCTGCTTTAAAAAACACAGTATTTGACTAATTGCAAGAAGAACCGCTCAGCAGGGTTTCCCAGAAGAGCCCCACTGCCAGTGTAACTCAGTCCGGAGTCTGCTAGGCCACACTGTATCCATTACAGAGTTATGGAGTGCAAACTGCCAATGGTGTACAAAAGTATCATGATGTGGAGCACAACTAACTGAGGACTAAGCCTTTTTCATGATACATGAAGCATATGCCTTATTTACACAAGCAGAAACAAGCATTTAAACTAAAGGTGGCTGTATTTTTTATATAAGGCCTATCAATTACAACATTATATATATATATATATATATATATATATATATATATATATATATATATATATATATATATATATATATATATATATTGTAACACAGCAGGGAGGGGGTTAATCCTCCCTGCATGAAGAAACATGTGAGAATGCACATTTGTTTAATTGTTTTATTGTTAATGATCCCCTGCACCTGGTAGTTATTGTTAAATTAGGACCAGGTGCAGGGTATTTAAGAGAGGCAGCTAGTCTGCTCATTGCTGCTGAGTAGAAGGAGGCAGATGGTGTGCTCTGTCTCCGAGCAGTAATACTGAAGTAAGTGCCGTGTCAATCCTGTGTTTTGTGTTGTGGGGAAACGGCTTAGCCGTCCCATTTGATAGTCAGGGTGTTCCTGAGTCTTAGTTAGCGCTCCGAAGGAGCTAGGTGTTTGTTTTTGTTCTGTATTTTGTTTATTGTTTTTATTATTAAAAGTGCTTCGGAAGCGCTGAACCCCCAATTTCTGTGTCTGGGTCTATTTGAAAAGGGTCAACGAACCTGAGTGACGTGCAGCTTTATCACAACGTGGTGTCAGAAGCTGTGGGTGCCCCTACGACCCAGTAAAAGAATGGATTTTAAGGAATTGATCGAGAGGATCAACAGAAACACCGCTGCTCAAGTGGAGCAGAACAGGATGTGGAGACTGGAGCTAGGGCTACCGGAGCCGGAGCCAACAGAACTGGACCTGCTGCTCCAGAAATGGGAGGTAGAGCAGCCGTCCAGAGAGCCAGAGAGGGTGGAGCAGCTGTCCCAAGAGCCAGAAGGAGTGGAGCTGTCCCGAGAGCCAGAAGGGGTGGAGTTGCCAACCCAAGAGCCAGAAGGGGTGGAGCTGCCAACCCAAGAGCCAGAGGGGCTGGAGCTGCCGTCTCGGGAACCAGAGGAGGTGAGGGAGTCACCTCCACCACAGCCCCGACCACCACCCCTGGAAACCAGTCCGGTGCTGCCGGGCGCTGTCCCTTGCCCCGTGCTTGTGGACACCCTGCCGGAGTGCATGGACCTCCCTGTGCTCGACCTCGTGCCCAGGTCGGGGCACCACCAGGCACAGTTGCTCACCTGGTCCCTTGCTCCGCTTCCCCTGAAACCGCAGACGTCACGACGCGGTCGTGTGACGTCACTGGCGTTCCCCCTTCATCCCGCTGTGTTCCCCCTGGACTCTCAGAGGTCGCTGCGCCGGTCCCGTGGCTCACACCTCTGCCTGCTGCTGCACCGTCCAGGTTACCGGCCTATGCGTCGGTCGCCCCTGGCAAGCCGTTTGGGTCCCTACTCGCCGGATCGTGGTCCCTTCCGCTGGGCACCGGACTTCAAAGGGGGGGGGGGGGGGGGGGGAATGTGGCCTTGGAATGGCCGATCAGTGCTGTGCACTTAAGGGGGGGGGAAGTGTAACACAGCAGGGAGGGGGTTAATCCTCCCTGCATGAAGAAACATGTGAGAATGCACATTTGTTTAATTGTTTTATTGTTAATGATCCCCTGCACCTGGTAGTTATTGTTAAATTAGGACCAGGTGCAGGGTATTTAAGAGAGGCAGCTAGTCTGCTCATTGCTGCTGAGTAGAAGGAGGCAGATGGTGTGCTCTGTCTCCGAGCAGTAATACTGAAGTAAGTGCCGTGTCAATCCTGTGTTTTGTGTTGTGGGGAAACGGCTTAGCCGTCCCATTTGATAGTCAGGGTGTTCCTGAGTCTTAGTTAGCGCTCCGAAGGAGCTAGGTGTTTGTTTTTGTTCTGTATTTTGTTTATTGTTTTTATTATTAAAAGTGCTTCGGAAGCGCTGAACCCCCAATTTCTGTGTCTGGGTCTATTTGAAAAGGGGCAATGAACCTAAGTGGGGGCAATTTATCACAATATATATATATATATATATATATATATATATATATATATATATATATATATAATGACAAAGCATAAACTTAAAACAGTATTAAAGAGCAAATAACTTCAAAACACATGTTCTTAAATTTCTATGGTGTTTGCAATTACTGTATACAGTACTGGTTACATACAGTATGTCTATGACAGGCAATTGGAATGGAAGTGCAGCTCCTGAACCCAGGTGAAACTTCCTTAACACAGACTTATCAGAAAACAAAGAAAACAGTATTTGGGTACTAGCAATAAGAACCGCACCAAATAATTACAAACGTCATAAAAAGTCAAGGAGATTGAAAAATAAATAAGAAAATGTAGTTTGAGGCTACTTGCTCTGAAAGTAGATTGATTTCTAAATATGATTTGAAAATACATTTACATTCATTTGTTTTTTTCTCATATTTTCCATCTGAAGCACTGTGTCAACACAGTGTTTGCCTTGCTGGTGATGACATGTTAAAGTGTTCCTGGCACAATCACAGTACTTTGTCCACATACCAATCCATTGCAAAATGTTTTTGTTTTTAGCTTTCTTGACAACTGTGTAGGCCGGGATGAAGCTTACATGCTACACAAGGTTAACAGGAAAGGATCCAGCTATTTCAATCAAAATGATGCACCACTAGAATGATCACATTTTATTGAATCAACATGAAGATGAAGCATTTGTTTTTCCATAAACACATGCTGTTTTGCTAGAATAAGCTAAATAATATGGTTTAGAAAAAAAACATTTATAAGTTTCAGATTAAACAATACTGCCTGTTTGAATCACCATCTTATTCTAAGAAATGTTATTGTTAAAAACCGCGTGGAGTACAGGATGCGCCCTATAACCTGGATGTCACCGGTTCGAAGCCAGGCTATTCCACTGCTGACTGGGGACGGGAGCTCCCAGGGGACGGCGCAAAATTGGCCGAGCTTAGGTTGGCCAGGGTGTCCTTGGCTCACCGCGCACCAGCGACCCCTGTAGTTTGGTTGGGCGTCTGCGGGCTTGCCTGTAAGCTGCCCAGAGCCACGTTGTCCTCCGACGCTATAGCTCTGAATTGGCTGGCTGGTGGGCCTGCAATGTGAAAACGAACTGGTCGGCTGATGGCACATGCTTTGGAGGACTTCGTCTTCGCCGCTCCCAAGTCAGCGCCATGGTGGTAGGCGTGAGCTGAGCCTAAAAATAATTGGCTATTCAAAATTGGGAGAAAAAATGATAAAAACAATTGGCGAACCTTATTGGGAGAAAAAATGATAAAAACAATTGGCGAACCTTATTCATGAAACATACACTGTTTATCACTTCGGTTAACATGTTGTTTTATTGTTTGGTGTAGGAGTCAAGAAATTATGTTCCTAAGAAATTACATTGTATCTGCTGACAGAGCCTACAACCAGGGGAGGCAATGGCAATGCTGTCACAAGTCATGAGATACATTCTCATAGCCCTGATCTCTACCTTCATCTTCAGTATGTAACTGTTATGAACTCAGTTTCACATGCCTCCTCTTAAAACAGTATACTATGGTAGCGTAGTGAAGCATAGTAAAGAACATAGATAACCATGGTGAAGCAAGAAAAGCAAAGAAAACTGAAATTACCATGCAAATTTACCATGGGGCACTTTAATAAGGAACAACATGGTGATTCAGTGGTCTAGACCAGTGTTGTCCAATAGAAATCGCTGGTGTGGCTACGGCAGTATCGTTTTAGCCAATGCTATTGTAGTAAAAAGCACCATACATACACTTACACAATATAGGTAAATGTTCTTCAACACTGAAAAGAATGGTGTTATATAGAACACAAACCTGGTGTTTAAACATGGACAACACAAGTTGGTGGTAAAATCAATCAACAAAATCTGAGTATTGAGATCACAATCAATTCGCCACATGTGCCTAGTGGCTAATGTATTGGACAACCCTGGTCTAGACCAATAGAATGTGAACAGGTTTTTGTTGTAGAGCATGGTTGGAATCTTTGGTAACTGTTTGATTTAGTTTTTATTACAAACACATGTGTTGTTTGGATTGAGGGGTTGCTTTGGGGTTTTTCAGTCATGCCAGTCTGTTCAGTGTCAGAGTCAGCTTCCAGTCACACAGCTGAAGGTGAACAATATATAGAACAATATCCCTGGGTCAGTACAGCAATTAAACACATTCTTCAAATACACAAATAATGTGTATGCAGCTATTTGATCTAAAATGAGCAACATCTCATCACAGATGCCAAGCTGGCTGAGAGCATGGCTGCGGCTGCAACCCATTCACCTCAGAGTACATGATGGCAGAAGTTTAAAAAATTATCTTTACAGGACATAGTTTCAGTCCTGCTTCTGGCAATGAACCCCATGTTATATTCAATCTTCTATTACCCTGAGTACTACTTCCACATTCTAAACCAGCAAGGGACCATTGACAAGTGGTCTTTATTTACACTTTCTTTCATGAGAAATGTACAGAGGTGCTATTTGGATGCCGGTCCCCTTCTTTATACAGGTTTCACTGTACCAGTTATAAAACTAAGAAATTGTACTAATATTAATGGCTAGAATGTACTGTATACCTTTAATGATTCAAACTTCACATGCATTAAGAAATTGACATCACCCATTGAGGAACTGCAGTATCTTTAGTACTAACACACAGTTAGTCATTGGAGGCCAGCAGGGTCTTTCCCATCGCAACCCCCCTTTAGGCCAGAGTTAGGCCTGGTTAGTAAGACATGTAATTGTATGTAAAAATAATGTGATATCTTATAACAATTGTAAGTTGCCCTGGATAAGGGTGTCTGCTAAGAAATTAATAATTAAATATAAGACATGGTAATTTGTTTCCAAGAAAACTTTATCCTGATGAAAGAGAAGACTATTGAATGTTGAGAAGATAATACAATTGTTGTTTTAATGATGCGTATCCATTAACATTACTCAAATCCGATGAACTTTGTCGCACTCATTTTTTGTCCAGGCTTGCATTTACATGACCTAGAGTCACATTGAGGGTTTGACCTGTGTGATTAATTCACCCATGCCTGGGATGCCATGTAAACCTGGGCTGTCAGTGCTCCAGTGCAAACTGACTGTTTCTGCTCATGAAGAGCCAGGCTTTGTTAGTGAAGCAGTAGTGCTGTGTACACATTGAAACCACTTCACGCAGACAGTGCACAAAGTACATATACTGGGAACCAATACCCAGTCCATCTAGGTCCACCCGTCATGAAGGCAATTCTCTCAAATACGAAGCTCAGCAAATAGAGCCTGGCTCCTGGTGTCTGTGATGCCACAAGAGCCAGGCTTCATTCACTGAGCTTTATATTATTCAACAGTCAACACAATCAACTACTGGAGAGAACTGGTTAGGGCCACCTTGCACTCTATCAGTGAGATGGGTGCAAGTCTCTGGAGACTGGAGTTTCAAACGTTTTTACTGTGGTTTGCAGATTTCTACAGTGTTTATTATTATTATTATTATTATTATTATTATTATTATTATTATTATTATTATTATTATTATTTGTTTATTTAGCAGACACCTTTATCCAAGGCGACTTACAGAGACTAGGGTGTGTGAACTATGCATCAGCTGCAGAGTCACTTACAATTACGTCTCATCCGAAAGGGAGCACAAGGAGGTTAAGTGACTTGCTCAGGGTCACACAATGAGTCAGTGGCTGAGGTGGTTACAAGCCCTTTTCTTTAACCACTGGACCACACAGCCTCCCAACTTATAGCCCAAAGTTACCTCAAAACTAGACCAATTTTGTTTTTTTACTGAAACCAAGCTTGTAATTAAAACAAAAAGTGATCAAAAAGGGTTCGCAAGAAAAGACACCCAGTGTAGACTTGATAAAAACTCCAGACGCCTCACCCTCAGTGCCAGTTCATCCACATGTTGTTAAAAGCAACCAATCCTTACAGAAGCTCTGAAGACACAATCAACTTTCATAATCCTTTCGTACCAGCAACCGAATTACATTCATGATTCCTCTACTAAAACACTGGTATATCCTAGACCTAAACAATAATGCAAACATATGCAAACAGTTCAATCTAGTTAGATATTGTAACATCAATTAATTGCACCTTAAAAAATGGCAAAAATACACCCAACAATGTACCACTAGTTAAGTAAACACCAATAAAGTAGCTGACTCCTAAATATTTCCCGCGGCCATCTTTTCCAAGTAACCCAATTCCGGACCTGGCAACAATGGTGGTGGATATTTGTTGTAATTACATTTCATTACTGTTGTATGCTCTTGAGCAGGGGATCCCAAAGGTGACCACCTAACCCATGACCCAAGTGCATTTCTAAAACAGTTACTGAAAATTCCTGCCTCTCCACATGTTCTCCTTTTTCTTTAGTATCGTGTTTTGCAATAGCAAACTTTAACTTTAGAGTTCAGGCTTCAAACCAGATGAGTGGGCAGATGTAGAAACATCTTGCTTTCATTATGCTTTCTTATCTCAGCAATAAAACAATTAGAAACACATTTTCAAAACAAATAACATCACTGTGCAAGCTAGCAACAAGCTAGCAAGCTTAACATATTTATTTAAATGCAAAATCACCTTTTTAAAAATCAACAAAATCAATGTTCTATACATTACACTCCGTACTTACAGTTGCTGTTCATTTTTTAAAGAGGTTCTGGAGCAATACCCAACCCAGCTCCTTTTTTACTGCTGATTTCTTGTGTCAGCTTGTACAGCTATGGTCAAAGGTTTGGCATCTCCCTCTATATAGAATTAACAAATTTTTCTTCATAGTCGAATGAAACCTGCTGAATAATGTTACGTTAACACATTTCAAAATCTAACATGAAATTCTGAACTACTTTTATGGCTTCTGCGATATCATTTTGTAGTTTCTTTGATCACATGATGTTAAATAAAATATCTAAATTATGTTCATACAGTTTTAATTTTTAATTTTTTATTATGCCTCAATCCTAAAATTCTAGGTGATGCAAAACTTTTGGCCATAGCTGTACATTGACCTGTGTGGGCATTTTTGACATCAGATTCCAACCTGACTACCTACAAACATGTCTGCCTTCTGATGTCAAGAATAAACCACTATTACTACTACAAAACCTTATCAAGTAAGTTAGACTTCAGTGCAGATTTTCAAAAACCTTTATAAAGTATGTTATATCCCAAACTAGACCTGCAAAATGCAGCAGGAATTGGCATCTTTCAGCATTTACATTTTTTTTACTACCAAAGAGTTCTAATATGAATAAACCAAACCGAAAAAAAAAGTTTTTTTTTATTTTAAAACAAAACAGCATCAAACTGAATAAACAAGGAACTACCAGTGAGTAATACTGATGAGCATTGAGGACTGTAGAAATCCAATGCTCCTTTGTGAAGAAACAAAAGCAGCACGCACACCTCCACCCCTAGCCACTAGGAAACAGAATTTGCCGTAATTGTGAAGAACAAACCCCGGCACTGTGTGGTTTAAATAGAGAGCACATGAGAGGAAGCCATGCTTGAACAGATTCCCCAATGTGAATGGAGTATACAGTAGGTCACGGTCTTCCCTAAGTCATGTGTTCCTTATAATAATATGGTGGGGCAGGGGGACCACCAGCTCTGTATTAACATGAATTGAATTCAAAGTTATTTTCACATGCCACACTTGGGAAGCAGAGACCCCAGCTATTACATCGTTCTATGTGTCCTCTCCGCACTCGTTATATACAAGTATCACAAGCTAGTTTTTCTTTGTGCTTCACACTATTCTTGCATTGTTCCATTTAAATGTACTGTCCTCCACTGCTAATCTAGCTTTCTGACTTCTTATCCTTAACTCAATGGAAGATTGTTTTAAAGCCAACCATTTCTTCAAGTCCCTCTTACTTGGTTTTAAGCCACTTAAAACATTTTCTTGCATTAAATACCCTCATTCATCACTAAGTTTTGAAAATATCCCTGGAACACTAGAAATTGCATTGAGATTCCTGGGCAAATTTCTCTGTCTAAGTCAGAAAGATTAGTATTCTGCAGAGAGACTTGTTGATTACACAGGGGTGCTGACGGATAAAGTATAAATGGGTCAAAGAGACGTGCAGCGCAGCAGGCTGATGTGGAAAACCTCCATACCAGACTTTTCCTGTGGGACAAGATGTTACTGTGAGGCTAGAATACAGAATCAGACACTGACAATGTAGTGGAGAACAGCAGTGTAGTGGAGAACAGCAGTGTAATTGAAATGTGCTATAATTGCCCCATTATTTTAGCCCCGATTTTCCCCCTAATTACACCCCTTCACTGCAGCAGTTCCGCACACAGCTCAGGAAAACCGAAGGTCAGCGGCCGTCCTTCGATCCCCCTACCAAGCCATTTTCCTCTTTACTCCCAGGAACTCATAAACGGGTGTCGGGGAGCAACCAGCCTCTGGAGGGCAAATGCCAGCCCTGCCATAGTCTACGTGGTGTGAGACAAAGCACATTAACCGTTAACATCTGCGTTTCGGCTTCATTTCACTAGGGTCAGCAGAAACCCAGATAACAAGAAGTTACACTTAATCATTAATCATGAATTGCTAGATAAAAGAAGCACAGACCTATTGAATCGTGTAAACTTTCAGGCAGTTCAGCAAAAATAATTAACTTGATGTGAAATGTGTTTTGCTCAATTCTCACAGACGGCAAAGCATCACAAGGTCGAACGACGAGGCTGGTGATGGCAAACTGCTGATGAAAAGCAGCCAGCGCCAGCCTAAGGCAAGGCGAGCGAGGAGGCCACCTAGGGCCCCCACCCTTTAGGAAACCCCGCGCTCAACCAGACTGCAGTGAGATTTAATATGTTTGTTAAGCAAAATGCTCAGGGGTGCAAATGTGGTGCCAGATTGCTGGATTCTCGCGCTAGGGTACCTTATGTAGGCACCAGCAACATTAAATTCCAGCGCCATTAGACATGTTTAATTTTTTTAATGGTATTTTTATTGCTTAGCGACCATAGATGGCGATATAGTTTCTCATTGTGTCTGGACTATTCACATGACCCACCCACACTCATCCACCTACACAGGAGAGAAGGTTTGTGTCCGTTGGGAAAGTGATAGCAAACATGTCCCAGCGCGTTTTTACACAGTTATCAATTAAATCTGTTCAGCAAGTCAAACAGTTATATAGGCAATTAGTAGACTTAACAGGTAACAATACTTTATAATATAATGTTTAGTTTTCACAAGCCTCTTCATTTTACCGTGAAAGTTAACCTTTGCTAGTTTATAAACACATTTTGTTGATTAAGAAATAGTCAATCCATTAAAACACGTATAGTAGGCAAACTACCGAATAGAAAAAGAGCAAACGCGGTTCGTGTTATTATAGTACTTAGCTACTGACCTTAACCGCCAGGCGCGTAGCGTCCGTTGAGGCAGCCGAGGCGGCAGACTCGGTAAAAATCGGCTCAATTCTTAATTGTGAAGACGAAAAAACATAAATAAATAAATAAATAATAATAAAAAAAAACCCGTACCCACTTTATTTTTTAAGAGTGTAATAGCCGATGATGGACTTGTAGTCCGAAACGTCCTGATAATTGATTTGTAATCAATTATTCTACCTTTTTAAGTACCTGAAATATCCTTTCTTTTATTTTTAATTTCCTCACGTTACTGTGATCTCGGGCAGCACAGACACTGCGGTATGTCAAATTCGCGCCACAAAGACGTTTCTCATTAGTCATTTTCCCAAGTTACTCTGTACTCTGGTTTACAGAGCAGCACCAACATGAAACAGAGAAAAACACAACCAATTACACATTTCTTTCTAAAGAAGCCAACTCTTGGTAAGAATCAATGTTAAGTGAATTTATCATTAGTGGGGCTTGCGAAGCAAGAGTCCCCACTTTAAATCTTCGACATACTTCTTCTTCTTCTCATTTGGCACGCTACTCCTCTTACACCGTTTAAGCTACAAACGCTGTTCAAACTTTAAAACGTGTAGACTGGTCTGGAATAATGTGCCTGTATACAACTATATATTTATACTTTTATACTTTTTAAACTATTAAGCTTTTTGTCCTTTTTTGTCCATCTCCATTCACTTTAATGGGACTTTTTTCAACATTCTAAAGCTCCCCATTGTTTAAAAACTCCCAGACTTCCAACATTCTATTTACTGTAAATGATGTAACTTTTGACACAAATCAGCTACTTTGACCACTTTCCCAACAAGTAAGACACAAAGTTAGAGAATATGGAATCTTCCTCTACTTCTCTGCTATTCAAATCAAAACAGAAATACCTTTTACCAATCAAGAGGTACACATGTTTTAGTAACCGCACCGACTACGTTTTCTGTGAACTTTTAGAAATAACTGCCGTTTTGACCACTTTCCCAACAAGTTAGACAAATACTTAGAGTAAATGAAATCTTCCTCTACTTCTCAGCTATTCAAATATGAAATCAAAACAGGAATGGCGTCTACCAATCAAGAGGTACAGCTTTTTTAGTAACCCCATCAACTTCTTTCAGGACTCTACTTCTGGACTCTGGCTCGGTTCCTGCTACCCTTAAGCTTGCCCGAGTTACACCGGTACTCAAAAAACCATCTCTCGACCCGGCTGACTTATCTAATTTCCCGCCAATCTCCAATCTCCCTTTTCTCTCCAAAACTCTCGAAAGGGCTGTAGTCAGTCAGCTGATGAAACATCTCACGGATAACAATCTGCTTGAATGTCTACAGTCTGGTTTTCCGGCCTCATCACTGTACTGAAACTGCTCTGCTCTGGATTGTGAATGATCTCCTGCTCAATGCTGATGCTGGTGCTCCCTCTGTGCTTGTCCTCCTTGACCTAACAGCCGATTTTGACACCATAGATCATGGCATTCTTCTTGACCGCCTTCAGAATTATGGAATCTTTGGAAGCTGTCTCTCCTGGATGTCCTCTTACCTATCAGGACACATGTAGTCTGTTTTCTATGCTGGACGCAGTGGCGTTGCAAACTCAGTCACTTGTGGTGTCCTCCAAGGATCTGTTCTTGGGCCCCTTCTCTGAAATATCTACATGCTTCCCTTGGGTCACCTCATCTGCCAACACAGCCCCATATTTCACTCCTATGCTGATGACACCCAGCTCTACTTAAAACTCGACCCTGGAAGCCCCTCTGCCATGGTCCGGCTCTTGGCTTGCATTCAAGACATCGAGGCCTGGATGTCTGCCAATTTTCTTCAGCTGAACACTAGCAAATCTTAACTCCTTCTAGTAGGATCTAAAACTCAACTTAAGAATCTCAATATAGCTGCCCTGAACCTCGGAAACTGTCTGCTGCTGCCTTCCCCCACAGTACGAAGCCTTGGTGTACTTCTTGACAGCAGCCTCTCCTTTGATGCCCACATCTCCTCCGTGGTCAAATCTTCCTTCTACCATCTTCGAAACATCTCCAAAGTCCGTCCCTACCTTTCCCTCCCAAATGCAGAGATACTATGTCATGCATTTGTCTCCTCTCGACTTGACTACTGCAACTCTCTATATGGTGGTCTCCCGGCACGCACCATAAACTGATTGCAGCTAGTTCAGAATGTCGCTGCTAGGATCCTTACCAGATGTAAAAAACAGGATCACATCACCTCCTGTCTTGCCCAGCTGCACTGGCTACCTGTAAAGTTCAGGATTATTTTCAAAACTCTTCTGCTCACCTACAATGCCCTTCATCACACAGGTCCCGAGTACCTCCTCAACCTGCTGACCCGCTATGTCCCTGCCCGCAAGCTGAGGTCCTCCAACTCTGGACTGCTTGTTATCCCCAAGCAAAAGTGCACCACACTTGGAGAACGCTCATTTAGCTTCATGGCTCCGACTCTTTGGAACTCTCTCCCAGCTTTGGTGTGTGATGCTCCCACCGTCGCTCACGTTAAATAAACTCTCAAGACCCACCTGTTCTCTCTTGCTTTCCATGCTCTTTAAGCCTGATATCTGCTATTAGCTGCTGTGTTGCTGCTACTATTTAATGTATTATGCTACTATCATGTATTATGCACTTTCCAATGTATTTAATGTATCATGCTTTTTTTTAACTGAATTGCAGTTAAACATACTTTGAGCCCAATTCAGTGAATGCAGAGCAGGGAAAAGTGAAAATATAAACAAAATGGATGTGCACATATTTGCAAGGTTATCCGCTTGTGTTTAAAGAATCAGATATTTTGATGCCTTAATAGAATCAAAATAAAATGTTATCCTCTGTTTAATGCATGGATTTATATTTTCCTAAAATGTTTTTTTTTCCCCCAGAAGTGAATTAAATTGAGCCCTTTATTTTTAAGTCAAGTAACTTTTTAGGCAACTTTTTCAGAAATGAATGCTTTTGTAAAGCTGGGGTAATCTTTGCAACCAGTGAACAATATCCTCCCTATTCTCACCACCTCAGCCAGGACGCTGCAGTGTACCACGGACTCTAGTTCTCTCAGTCTTATGCAGGACACTTGAACAACCACTTTCCAATTTGCTGATTAGGAAAAATATTGATAGTCCACAAAACTAGGGTGATAGAACTGTACACCATACAGCATATAGTTTAAAGTGGATTTAGGTATGAATTAATAATTGCATTTATACTGCAAAATTATCTCGACTTCAAGAATGGGTTATGTTATATTCAAAAAACATTTTTGCAAAGCTGATAATAAATACAGATGCTACTGTTTATTGTTTATTGGTGTTGCCATCTCCATTTGTCTTTGAGCTCCCTGGATAGCTGCCTCTCCTGTTAAATCTGAACCAATGTGTTTAACTACATTTAATTTGCTTTTATTTTATACGTCTGCCCCTGATTGACGTAGTCGACAAATCTACAAAATTAACTATTCAGATTAGTCACCTTCTTATATAATGTAGAGGGGTGTGACACCTGTTTGGCACACAGACAAACAACCTCACTGTAATGAAACTAAATACAAAAATGGAGATGAAATACAACAGCTGTTCATTATAAATCACCCTGAAAACTATTTTCTGAATTTGAATGAAAGAAACAATAGGATGAAAGTCCTGCCCATTGCCTCGTCGATTCACGCAATCAGGGACTTTTTTAGATTGTCAAAAGCCTAAGGCCATCAAAGTTCTACTTCATGACTGAAAATAAAGTGTGGCTGTATCTTTCTAACAGAGGACAGACACAGTTGATTGGTCTGTTGATGCAACAGAGAAGCAACATATTCTAAAGCTGTTTAGACAAAAGATCATCTTTGACAACATCTTTGACAACATTTAGTTATTATATTTACGTGAATTATAACCTCATGAAAGGAAACACTGTCCAAAATAAACAATGACCAACCAAGTGCAGCAAAACAGAATACTCTAAATGCTCTTTGCGTTTAAACATCAACACAAAGAGATGTAATTACTCTAAACTGTAACTCATTCTTAGATGCTAAATACTTCATAGCTAAACCATAGTTGGAGGCTTTTTTTCTAACATCCTTTTTATTTTACTATGTTACATGTCTCCCATGTGTTGCTACAACTGTTTACGTAAGGTGTGTGCATTGTTTTAATTTTTTTTTTTTTTTTTTTTTTTTACATTTTGACCACTTTTTTAAACATTTAAATTGCATTCCCTGCCTCAAGATGGCTTCACATATACCCACATGGACCTCACTGGTAAATCCATCTCAGTTACATATGTGAGCAGGTAGTTCTGAGTGGTCCATGCGGGTACATATGAGAGAAGATGCACTACCACGCATGCAGATTAAATAAGAACATAAGAACATAAGAAAGTTTACAAACGAGAGGAGGCCATTCAGCCCATCTTGCTCGTTTGGTTGTTAGTAGCTTATTGATCCCAGAATCTCATCAAGCAGCTTCTTGAATGATCATAGGGTGTCAACTTCAACAACATTACTGGGGAGTTGGTTCCAGACCCTCACAATTCTCTGTGTAAAAAAGTGCCTCCTATTTTCTTTTCTGAATGCCCCTTTATCTAATCTCCATTTGTGACCCCTGGTCCTTGTTTCTTTTTTCAGGTCAAAAAAGTCCCCTGGGTCGACATAGTCTATACCTTTTAGGATTTTGAATGCTTGAATCAGATCACCATGTAATCTTCTTTTTTCAAGACTGAATAGATTAAATTATTTTAGCCTGTCTGCATATGACATGCCTTTTAAACCCAGGATAATTCTGGTTGCTCTTCTTTGAACTCTTTCTAGAGCAGCAATATCCTTTTTGTAACGAGGTGACCAGAATTGAACACAATATTCTAGGTGGGGTCTTACTAATGCATTGTAAAGTTTTAACATTACTTCCCTTGATTTAAATTCAACACTTCTCACAATATATCCGAGCATCTTGTTAGCCTTTTTTATAGCTTCCCCACATTGTCTAGATGAAGACATTTCTGAGTCAACATAAACTCCTAGGTCTTTTTCATAGATACCTTCTTCAATTTCAGTATCTCCCATATGATATTTATAAAGCACATTTTTATTGGCTTCGTGCAGTAGCTTACACTTTTCTCTATTAAATGGTAGGTAATTACGCTTTTACTATATTAAAATCAATCATTTATTAGATAAATTATGGGAGATAATGAGTGTTAGATTGTAGGTACAAGGTGGGGTTTTACAGCCAGTCGGTCTGCTTCTGTCTGTCACCATGCTTCTGAACAGCATGCCAGCAGTGTGCCACCTCTCGGTTTGTTTGTTTCTCTTCTTGCCTGTTTAGGGTTAAATGAGCAATGATTTGGTTCATCAGAAGTGATGCTCCTGAACTAGAATTGTGCTCTGCACCGTTTTTTTTCCAAAAGGACAAACAAGTTATTGTTAATAGCGTGATCGAGCCACAACTATTCAGATGTCATTTAGATGCGTACCTTCTCCTCTCTGTTCATTAGGCTTGTACAAAAGGGCAAAGCTGGGCTTGGCAGTGTTTACTAGGCATTGCTGTATTCCTTTTAAATTTCTTAACTGGCTGACACTGGCTACTCGCATATATATTTTGTTCTGAAATTGACAATTTGTCGCACATGGGCATTGGATAACTGCAGATAAAAGCGGAGAAGGCCCCCATACACCTTTGACACAAATGTTCAGAAGACAGGCAGAGCAGCATTTGTATCTAAGCACACACAATCCTTGGCTAAATATTTCACTGTTACAGTGTTACTGTAGTTTGCCAAATAAGTACTGGTAGTTTTAACTGACATTTGGATTTAAAAAAAAAAAAAACAACAAAAAAAACAACACAGAAGTCGGTCAAAAATAAAACGCACTTAACTTACTTCATATTCAGCATGAAGTGGGAAAATTTAAAAGGGGGTGCTCAATGAATGGCATCCTTACAAATCAACTGCTGTACAATAATAACTGCAGTATTACAGTGGCAGCTGTACTGCAGTTGTACTGCAGCTTACGCATGGTATTTATGCAGTGGCATTGCATTTTACTACATTGAAAAGTTATGTTGTCGCCGCAGTTTTTTGTATAAGTAATATTAAACTAAAGGTAAATTCATTTTGTGCATTTATGTATTACTCTTTATTTTGATAGAGGATAAAACACACTATTTTGTGCAGAGACACAAAGGTAAAAAAAAAAAGACACACAAATCCACAAGTCCTTGGCTGTCAAAAAAACAATGCTTAACACGGCAACAATACAGACATATTATGAACTATTACAAAAAATTTTTTTAAAAAAATGTTTAATTCGGCAAGCACTAGGACCAAGAGAAGCCTTCAGGGGGAGAATCTAAAAAAAAAAACAGCAAACATTTCAATAACTTTTTTGGCACAGAGCAGTGACAAACTCGCATGGATGAGAAGCACTGCCCGACAATACATGTAAGTTAATTTTACAGTATGTATTAGAAATAGTACGCTAATCGAAATGCTTATACTGCGACAGTAACTACGTGTTGATAAATGTAGCAAATTAAGGTACACCCGTCAGTTAACCTTCATTTCACACAGTCTACAGTAACCCAACTGTTCTGACCACGTTACTTTGTTTACTCTAAGGCTTCGTATGAATACAGTTTTGTGTATTTAACCGACACACAGAATTTGAAAAGCACCTCAGTATTCTATTTGTATTTTTTGTGTCGATAAATGCCTTGCAAGCAAATTACGAACAGTACATTATAACAATATTGCCCCATTCATGCTTGATTTATCAGTACGTGCGTAAGTCAAGCAGCTTTGTTGTGTCTATTTAGCCGAAATGTTCTGTCTTTGTGTGTGTGTGAGTGTGTGTGTATGTCCTGACTCCTTTACCAATCGCCTAAGTGGGTTACTGTTAATTATAATTTGTTATACACTCCAGAAGGCGTTATTAATTTAAAATGTATTACTTTTTTGCTGTTTTTTTGTCACTGTTAAATTGTACTAAGGTATGTACATGGTAGTTTGATCATATGGTTCCAGGTTCACTTCTTTTTACCGTGTACAATACAATTCAAAACTAGAAGTTCCAGAATTGATTTGAGATAAACAACAGTTCCGTCAACCTGGAGTTATTTAAATCGGAATAACTCAAGTGAAGGGTTGCAAATGCAACTTCAAAAATCCAAAATCTGTGGATACCGAAATGTTTTGCTTGGTTCTTGTAGATCTCATCAGCATCTATCCAAAAATACGGTAATATGTATTTCTGTATTTTGGTAATCTGGAAAATCGTGTTCTGAGTGCATGCAGTCAGTGTTAGAACCAGTGATCTGATAGTTTGAATCTCATATCTTCACACATTGCAGGTGATAATAGATTCATTTTAAAGGGAGCGACAGTGTTTTTAACTGCTGCTAAATGAAAAGGGAAGATAATACATCTCCAGTGCAAGTTAATAATATGACCACGGCAGAATATCATGATTACCTCAATATCATACCGATGGATCAACTTCTAATTTTAACTGATCTCCATAAATCCTTTCGGTCTAATGACTTGAATAAATGTGTGTTCAGTATTTAACAGAACAACTCCCAATAACTAAAACGAGGAACCAGAAAATGCTGACAGGCCATCTAAAGCCCAGAATAGACAAATACACTGTTTCAGGCGTCTCCTGACAATCTCGTCTCACGTGCCAATGACATGTATAAGGATAAAAAAATGGATTCTCAGTGCATTTAAAACAGAGCTGAATACAAGCCTGTGTAGCTGCAGAGTTCAAACAGTGATCAAACATAATACAAGTAAACCAACAGTTCAACAATTTACAAAAAAAAATAACCATAACATGAATGACCTACAGTTTGTAGTTTTAGAACAAAATACAATTAGATAATGTACAATATGGAAGAATAAAGGAAAATAAATGGATCGATATCACAAGGCCTGAAGGTTTAAATAGAAAGGAATAGTAGATTGTTACATCATTAACTATGTAGTAAATTACATGACAGATACAGTCATAGATTTAAGTAGAAATAAGTGAGTGTAGTTACCATGGCATTAAAAGCATGTAAGTGCCTCCACTGTTTGCTTTCAAACACACTTTCCCTTGACAAAGGTATGTTAAACATAACAAAACATTGGCTCTTTTGAGTCAAGAATTTAAACAAAATTAACCTCAAAGTGATGTCACCATCTAGAAAAATCTTGTGCCATTTACAAGAAGAAATATCTGCTGGTCCTCTCTGTTGTGAAGCTACTTTTCTCTTGTGATTAGGATCTTGCACCTCTGAATTGATGATCTTGTCTGGGGCCCCCAGGGAGCTCTGCCCTGAAGGTTCACTGGGTGAAAAGAACGTGCGTGGGTTATAAGGTAACATACCCTTGGGGAATTCAATTTGGGAAGAAAACAGGGCTAAATACCCAATAAGGCACTCTAATACAAAAAAATTATATATTTCCTAAATTCCCGCCACTTGTTTCTAATCTCCAACCCCTAGCCTGTTAGGCTCTCTCTTCCTGCCATACCTAAATGTTTTTATTTTTATTTTTTATGATTAAACCATTAAAGCATCTTCACTGAGTAATATGCTGCCGACTGGCTCGCTCACCACTGTCATTTACATTGGAAAGCCAGGTATACAGACGTGCTCAAATTTGTTGGTACCCTTACAGCTCATTGAAATAATGCTTCATTCCTCCTGAAAAGTGATGAAATTAAAAGCTATTTTATCATGTATACTTGCATGCCTTTGGTATGTCATAGAATAAAGCAAAGAAGCTGTGAAAAGAGATGAATTAATGCTTATTCTACAAAGATATTCCAAAATGGCCTGGACACATTTGTTAATACCCCTTAGAAAAGATAATAAATAATTGGATTATAGTGATATTTCAAACTAATTAGTTTCTTTAATTAGTATCACACATGTCTCCAATCTTGTAATCAGTCATTCAGCCTATTTAAATGGAGAAAAGTAGTCACTGTGCTGTTTGGTATCATTGTGTGCACCACACTGAACATGGACCAGAGAAAGCAAAGGAGAGAGTTGTCTGAGGAGATCAGAAAGAAAATAATAGACAAGCATGGTAAAGGTAAAGGCTACAAGACCATCTCCAAGCAGCTTGATGTTCCTGTGACAACAGTTGCAAATATTATTAAGAAGTTTAAGGTCCATGGAACTGTAGCCAACCTCCCTGGGCGCGGCCGCAAGAGGAAAATCGACCCCAGATTGAACAGAAGGAATGGTAGAATGGTAGAAAAAGAACCAAGGATAACTGCCAAAGAGATACAAGCTGAACTCCAAGGTGAAGGTACGTCACTTTCTGGTCGCACCATCCGTCGCTTTCTGAGCGAAAGTGGGCTCCATGGAAGAAGACCCAGGAGGACTCCACTTTTGAAAGAAAAACATAAAAAAGCCAGACTGGAATTTGCTAAAATGCATATTGACAAGCCACAATCCTTCTGGGAGAATGTCCTTTGGACAGATGAGTCAAAACTGGAGCTTTTTGGCAAGTCACATCAGCTGTATGTTCACAGACGAAAAAATGAAGCTTTCAAAGAAAAGAACACCATACCTACAGTGAAACATGGAGGAGGCTCGGTTATGTTTTGGGGCTGCTTTGCTGCGCCTGGCACAGGGTGCCTTGAATCTGTGCAGGGCACAATGAAATCTCAAGACTATCAAGGCATTCTGGAGCGAAACGTACTGCCCAGTGTCAGAAAGCTCTGTCTCAGTCGCAGGTCATGGGTCCTCCAAGAGGATAATGACCCAAACCACACAGCTAAAAGCACCCAAGAATGGATAAGAACAAAACATTAGACTATTCTGAAGTGGCCTTCTATGAGTCCTGATCTGAATCCTATCGAACATCTATGGAAAGAGCTGAAACTTGCAGTCTGGAGAAGGCACCCATCAAACCTGAGACAGCTGGAGCAGTTGCTCAGGAAGAGTGGGCCAAATTACCTGTTAACAGGTGCAGAAGTCTCATTGAGAGCTACAGAAAACGTTTGATTGCATTGATTGCCTCTAAAGGTTGTGCAACAGAATATTAGGTTAGGGGTCCCATCATTTTTGTCCATGCCATTTTCATTTGTTTTATTATTTACAATATTATGTTGAATAAAAAATCAAAAGCAAAGTCTGATTTCTATTAAATATGGAATAAACAATGGTGGATGCAATTACTTTTGTCAGTTTCAAGTTATTTCAGAGAAAATTGTGCATTCTTCGTTTTATGTGGAGGGGTACCAACAAATTTGAGCACGTCTGTATGAGTGACAATATCTGTAGTGTAGTTTAATGGGCTGGGGGGGGGGGGGGGGGGTCACAAGGATGGCTGGTGGATGACGTCACAGACCCGGAAGATACAGACACTCAGACAGCACTCTGGTATAAAACGTGCTGCTTGTGCTTTTTTAAGCAAATTAACAAAAATAAAAGGTTTACACAAAACACAAAAGAAAAAGGCACGTTGGCCAAAAGAAACAAACAAACAATACTAACAGCAACAACTAGTATGCTGGATGCAAAACCAGCTTACTTAGCAATTGTTTATTGTTTTAAATGATTATTTTACCTCCCATCTCCACTATCGTTCTCTACTCTGAACACTTCCTCAAGCAGCCAAACTGCGGCTCTTTTATACTGGTGACCGAGGGATCAACTAGCTATCAATTATTGTATTATCCCTCGGTCACCTTTTGCACGGGTTTAGTATGGATGCGTGACTGTCAGCTAATTATATACTTAGTAGCTGATCAATTACGCATTCCCACAAGGTATTTAACAAGGTATTTAACGTGGCGGATGGCAACTTGTTCGCCTGCCACACAATAATAAACCGCAAATAAACACTGGCTTTTTGTCATCATATATACATAAATCATAACAGTAATAATAACAAACAAATATATACACAAAGCAGCGGGATTCCCTGCCACAGTGCCACAGTGTTTTTCCAGCCAAATTTGACTTGTTTTGAAAGCATCTAGCGGGTAAATGTTGTCTTTGGTGGTTTTGTCATCAGATAAAAAAAACATCGGTTCTGGTACTGTAAGTTGTGAGAAAAAAAACACACAAAGCAGATAAATAAATAGTTTATAACATTACTTTTTATTTTAAATAAATGTATAGTACTTATTTATGCTTTTGCAATATATATTCAATCGTAAAAGCAATGGCAGAATGAACAACTGCAAGGGCAGTCCCTGGGTCTCTGTGACCAATGCACAAAGCAGCTTTAAACCCGTGATTATGTCATAGGATGCACTTTTGCTGTCTTCTTCATCAGCATTTTTACTAAAAACAATTCTCAGCCTTCTGTCGTCAGGTGCAAGTGGTGTAGTGAATAAAATGAATGTTCAGGCAGTATTTCTCCCAATAATAATCCGTGCATTTAATTAAAGAAACACAAAAAGAACCTGCCCCTTTACCAGCATTGGTATTGGGGGGTACACGGCGGGCTTGCAAACCAAAAAACAAAACAAAGATAATGGACTTTGTCCATCCCATGTCATCCGTGCACTGTGCTACTGCAGTCGGTTTCCTCTCACCGCCTCTTGGCTCCCTTCCAAGGAATAACTAGTCCTGGGTTTTCTTTCCACCGCGGTAATCCACCAAGGTTTTCCAAAGTTTCAGGATTCTGTGAATTACAGCAGGTTTGTAAAAGTAAAACAACAAAGCACAGCGCGTCTCTTCCGTGTTTTCAGTTCAGGACAGGCAGAGCGAATGGCAAAACCACGCTGCCTAAATACTGCCGAGTCCCGCCCCTGCAATCAGCATGCTGCCCCACGTCAGCCAATCGATGAGCACAGCACAGCTGATTGCAATGATGGGACTTGGCGGCCGCATGGTTCCACCTTGGGCCAAGATGGCCAACCGACCCAATTACGGTCAACCCTACACAGCGCTGCCAGTGGTCGGGAGGGCTAATTACGACAGGGACTCCTTTCAATCCTGTCACAGGTCACCTTCCGGTTTCCGCCTACCGTCAAGGCAGTCCATCTAGGAGGCAGCATACCACCATCCTTACACAGCACCTTTTCTGGTCGGGAGGGAGATTTACAACATTGATTCTTTCTCTCTTTATCACACCTTCTTAAATTAGTACTGTAGTTTGTAATAGAAGTCCCTAATGTTCTCTTCATTGCATCACAAGGATGACTGACTGAAGTCAGACAATTGTGCGGGAGACGTGTGTGGCTTACTCCTACAAACATTTAAAATACGTGCCAGTTATCAGAGACTCCAATTCAGAGTGTGCCATCAAAACTGGTATGTAAGGAATCAGACATTGATTTTTTTGTTCCTAGTGCCTATTCAATGGGAAGATTGATTTGATTTCCCCATGGAAAACAGATCATTTCGTTGGTGCCCAAGCACCGAAATTAGAGTGGTCAGGCACCATATAAGTAATTTCATAACAAATTGGTAAAGATTCTTAAGTTAATTCTTAAGTCAACGTTCTGCCTATGGAAAAAAGTACCAGAACAGCATTCCGGATCGATTACATCAGTGGATTCAGTACAAGAGGAAAGCTCAGATGAATCCTGTTGAACCTCCAGGAAAAAACCTTGGCTCACTTTATTAATTAATGTCGATATCATGGAAAGATCCTGTACAGGATTGGGCAGTGATTTTAAAACGGAATTGGAATTGACCCCGACCCTGATCTTGCAACATAGACACTGGTCTGACGAGGTGCCAAGTCATTTGTACTTGGAAAATGCACAGCTGCAGATTTACAGTTTCTTCATACAATGTATGACTTACTTCTATATGGTTACAATATAATGACTTTCCAAACCAGTCCTTGTCTACACGACAGTCAGTAAATTATATAAACAGCTTATTGTAAATAAGAGCCAGATTCACCCATGTGAAACGTAGTGAATGCAAGGCATTGTTTTGTCAGATAAACTACCAAAACGCTATACGGAGCTAGGCGCCTAACCCATGGGGCAGAAGAGGCAGGTACCCCCCCCCCCTCCCACTTTGAATATGGGGGTTTCAAACTATATATTTTGCCCCCCCACACACACACTTTTTTCATTCATTATGTATGCATTATAACTTGTTGTGTTTGGCATTGGTTTGCTTTAAAATCTTTAAAATAAAATATAAAAATGGAAAAGTATTCAGAGGATGGGCCACATTTATAAACAACCACAATAAATTCTCCCTACACGCACAAACACAAACACATTGGTTTGACCCAAGGTCTGCACCGTGGCGAACGTTCGGTAACAGTAAGAAAAAACGTTGTTAAGTGAATGTGAACTTGGCAGGCGGTCAGAGAGACGACTGCACTAAATATTAATACTTAAATGCAGGCATATATTTTATATTTATTACTTGCAAAAATATCTGAAGAGAGAGTATAAGACCGTGTGGAAGGGTGGTGGGCAATTCACTGACACACACGGGAGACGCAGTGCCCCCACTGCCGCTAAGCCGGTCAGCTGGGGATCTCCGTCCTACGCTGTTATGCACTATACACTGGGGTGGCCAAGGTTCCCCTATCACTACACACATCCCCTCGGGTACGTAACAATATATTTTAATAAATGGTTTATTTATTGCTGGCTGTCTTCCTCAGCCGTGCTTGCCTGTTTTGGTCACTCGCTCCAACCACTGGCGTTCCTGCCTGGTCTGTGTTTACACTGGCCTTCTCAGCCAGCGTCTCTGTGTATTCCCAATCACGGCCACCCGAATGCATAACCAAGCGCAGTACTTATGGGCCGAGCAATCCCCCAAGGCCTGCCTCTCAGCCACTCAGAGAGAGGGAAAGCCAACACACCCTCTTCCCCACCTCTCCGTGTCACTGCCATGACTGACAGGCGGATCTACAAGGCTGCTGCCCCCTTCTTGCAGTACCATGCATGCGCCAGATAGTCAGCACAGATCTCTCCCCCCCCCCCCCGTTACAGACTATTATTAAAATAAAAAGGTAAGAAAGAGAGAGTATCAGACCGTTATTAAAAATTAAATAATGTTGGGTTTTAGAATTTAAAAGAGGGTAATGTTGCAGCGGGGCAATGAACAAGTTCAATTCCCACCAAAATCTTTTATTTTTAACTTTAAGCAGTAGTAAATATAACAAAAATTGGCATTATACAAACCTCACAAGCCTGATTTTACTTTAGTGAAAATGTTGGCTACAATTGTTTTTTTCATTAAAAGCGTGTAACTTAGTTGTTCTTTGCTGATGTTAATGTTCAGCTTTCATATCGAAACATGTGTGCTTACTAATAATTTAAACTCACATTTGTTTAATAATAAACATTTAGGTATGTTATGTCCCTCAATGACTAAAACAAAATAAATGCTGATTGATAAAAAGGGCAACTCAATATTTACCAATGTAGCTCATGATCACTAGCATAGCTACACTGTGGCTAACTGGGGCTGTTTCCACATCAGGATGAGTCATGCAATTTTATTTATTTATTTTTAAATTATTTATGTATTTATTTACTTTTGCCAGGGGCCGGTGAGAATATTATGGAGTGCCATTTGTGCCCAAACTATCCAGCCATTAATTTGTCAATTCGTTTGTCAATTCATGAGTCAAGTATCTTGTTAAATAGAATATCTTTGGAAACGCCCTTTCTAATAAACTGCAATATTACTGGCTGAAGCAGTTTTGAGTGAGGCTGGATTTTCATTGGTTAAAATATTAGTGTGTGCTCCCATTGGCTAGAAAGGTTGCAGTGTTTTCGGCACAGTGCGAGATTGACAGTTGGAAATTTGTCTGTTTGTTGGGAAGTTTGCAGGGAAGTTCGTCTGGTTGATTGGAAATTTGCAGGTCAAGCGCCGAGCAAACAGGTCTACACCCTCCAGTGTTTAAACAACGCCCTTGGGGCTGTGCAGTAATCAAGCATGGCTAAATTCCACGCTTGCCCATCCTGCACAATGTCCCCTGATAACACGGCTGAGCTGTACGCGGTGCTGGGAGCCCCTGGTCAGGCAGCAGGCTCAAGCCCTTGCTCTGGCCCCAGCTCAGCCGATAACGCCGGCCCCGGAGCTGACCCTGTCTGCACAGGTGGTCACCCCGGATGTTACAGAACTGGATGTCGGCATTGCTGAGGAGGACCAGGATGAGATTTCGATCTTGGCCTCATGGGAAGGTGGCTCCTTCCTTCAGAAGCATCCCCTACCTCCCCTGACCATTCCTTTGCTGCTGTGCTCTCAACGAGAACGCAAGGCGTCTCGGCACGTAGCCTCAGTGCTCCCCTCCTGTACTCCAGTACGGGAGAGAACGAGACGCTGACATCCGCTGTACTCGCCAGGCTGTCTGGCCGGGCGAATGGTTTATCACAGTGGACCGAAAGGACGTGTATTTCCACGTTCCTATCCGTCCAGCGCATAGGAAATATCTCGGCTTCGCCTTTCAGGGGAGCGTCTTCGAGTTTTCCGTGCTGCCATTCGGTCTCTCCTTAGCCCCCTCGCACATTTTCAAAGTGCATGGATACCATCCCAGCTCCCTTGCGGCTGCAAGGAATCAGGGTGATGAACTACCTGGGTGACTGGTTGATGTGTTCCCAGTCCCAGGAAGGAGCAGTGGCCCACACAGCGATTGTGACGGAGCATCTGTCGAGGCTGGGTCTCACCCTCAACGATGCAAAAAGCCAATTAATACCAGTGCAAAGTACAGTGTACTTGGGTCTTCGGCTGGACTCCCTTATGATGCGAGGCAACGTGTCGGACGACAGAGTAGCTGCCATTTGCAACTGCCTGGCCCTGTTTCAACAAGGGTCCACAGTACAATTGGTGTTGTGCCAAAAATGACTGGGTCTGATGGCCACAGCTTCGTCAGCCATCCAACTGGGCTTCAAGCATGCCTCTAGCCTTTTGGCTACGCTCCATGCGCGACAGACACCATCAGCTGACCATGTCTCGCCTATGCTGGAAAGCACTACGGTGGTGGAGGCAAGCCCCTCTCCTGAGCAAAGGCGTTAGGATGGGAGTGATTTACAACCATTAAGTGGTGACGACAGACGCATCCAACTCCGGTTCGGAGGTGGTCTGGGCAGGCAGTGGAATCCGCGGATCCAGGCCGGGCCACTGGACATCCCTGCACATAAACGCGCTACAGCTGAAAGCAGTTCACCTCGCGCTGCAACATTTCCTCCCTGTGCTCCGCAACCAACATGTCCTTGTCCGCACAGACAAAATGTCAGTCGTTGCGTACATGAACCACCAGGGAGGGCTTCGATCCCCGGGGTTACACCGCATAACCTTTCGGGTGATGATCTTGGCACAGAGGCACTTCCTGTCCCTCTGGGCTGTACATCTCCTGGGAGTGGTGAACTGGGCGGCGGACCTCCTCTCAGGAGGGTCCTCACCCATCAGAATGGGGACTGCACCCTCAGGTGGTGCAGGTGGTGCAGTGCCTGTGGTTTTCTCTCCACAGCTGCGGAGGTCCACTAGACGTCGACGCCCTAGCTCACAAATGGCCCAAAGCACTTTGTACGCTTTCCTGCATATACCGCTGCTCCCTGCCTTCCTTGAGAAGGTCAGGAGAGACAAGGTGACAGTTCTCCTGGTGGCTTCTAGATGGCCCAGGAGAATCTCCTTTGCGAACCTCTGCCAGCTGCTGCGAGGCCAGCCCCGGGAGATCCTGCTGCGCATGGATCTCAGTCAGGCGAAAGGCACCCTTTCCTGTAAGCTGCCCAGAGCTGCATTGTCCTCCGACGCTGTAGCTCTGGGTGGCTGCATGGTGAGTCTGCAGTGTGAAAAAAAGCGGTCGGCTGACGGCACACGCTTCTGAGGACAGCGTGTGCTCGTCTTCGCCGCTCCCGAGTCAGTGCGGGGGTGGTAGCGGTGAGCTGAGCTAATCAAAAAATAATTGGACACTATTAAATTGAGAGAAAACAACAAAAAACTAATTGGCAACTACTAAATTTAAAAAAAAAAAATCTGTCAGTGGAACTAGAGGCTTTCCATCCCCCTCCCTTTGCGGAGGAGACAGATTAAATTCCCTCTGCCTGGTTCGGGCATTGAGATGCTGTGTGAATAGAACGAGAGCACTGCGTCAGTCTGACCAGCTCTGCGTTTGCCATGGTCAAGCCCTCTCTAAGCAGCGACTGTCCCATTGGATTATGGACATAGTTTCGACTGCGTATACTAATGCCAACCTACCCCCACCTGGGAGGGTGGCCGCGCACTCAACCAGAGGTGTGGCTATGGCATGGGCCCTCTTCAGAGGTGCCTCGTTGACCAATATTTGTACTGTGGCTAGCTGGGCTACTCCGCGTACATTTACCAGGTTCTACCGACTTAATGTTGTAGATCCCTCTATGCCTTTAGTAGGCACTACGGTCCTTGAAGTTGCACACTCACACCACCAACACTAGATGGCGGTAGCGAGATGTCCCTCATGTGCTGTCTGCTCATTCCCCCTCGCGGTCATCTTCGAATTGAAAGGAAACGATAGGCTACGGATGCAAGCCTGGTTCCCTGAAAGAGAAGATGACTGCCAACTTTGCAAGGTCGCATCACTCGCATTCGCGGGTTCAGTGCAAAAGAGACTGATATCTCCGCGCAGTGACTATTTATTGCCTTGGGAGGCGGGAATGAGGACAAATACTGTACTACTATTATGGGTTCCAGTAGACTTTTGCGATATCATTTTGTAGTTTCTTTGATTACATAATAAATAAAATATATAAATGATGTTCATATATTTTTTTTATTTAGTTATGTCTCAATTCTAAAATTATAGGTGCTGCTAAAATTTTGGCCATAGCTGTACTTAAAACTGAATCAGAACAGGAACGCTTGGCAAAAATTGAAAGTTTCTAGAGATATTTGTATTTTTGCCCCAGTGGCAAAAATTTTCTGGCTACACCAGTTCTCATGATATAGACCAACTGAAATCTCTTAGATTTCGGTATGTCATCGACTCCATTGGTCAGGGGCAGGTAAATTTCACATACTTGGCGCATCAGTTTTTATTTATTTATTTATTTTGGTGCCTAAGGATGCGGGAAGTGGAAGTGCTGTCGGTACGGACGAACACAACTGTACTCTTGTTAAAGTATGAGCAGTTTATGGTTGATCTGCACTGCCTGTAATATTGTCATGAATCGTCTATGTGAGGGCTGGCATTTAGTGTTTCAACCAGTTAGCACAAAGCATTGCAATGTTGGAGTGGGTGCTTATTGTTTCAACCTACCAGCACCAAGCATTGTCCTGCAATAGTGTTTACTTTCCGAAAGTCTCGTAGCGGCTGGTTTCGCTGTCATAATTGAGCTCAGCAATGTCTGATGACAAAACGTGAAAAACATTCCCTAGCATCCAGCACTACATTTAAAACAAAGCCATATTATAACATTTTGTACATGTTATTATTTGTTTGTTTAGCACTTCCCTTTAATAAGCTGCATGTTGGAATTATAGGTACTGCACAGCATTGTGGGTATATTATTCCAAAAACCGTAACTTGAAAAAGATTGAACAGTAAAAATGTAGTTTACCAGAGCTTCTTAGCAAAAAAAATAATAATTCGGCACCCGATACCGAGGGCAAGTCAGCTAAGATGCCCATAGAAATTCATAGCAGGGCATAGTTTAGGCTGGTTTGATGTTAATCCAGGACAAATGGTTCAGACCATACAGAGCCTGGTTTTACAGTTTCATTTGATAACATATACAGTATGTCACAGAGTCAGGTAGTTCTATTATTCAGCTCGCTAGTTAACCCACATTACTCTGGATACATCCAAGACACATGTACACAGCTGTCCGCCCTCTTTTCACAACTGATAGCGTACAACCCAGTTGGTCGTGCTAAAGATCTATCAACGTTACTTAAAGGTACATTAAAGAAGCTTTAACCATATCAGGGTTTTCTGTATCTTATTTATAGGTAGCCTGTCTAATTAAGCTCACACTTAAATCTGGATTGGCTCGCACTGCTATGCAATGGAAGACATCAGTTAAGTCCTGCTAGACTATCGGCTGCGCCAGTACTGCATTTCAGGCTGTATTATGGTGTCTAATAAGCGCCTCATGATGTGATATAAATAGTTGGAGATTCTCGTGATGTATACTGTAAACACCTATTTAAATGTGGTGTTTGTTCTTGCCTTACAGAGACACTGTACATTTTTATATTCTGGTACCTTTTCCATGTGATGATAGATTCAGATGCCATGATAAGTTTGTGTTGACATTGCTTAGTGCCCGTGAACAAGACAATCCCAGGCACTGAGGTCACCCTTAAAAAGAGTTTAGGTATTACGTAACCTGATTCGGCAGTCCTGCAATCTACATATAAGGAAAAATAAATGTGTTCTGTAGAAATAATTGGGTAGTGGTGAAATTGGTGGATTAGGCCTGGGTTATAGCAAATCAGCATGTGTGTTTTTTTATTTTTTTTTGTTATTATGGCCTGATGTCTTTTCCTTTTGCTTTGGGATACTTTTTCCTTTTCTGTTTGTGTGTGGTTTGTGGTCTTCCACTATCACATAGTCACGAGCCAGTGTTTTTTGCTACATGAAAACTGGGAAATGAAACTTACAAGTATTTTGTTTCACATGTTCTCAATGCAGTAGTAGACAGTATTTAATGGACATGAGCTAATAATTTAGTAACTCTTTAAATTCAGTGCTATGCTAATATTTGTCCCAGTGTTTTCATTTATGTTTTCAGTTCACAATTCTGATTCATGTGGGCTTGTAATCAAACTGCTCCCAGCACCCTGTGATCGTGCACAACGCTTTGGTTGGGTTTTATATCCCCCCAAAATTGCCAATTATTTTTTTTATTATTTTCTCTCCAATTTGGAATGGCTAGTTATTTTTAGGCTCAGCTCACCGCTACCACCCCTGCACTGACTCAGGAATGGTGAAGACTAACACACGCTGTTCTCCGAAGCGTGTGCCGTCAGCCGACCGCGTTTTTTCACACCATGGACTCACCATGCAGCCACCCAAGAACTACAGCGTCGGAGGACAACGCAGCTCTCGGGCAGCTTACAGGCGAGCCCGCAGGCGCCCAGCCAGACCACAGGGGTCGCTGGTGCGCGGTGAGCCGAGGACACCCTGGACGACCTAACCCTCCCTCTCCCCGGGCGGCGCTCGGCCAATGTAGTTAGATACAAATTGAGGGGACTTCCCTCTCAGCAACTTTATTTAAAAAAACACAGCGACACACACAGCTCATGCGTGGCTTCTCCCTAATCCTGAGCCAATCAGTGCAGAATGTTGGGTCATCAGGTGTTGACATATAAAAAAAAAAAAAAAATGCAAAGACGTCAAAATTAGTAGGTCTGCACTCCCGTTAGAAAAATGGATAAATAAAATAAATGAAAAGTCGGAGCCGAGAAAATTAGAGAAAAATCATAAAGAAAATACAGCTGCATAAGGATTATACCTTTCTACCACAGTATATGTTCTGAAAAATTGTGTGAGATAAGTGGCTTATGAACAGTAAGTACACAAGTTTCTTATTATGTATATTATTTAAGTTAAAGCTGCCAATTGTCCTGGGAAGATATAAATCAAATTCAGTACAAGCATGTGCCTGCAAACTGTACCATACTACTGTAATACTGAGGTTTAAATATTAATTATTTTAGCTGATTTAGTGTTTCATATGCAATATTAAACAGTGTACATTTTAAAACAAACTATTAAGTTTGTTTTAAAATGGATGTCACCAAGGACCTAAGATGAGAGTCCCTGTTTGAAGCAATGACCTAACATGCCACCTGGAATGCCTCTCTTTGGGGCAGTGAATCTCTCTCTTTGGGGCTGTAAATCTCTCTCTTTGGGGCTGTGGATCTCTCTCTTTGGGGCTGTGAATCTCTCTCTTTGGGGCTGTGAATCTCTCTCTTTGGGGCTGTGGATCTCTCTCTTTGGGGCTGTGAATCTCTCTCTTTGGGGCTATGAATCTCTCTCTTTGGGGCTGTGGATCTCTCTCTTTGGGGCTGTGGATCTCTCTCTTTGAGGCAGTGAATCTCTCTCTTTGGGGCTGTGAATCTCTCTCTTTGGGGCTGTGGATCTCTGTCTTTGGGCTGTTAATCTCTCTCTTTGGGGCTGTGGATCTCTCTCTTTGGGGCTGTGAATCTTTCTCTTTGGGGCTGTGAATCACACTCTTTGGGGCTGTGAATCTCACTCTTTAGGACAGCCAGCCCTTCGCATCTCTGTCTTGCATATAAAAGCGTGATAATATTACTTTGGATATTACCTCCTAAATGTCTGCAATAATAACATATTAAGCTACTGACATAAATAAGCAAAAACATAAATAAGCAAACCCATTGTACACTTTATTCCAAATATGTCTGTAGGTCTCCTGCGGTTTATGGATATTTACAGCAAACTGTAAAACAGTCCTGTCACAAGAGTTTTTAGTTCAGTAATTGAAGTTTGCAAAACGTCTTATGTAGTGCCCTGTCAGAACACGAATCCCGCATTTTATTCTTACTAAGTATCGTCACAGCCTCAACGTGGGCCGGTGCACTTTAAAACGACAGGGCCGATTTTTAGTCCCAGTCTGTCACTGGAAGTAACATGTTGTTTGTTTTATTACAGTAGAACGCCAGAGTTACAAACTGACCGGTCTACCGAACACCCACTTTCAATCGTAAGTACACAACCACATAGGCGCTCCTATAAGCGGCATGCTGGTCACAGAGAAGGCAAAATTACTGAACCAACAAATGCATCCAGAAAGGTGAGGCAGATTTCAAAGCAACTACAGGCAATTTACTGGAACATTTTAGTTTTAAACAAAGCACAGTTTTTTTTGTTTTCAAGCCAAAGGAGGCAAGCCGCACGAATGCATTTTGTTAAAATAAGCACAAAGTTAACCCAGGTTTTCATGGACATTTAAATCTGTGTTTTTGCTACAGTTGCGATTTCAATGGTAACTGAAATGTAGCCTTTTTTCCATTTATAGTACCGTTTTAAAGACTTTAGAACCATAACAATATGAGTATTGTATTCAGGGGCGTAACTAAGGATGGAAATTTGGGTGAGCCCCAACTTCAGGTGGACGGGCAAGTACCAAAGCTCTGAGGTCACAGGAAATAATTTACATAAGAACATAAGAAAGTTTACAAATGAGAAGAGGCCATTCGGGCCATCTTGCTCGTTTGGTTGTTAGTAGCTTATTGATCCCAGAATCTCATCAAGCAGCTTCTTGAAGGATCCCAGGGTGTCAGCTTCAACAACATTACTGGGGAGTTGGTTCCAGACAATCACAATTCTCTGTGTAAAAAAGTGCCTCCTATTTTCTGTTCTGAATTGCCCCTTTATCTAATCTCCATTTGTGACCCCTGGTCCTTGTTTCTTTTTTCAGGTCAAAAAAGTCCCCTGGGTCGACATTGTCAATACATTACAAACATGATTTAAATCAATTAAAACTCTGAATACATCAAATATCTCCCAGGTTTTGAGCAGTGCAAAGTAGCCAAGACTGAAAATGTATGTAGAGTAAAGCAAGGCGAACATTTTTGGCAGTTTAGTTGCATGTATTACACTACAAATACAAAGCATGTATGCATACAACCTACAAAAACAAACACACTGTGCAAAATAATTGCAAAAACGGTTTATTTGACAAAAAAGTGCAAATAGAAACTAAAACAATCTCCAAACAAAAAAGCTGCATTGCTTTTTTCTTAGCTGTATTGTAATCTCTTAGCCATATTGTAATAACTTGTTACCTCTGTAAGTCGCCCTGCATAAGGGCATCTGTCAAACAAAAATTTAAAATCATGCTAAGCTCCTGCTGCCTTCAAACCAAAACTAAAATCTTAGCTGTACTGAGAATACCTCGATTCCAGCTGAATATGGCTGCTTTCATTTTTACTGCATTTTCTCAGGTACAGCTAAAGAAAGATAATGTGTTGGCTGAAAAAAAACGTAACAAGCAGACAAAAACAGATTTTTTTAAAACAGCCTTGAGTGACAAATTCAGCAACATTTTTCAAGTTTTATAAACCTTTTGAAAATACACATCTTATGATGCACTTGGACACATCATCAGTGATGTAACCTGAGGTCATCGGGTGTTTCGGGTCTTTCAACATCATACACCCTCGCCCAGGCGACCCAACTGGGGTTGATCAAGCTCCGACTTGTGTCCAAGTAGCGTGTCTACTTCACCCACGGGTCATTCCTCTTGATCCACAGCCACCTAGAGGCTCTTTCAGCTGCCTCTGTGGCGGTCTTAATGGCCTTCCTCCTGTTGGCCCCTGTGATGCCCAGTAGGCTATAGGCCCTGTGGAGGGATTGTCCTGCGAACCCTCTGCAGCCCACTTCAACGGGCTCACACCTTGCTCTCCACCCCTGACTGCGGCACTGCTCCACCAGGTCCTCGTACTTTGCCCTCTTTCTTTCGTTGGCCTCCTCAATGCGATCCTCCCAAGGGACGGTGATCTCAAGTAAATTTACTTGCTTGGAGGTTTCAGAAAGCAGCACAATGTCTGGCCTCAGTGTCGTCACTGTGATGGTGTCGTGGCCCACCCAGGCTCACCCGTGGCTACGCCACTGATTGTATTAATGTACTGTATCCTTGTATTATTTGCCAGATTGAGGGTGTAGATCAGTTATCCACATTTAATAAAACCACAGTTTTCAAAGACTTACGAACAACCTCCATTCCCAACATGTTCGTAACTCTGGCATTCTACTGAATTTCATAACAATTGCTGTTTCAAAAATGTCTTAACGTATGAAAAAATCTGAGAAAGAATTCAGCCCAGGGAAATGTATGCAATTACATGTGACCCAAAGGTTACAGGATGTTGATATCACTGAATTAAAATGAAGAAATAAGATATTCGTTGTGCTCCTTCTATTAGTGTTTTATGTCTTCCACTGTGGTTATTACAGTGTTTCTGTACTGAATGTTGTATACGCTGTTACTTAATAGTTTTTGTGAAACAGGGGCAAAAATAGAAATTGTTTTTGTGTCTGCAAAAGGAACCAATGGTTTTTAGTATTCTTGGTTTAAAATAGCTCTTGTAATTGCTTTTTGACAGGACTGAATATTGTTATGTTATGGAAGCAAAATTGAATGAAGGTTGTCACCTTTCTTACATGCCAGAACATTTTTCTGGTGGGAGTGGGGGTCAGACATATGATCTGTGAGACTGATTGACACTAATGTGCTGCTTACAATACCACAAGAAGGAATCCAGCGCAGAGTAAGTACAAAGGCAGTGCTCACAGATTAAATACTTTTCTTGAGACCAAAGAGAATTTGGAACCTTAAAAGGAAAATAAGCTGAAGAACTTCTAAGAAAAGGAAGAGCAGTAGTCCCAGTAACTGAAGTTCTGTTATAAAGCAGGTTCTTGTGGCACATCATTTTGTCATGCGATTATGTTTGTGTCTGGTATACCGACCCGCTTCTCAATTCCTGGAAGCTGCCTTTCTGTTAGTGTGCAGAATGAAATGAACATCGCTCTTCTTCATGTTGTTACATGCTGCTGCCCCCTTTTTCAGTTAGACTGGCAGGTGGCGTGTGGTTTCTGAAGCCAAGCTCTGCTCAGCAAGTAAGCACCCGACTGGTATTCTGTATGATGGCAGCTTTCTTGTAAAAACAGTTCTTTGCTGTTTGTGGGAACTCTTCCAGGGTTCATGGAAATCTGTCCCACTGTTATTTTAGTTTGATAATTACCTAATTGTGAAACTAAAGAAACCAGACAGGATCTCCTGCCCATCCCCTCCTGGTGTTTTTCTTCCCATTGTTTGCACTGTTCTAGGAAACCACTTGGCAAAGCCATCAGCACAGCAAGCCCTAAGCACAATGCACGCAACGAAGGTGGTATGAAATCAACAACAATAGTAATGTCTTGAACAGACTTCACATTTTACTGATAAAATGACAATGATTTATCAATGTGAGTATCAGTGCAATGAGAAGCCTGTCCACTTGAGAGGCAACAATTAATCGACGCATTGATGATTGATCATCCGTCCTTAAATTTCCAGAGCTTCGATTACATATTGGTGAATCACTGCGTCAAATTTGAGCCCAGTGTGAAGTCTCTCATTGGCAGTTTGCATTATGATTGATTATGTAGTTATGCGCTTATATTAGTGCTAGTCGGTAGTTAGTCAACGTCGGCGCGTTGTTAGGATATAAAGTTTCAGCCTCTGGATTTGCGTTGGACAAGTCATATCAGTTAATATTTTATTTACATTTTCCAGATTTAAAAATGAAAGCGACACAATTTATTTTAAAAACAAATGGAAGAATCTGACACGGATTGGTAGTTTTTGGGGTAAAGGAAAGGGAGGATGGAAAAGCGATGTTTGGCAATTTATTGGATTTTGTGTTGATGGTAAATGCTTTGACATAAAATGTTAACAGGAATGTTAATTTATTAATCAAAAGAGTTCTCATTTGAATGTAATCTGTGCCATATGCTGTTTAACTATTATGCACAGCAGTGTTTGTAGTTATTGGATCTTCTGATAAAAGTCCTAATGTTTGTTCTTGAGGGAATGAGGAATTCTGTTTGTTGTGTCGTGCCACAGCTGTTCATAACAGAGTACAATCCCAGTTCAATCGGGGAACAGGAGGCTTGAAGAGTAAGTACCTGTTTATGATGCTTCATTCTAACTGCATAGTGCATTTCACTTGTTTTTCTATTACTAGACACGAGGGTCCATCTTAACCCATTTAGTGCCATTGGCCTCATTTGAGGACCTGCTATTTGTAATTTTACAAGCACCTCTTTCATTAGAGACAAAATGTCTCAGCTTATATGAAGTAGTTTTTTATATGAAGATGCAGCATAATCAAAATGAAGGTCAGCTGAAAGATGCTGTTTTCAGCTACTCTGAGGCATGTGTTTAAAACTGGCCTCAGTGTGTTCAAAACTTGTCCTCTTGTCAGAGAATGAACCTGAAAAATAAAGGACTACATTCCCCAGTATTGCTGTTTTCATTAGCTTAAAGGAGTTCTGGGGTGAAAAAATTTGCTAAATTTGATTTAAAAAAAAGAAAAGAAAAAAAAGGATTTTAAAATTATGCAGAGCGAAAAGTGTTTATCAAAAAGTTAAATGGGTTCAAGGCCTGAACTTCTTTAAATTTTAAGGCTCATTTTAATGATGTGCTGGCTTTATCGTGCCATGTAATTTTAAAACCATGGCAATAATTATTTTTAAGACTAGACAGGGTGTGGATGTACTGGGAGAGGGAGTATATTTAGCAGCAACATAAGTCTCTTATTTCCTACAGAACTTTTATTCACTTCTGCGTTCAGAATTTTTAAAGCTGAAGTTACACGTTGTAAGCCTGTGATGACGTAAGCCCATACCTTGCCAGCGTTTGACAGATACACGTACAGATGTTTCTGAAGTTCCCTATTCTCTGATGGTATTGGAGAACACCACCAAGGCTTATTTGAAGTCTGGTGCGGGGGTCACATGCAAACTTGTAGTAAAAAAGCAAAAACATTTATGATGTCAAGCATGTGGTAGATTGTGTTTCAAAATATACAATGTAACTTGTAACATGCTTCCGATACTTTTTTTGGGTAGTTTTTTTTTTTTTTTTTTTAAACAATGAACTTGGTCCAGTTGCAACTGCTGTGCTACATAATTGTTTTACATTACATTTTTTCCCTGAAGACCATAATAAAACTCTCAGGTAAAAAAAAAAAAATAAGACAGGAATTTGAAAATGAACTTTGGAAAACATAATTGTAAACAACATACTGTTTTACAGTATGAACTGTATCTGTGTCCTGTCAAGTGCCATATTTTGTTGGCTGAATCTACTGGATCTCTACATTTGGGTGAAACTGAAAGATGGAAATCATCTGAAAGTCTTCTTGTGCTATTAGAGACACCACAGTCCCTGTGTCCAGGCTGTGTGGGTTTCTTGATAATATAAGAAGTATTTGTACTGACATTTAACGTGCCTACGCAGTCTCTTAGGATCAGCAGCAGTGTTTTGTCATGTCTTTATTCTATCTGCACAGAAAGTTTATTGTTCAACACCGCACAAGATATATATTTTTTTTACATTTACTTTATGATACCTTATGGGCTGGTTATAATTCTACTTGAAAATGTTTAAAATACAATTAGAAGAACTTGGCATTCTGGGATCAAACTAGATAAAAACAAGCCTGCATTGTATCTTAACTGAGTACTCCTTTTTAACCAATTCATTTTGTAGGCCATTAAGCTCTGCAGTTCGTTTGAACCTCCTTTGTTTTTTATATACTGTGGTGATGTAACAGGCGGTCACTCACCCTGAGACAGTACTGTAGTTAAGTGCCTTGGTGCACTTTTATTTACATGAAACAAACAAAACACAGGAACAAATTAAAGGTTTATAACGAAACACACAAAACAAAACAGCCCAGATATCCTGGTGCTCTATGCTTCTTCACTTTTTACTTTCTTTCTCAGCTCACTCCTACACACTCCTTTGTTCTCTTTTTCTGTCTCCCCATTTTTGGGGGGCCACCATCCACCACAGACAGTGTACACTCTCAAGAAAACACAAACATGTTAAAAGATGTTTTCTTAAAGTGTATGACATAATTAAAATGGGCTGTGAGCTGCTCACATGCTGTGTATCCTTCATTGGTCCTTCAAAGGCCAGACTGTGGATGGTTCTTTTAATTCTTTGAATTTCACATAGTAAATGCACATTTAAGAATGTGACTTCCTGTACTGTAGTCTGTAACATTTTAAATGTTGAGTTGCCCCCTCTTATCTCAACAAATTGATTTGATCCAGTCGGGGAGCCTAGTTTGTGGAAATACAGATCACAAGTGAGTCTTGTGACTGGTGTGCGAGCTCAGTAATTGAAAAGAGGTGATGATTACTTTATTCAGTAGGTGCAAGCAAATGTAATGTCCATGCCTTGCACCTTTTTTTCCCACAGTTCTGCTAGTGCAGTTGACCCAGTGTTGAGGGTAAATTAAAAATAAAATGCCCAGCTCTTTCCAGTTAGGAGATATTCATCCAGTCCCCAGCAGGGTGATCAGCAGCCACACCAATCCTAGGTACTACTGTGATTGATTAAAAATCATATTGCTAATTAATTTAGTAAATGAGAGGGCCAAATTGCAGTGCAATTAAAGTTTAACCCCTGTGTTTTTAAAAAGCAGGCTGAAAACAAGTGAAAAGATTGGGGAGAACCTAGTCATACATCAGTACACTTGCACGGGGGGGGGGGGGCATTCCAACAAATTAGAAGGATGCCATCTGCGTAGGCGTTTAGTGTCCCTGTGTAAAGGCTGAAATGCAGTGTTTTTGATGTTCTAAAATGGTGACCATGTTAAGCAGATTGTGTTCGCTGTAGGGTTTCTTATAGGGCTTCTGATTTTAGGGTTAAACCCGATTAAAACCTCAACAATTTTTTTTTTTTACAAACCTCACTGATCTCTAGTTGCTGGATTTTAATATAAACCAATGGCGAGATTTTTTTATTTAGTCTTTTACACATTTAAATTGTAGAACATCGTCGGTGTATTAAGGTAAAGGGATGCTTTTAATATGCATTTAAATTGTAGAACATCGTCGGTGCATTAAGGTAAAGGGATGCATTTAAATTGTAGAACATCGTCGGTGCATTAAGGTAAAGGGATGCTTTTAATATGTAAAGTGTTCATAATTCGTACTTCATTAGCAAGGGCTGACGAAGAGGGACACGGGCAATTGTAAAAGTGTAGGTCACTGTATTCCAGTTCCTGTTTTAAAGTGGAGTTTTGTTTTTTTTGTTTTGCAGAGTAAATCAGTACTTGACGAACTTCTAAGTGTTATTTCTTTTTATTATCTTTTTTTTTTTTGTCCAAGACTAATATTAGTCTGTGACTGGAAATCCGTGTAACCCCAATACCCATTTTTAGTTCATATTTTCTTGTTGATTAAACCTGTAATCCTCCCCCTAGAGCAGCCTTACTGTCAGTGTGTGTGTGAACATGTTTGGATACAGATGGCCAGTGGGCGGAGTCAGCTTTCCTTTTGATAAGAGCGCGAACTATCATTTACTACAAATTAAAGCAGCAGGCTCGCCTGTACACTGACTCTTCATTGACAGCCAGAAGTTCCGCACAAGCGGGCCGCTACAATACTACAGACCGTGGCAGAAAAGGATACTGGAACGGTAATATAATTTTATGTGCTGTAGTTTATTACAATCACTTAACAAAAAAGTGTATTTAAAAATGTTGGAGCCTTACGCAAACCATATTCATACATACTGCAGATTCATTTCAGTACAGTTTTGTATTTAAGCGGGAAATCTATCAATAAAAATTATACTTGGGCGTTTCATTCTGCGCGGGAAACAAATAGTTACGTTTTGACTTTCGTACTGGTATTTATTTATTTGTTATTAGTAATATTATTATTAGTGGTAGTGTGTATATATATGTATATATATATATATATATATATATATATATATATATATATATATATATATATATATATATATATTATTGTGTACCTAAAAGTAAACTTAAACCGGTAACAATCAGAAGAGGTTGATATTAAGAGACCGCAAAGTACGCTACGGTATAACTTTAAAACTAATTCCATGTGTGTTTGTATGTGAGACTTTATAATTATCCTTGGTGTACCCGAACTCATAAGGTTACAGTATGGGGAAATATCAAGTGAGCCACCATGACTGAGCGCGCCCAATAGTACTGAGTATTAACCTTCGTGTTATAACCGTTTTACATGAATATTCACGTTTGTTGCTGTTTAAAATATTATGTGCTTAATATGTGGCAAAGTAATCGGTTATCTGAGGATTATTTTCTCTCACAGCCTCTGAGTCGTTAGGTGCAGGTGGTTATATATTCACACAGGTACACGTGCTTATTGCGTTTACAATTCTTACTTGTGTCTTCTCCGAATCTTATAAGTAGGAACAGTTATTTTGCTGTTGAAGCAACCTCACTACTTTACAGTTTTAATCAGATAGTCCATGTATTGTGCAGATCTGCTGTGCTATTGTGGGGTCGATGAGATTCCTAATGATATGAAATGAGTGTTGTGTGATATTAGAAGGAAATGGACGTGCTGAATTCCATGTGCTGGCTCGCTCACGCTTGGGTTTTGTAACATGAACTCTGTTACTTTTATTAGTTCGTTCAGAAGTAATTTAGTGAGTTTGAGAGTCCTGCGGAATACTTTTGATGATTCAAATGATTTACATCGTAGAACGAAACACTTTATTCAATCCTAATGAAATACCACATGCTTGATTTTTAAATTGCCAGTCTAAAAAAAAAATGAAATAAAAATAAACTAATAACCTTACTGGTAAATAATCTTGCTTTGGATCATATCAGGATATAATGACTCTATTAGATAGATAGATAGATAGATAGATAGATATAAGTGAGGAGGTGGGGTAAACATTAAAAACTAAGGCAGATGTATAATTAGGGCCATATGTTTTTTTTTTTTTTGTTTTTTTTGATGACTAGGAAAACCACATTTGGTCTTGGATGCTTTTAGAAAGAAGGGGGATGTGTTTGTGACAGGATTTGACTGAAGCCTTAAAGTGCTGTCTGCCTGGATTTCTGTAGCTTTACATTTTAGACTTTGATCACGCAGAGATTGAGTTTCAGTTGTGTTTTGCAAGAGAATGAATTGCGTAGGGTATTGCTAAAATGCACAGACCCGTGGGTGGTGATCTGTGGCTTAGTCTAAACTTCATGGGTTAACAACTTGTCATTGTTAAATTTTAAACTGTAGCTTCATTGTTTCCGATCCTTTAATATGTAATGCTACAGAAACTTATCAACTTTACTTGTGGGTGACTGTTTACTACATCTATTGTAACATGAGGTACCAAACATATTATTTTTAGTACCTTATGGGGCACTGTGCCTTTTCCACAGCGCTATTAATGGGTTACTAAATCAGGTGTATTGCAGCCTCTTGAGCAACCTTCAGGCTCAGGTGTATTTTTAGGTGCTCAAAATAACACCCTGGAAACCGGCTCTAACTTTTTGTATTGGTCCTGGAAAGAAAGGTCACTTGAGGAGGATGATTCCTGGAGGGCTTCAGAATATGCTCAGCTGTGACTGATCACTTCTCTGTGAATAAGTTGGACAGATGTCCCAGTGCTCCCCTTTGTTGGTGCCTCTCAGCGCGGGCCTCTCACTGTGCCCACAAGCAGTTTGTGGTATTCTTTGAGATAATCTGGTTACATCTAGAGTTTAGGGGGGAAGGGGGCTCTTTGTCCATTTGAGAAGAGTAACTCCTAGCGCATCCTAGCCTTTTAAAGGTGAAGTGCCCCTTTCTCTTAAACCTTCTGCTGTGGCACCACTAGAAATCGTTCATATATGAACGATGATGTAACGGTGACGTTAGACGCACGTTTTAAGTTGTTTTTTTTTAAATAAAGATCACAAGTACAAGCTTATAAGAACTCACACTATACCAAGCATCAAAAGAAACTTATCACTATTATAACACATTTATTTTTGAAAAATAAGGTATATAAATGATGGACATTGACAAAATGTTTTTGTTTTCTTGTTAATCACTCGATCATTCATCCTTGACCATGACACGCTCGAGTGACTATGACTGAAGCATATGCACTTAATCACCTAATTAGTGAGACAGTTTATTGAACACTGGATATGGAGTGATTTCAGCTGTTGAATTGCAAGCTTGAATAAAAGCAATAAAGAAAATCACAGAAAAAAACAATATGTCAAGAGAGCAGCGCTTTCATGTAATCGGCATCTTGGAGGCTGGACTAGGGCAGCGTACTGTGGCTCGCCATCTTGGGTGCTCACAGCCAGCAAGTTCAAACCTGGCGAGACGGTACAACCAGTCACACACTGTCAATGACAGGCCACGAACTGGGAGACCAAGTCACAACACCTGCCCAAGATCGACAAAGCATTTTGCAGCATCTTTGTGATGTCAATTGTTAATTAGCACAATAAAAAGTCACTGCACGTACACTAACATTCTTTATCATTTTTTGATCAAATCTAGTGAATTTTATCCAAATATAAGTGATAAGTTTCTTTTGATGCTCAGTATAAATCATCAAATGTTTATAAACCCCAACGAACAATTTTAACTGTAGTGAAATATTCATAGGATAAACATCACAGATGATTCTCCAATCAAAATGCATTTCACTAACGCCCCAGGCCAATAGATAGCTTTTTATTATGAGGTGCGACATTTCAGTATCTTGGTTTCGGTTTTGACAGTTTGACTGTAATACCATCTGCAGTGAATTAATGTCTTGACCTTTAACCCGCAAGTATTTCTCTGGGGAAAATCGGTAGTATTTCTTGCCCAACTCCTGAGAGAACTTAGAAAACCATGGAAATGTCACCTTTTTCATCAACTCAAGCCCACTCGAGTTGGCTCTCCTTTGTACACTGTCTCCCTCGCATTCTTTCTGTGTGTTAATTTGCAGAGAGTGGGTCAGTGGGTGACCTGATGAGTGCTCAGTAATATGTTTGTTAGGAATGACATGTACCAAAAAAAATACATCAACCAAAAAAAAAGAAAGTGAATGCATATGTTGTAGATCAAGTTAAATTGAGTTTTATCAGTTATTATGCAACAAAGCAATGTTTTTATATCTTATTTATTTCTTGAGAGAGTACCACCACCTTTTTTGTACTTTGTGACCAAACTATTTTGACATCATGTACATGTCTGAAATGTTAGCCTTCATGGATATTCTGTGCAAGCTGATGCAAGAACAAATTGGTTTTTTTTTGTTTGTTTTTTTATCTACTAGACACAGGCATCTAACCCTGTGATTTAACTTGATAGGAGTTATTTTGTTCTTAAGTCTTTTGAGTCGATTGAACTTTAAATAAATAAACCATGAATAAAATGTAATCTTATCTATTTCATCAGTATACCCGCAGTTTTACTGTGCAGCAAGCAGTCAAGTTTTAATTGTTTGGTCTCTTTCTCTCGCTGTTTATTGTTTTGTCTGTATGTCTCTCGCTGTCTGAGGCTATTGATGCTGAATCACTACCTCCCAACTGTATTTAAAATAAAAAAAAGTCATCTGGAGTCTCAAACAATTGTTTTTATGGCCTCAGAGCCACACTGCAAATGTTTTCCTAAAAATACTAAGTTTGCACTTCTAAAGTTTTTCATTTATTTCTATAATAAAACCAAACCACCTCTCATTTAAAAACGTACAGCAGACCCTTCTATAATAAACTGGAAACAAATCGGGTGTTTTGCAAGGTTTGTTTTTATTATTGTTCTGAGTCTGACAACGGGTCAAATGTAATAGGTTAATCAATCATATAAATTGATATATCTGAATTCAATAAGATGAAGTATGTTGCTAACGTATTTAAGTTAAATACAAAAACTACTTTCACTTTCCTGTTCCAATTGCATGCTGCACAATCTCAGCTAAATCTAACATTAAAGCGATTTGCAATACTGTTATCATAATTATATGTAAAACTGTAATATTCTAGAATAGGTTGTGAAGGCTTTACTTTGCTCCACTGAAATAACTATAAAGCAAAGGATGTCAAACTTAAAATTATACACTTTTTCTTGTGTATTTCAGGCACAGACAGTACAAAAGTAGACTTTTTTTTTTAGTGCCTGCCATTGTAGTTTCTTTGCAATAAACAAAGTGGGAAATTACACATTTGCATAAACTAATAGCATTATTGAGGTTTAGTTTCAAACACTGTTGTTCTAGTTTACATCACTGTTACTAAACATTAACAACAACCCGCATTGATATCTGTGGATATGACGTACATTGCATTATGGGTAGCGTATTACTTTGGACTACAAACGTAGCACTTTCTAAAAGGCACAGTCTGGTAACGGGCGTTATTGCAAATGAGAATTTGTTCTCAAGGGTTTTACTTGATTAAAGAAAAAGAATGATTGAATGAATGTTTAGGGAGCCTAGTTTTCCGCAATTAAAAAAAAATAATAATCTGCGTTATTCCTCAATTTAAAATAAGACTGAAACTGAGGCTTCCGAGTGGCGCATCCAGTTAAAAGCACTTGCGTAGAGTGCAGGATGCGTCCTATAGTCTGGACGTCGCGAGTTCGAGTCGAGGCTATTCCTTTGCCGACCGAGGACGGGAGCTCCCAGGGGGCGGCGCTCAATTGGCCGAGCGTCGCCCGGGGGGAGGGAGGGTTAGGTCAGCCAGGGTGTCCTCGGCTCACCGTGCACCAGCGACCCCTGTAGTCTGGCCGGGCACCTGCGGGCTTGCCTGTAAGCTGCCCGAGATCTGCGTTGTCCTCCGACGCTGTAGCTCTTGGGTGGCTGCATGGTGAGTCCGCAGTGTGAAGAAAAGCGGTCGGCTGACGGCACACACTTCGGAGGACAGCGTGTGTTCGTCTTCGCCCTCCCGAGTCTGCGCAGGGGTGGTAGCGGTGAGCTGAGCATAATAAAATAATTGGCTATTCCAAATTGGGAGAAAATAATAAAAATAATTGGCAACGACTAAATTTATTAAAAAAAAGACTGAAATTGAGTGCCCCCACGTAACATCAGATACACAAACAGTACTATTGAATAAGTTTAGTTTTTACAGGAAGTATCTATTGGTATAGTTTCAAATTCGAAGGAAGTTACAAGCTCACCAGAGTGCCATCAATCAATAATATAAACAAATGTACCATTTTACTTTAAACATTACAAATACGTCTGTGTACTAAAAATAAAAACTAAAAAATAGTATTTATTAGTTTATCGCGAGTTAGTCTTTGTCACCTGGATGGCTATTGCCAAACTCATTGACTCTGTTTAGGGGTGATTTTTATTGTTTTCAGGCAGCTTTAATCTTTGAGTAGTAAACACACTTGATACTGAAGTAAACTGCAGCTACGTTTCAGCATGAATGTGACGTGAGTGTGTCTCGTTCACCAGAAGCAGTTTTATTGAACAAGTATGCTTACTAAATTTAAAGCAAAATTGCCTGAGTTGATGATTTTTATATATGTGTATTGATTTGGTTATCAAACAACCAAAACAAGCCTTTGCAACTTATGTTCTATATTGGGTGGGTTTTAAGGAAGAAGTGGGTGGGTTTTTGTGAAAATAGTTGGCAACACTGGTTACAGTACACACATGCCCTGTAGATAGCAGGGTCCTTTCAATGTTGCGTATCAGCAATTTTCAGCTTTTAATGGAGAGCTGATGCACAACACGCCAAAAGGAAGGCTCTCGTGGGCTGGTGTTCAGCTGTGTTCCAAGATTCCCTCAATGGAGTACCATTATACTGGTGTCCAAATAGAAAGACCTCTGCCACATTGTTTTAACCTCTGACCAGGTCAATGGTGCAGATCTTTCCACATACCCCTTTTACTACAAGCTTACAAACCATGAAATTACATTTATTTTAGGTTATGCCCCTGGGGATGCTTTGCTTTTGTTCACAACAACTCCCAATTATATAATATAGTGTGTGTCCATTCTCGTTTATAACAAACTCGGACTAAACAAAGTTCCTGATACTAAGAATTTTAAGTTCTGGAGATATTAAGACAAAATTGCCACTTGCTTGTGGATTGTGAGGTGAAGCCTCTGACCATTAAGGAAGTGTAACAATTAGCTATATCCTGATCTTTGGCAGCCTGTGGATTAGTAGGGGGGGGGGAGCCATTTGTAGCAGGGTAAGGCTGACCAAGTAATGAAGTAAAAGCACTATCCATGCATACGTCAAGATTGACAAGGACCATTTTTATGTAAAGTCATAGTTAGATTGTTGGTTTGTTTTTGTTTTAGATCTACTGTAGCCCAGACTAAACCAGTTGAGTTGACCCTTGTGCAGAAAAGCATTATATTAAAGTTGCAGTTTTTTCTGGCTTCTAATGATGTTTAACTAAAAATCGTGTCTTGCACTCTGCTCACGTGGTAGGATTTTATCTTACAGGACTCGCCATGTGAAGCTGGCTGATCAACGTTTTGCTTTAGGACCAGAATAAAGGTTCAAATAAGCAATAAGAACTTTGAAACAAAGATCTGGGCCTATATTTTCCACTGCAGGCAAATTGCGCTCACAGTGGAAAATCAGGCCCTTGGATTGTAAGAGCTTGAATTGCCACCCTGTTCGCTTACTGATGTTGGGTTGCTCCTTTTCAAAGTTTACAGGGATGGAAATAAGACTCCCATTACAAAACAGTCAAGAAACCTGTTATTTGTGCAATGGATTGCTGGGGCTTTGCTACCTAATGTGATAGTTTTAAATCAATTATTTACTTCTGACTAGGGGCAGAGATTTTTAAGCTAAAGAAAATCACAGCAAAAGAAATGGGCATTAATTGTACCTGCCTCTTTCCTATTGTTTTGGATATGAGGATCTCCGGCCCACTCATTTACAACGTGTCTTGAACTTAGCTGTCAAAAACAACTCAATGAAAGTGCAAGACCAGTTGCATAATTAAAAGGTCTATCTCATTGTGTTCCGAAGCAGAACCCCACATGTACGCACTGTAAAAGGTGAGTGAATTATTAGTATTTTTCAGCCCCTGAAAAATAAAAATGGAACCAAGCCCATCTGTGTTCAACAACATGGGCATGTGAACAGGGGGTGAACAGCCCGAGGCTGCATGTGTTTCAGAACTATTACAAATAATGTCAGCGGTTCTGAGGCAGGGCGTTGGCAGTGAGTGGGGCTGCCATTCTTGGAAAGGGGCCCAGATTATGTAGGCTAAATATAGTGTGCCGCCTGACCGGAACACCTGGAATAGCTTAAACTTCAATGCAATTGGATACTAAAGTTACCCTTGCCCTGTAAGATATCCTTATTGGCGACCAATGCAATTGCCCTGGTTAATGGTAGAGAACCGCAATTTAGCCATACCCTTTAACCCAAAGGTTTATCATTCGAATGCAGCAGTTAGTTGATATGAAGAATCCTTTGTTTTGTATTGCTTCACCATGCAAAGTGAATCTGTGAATGCATTTTGGTGGCGCATTATAAACAGTGCCACCTGTGGTGTTGCTTAGCATTGGCGGTGAAATTTCTATTTGCATCAAACTGCATTGATGTAACCTTTGAGCTCTTGAAGTAACGATACTATAAGGTGATGAGCCATGGCATGTGGCATGTGCCATGGAAATTGTACAACTTTTAAAACGGTTGCTTGTTTTTCTTTTCTTCCAGGACCTGTGCTGTGAATTGAATCAAAACTGTTGTAGAAACCTCAGACTTGCAAAATGACGGCTACTAATCCACCACAAGACAAGTGAGTGTATGCTTCATGGAACCCCTACCCCCACCCTTCATAAAGTGTTCTGATATCAGGTATCCCCGCAGAGTAACACAAAGAGCAGCATTGGAACAGTTTGTCTCCATACATCTGTACAGTTCAACGATAGTAACAAACAGTATATTGGCAGTCACGCCACTGAAACTGTGCTTCTCTTTACTACTTTGCAGATACAAGGCTGTGTGGCTCATATTCTTTATTCTTGGATTAGGAACACTCCTGCCATGGAATTTCTTCATGACTGCCACAATGGTAATTACTGTATTCGTTTATTTTTGTTATATTTGGGTTTCTTGTAACATACACTTAAGCTGAGGGAACACAAAGCTGCTTGTGGCTTAGAACTTGGTTTCAGGAGACTGTACTGTACACCAGGGGAGACTTGGGGCTTGATACAACAACGTTGTCTTAAACTAGGTCTCTCGGTCTTCTGGAGCCAGGTTTCAAGCCACTATTCCTGAAAGTGGCTTTGTTCCCTCAGCTTTACAGTGCTAGTCTTACAGTTTTCAAACTGGTGGGCGTGGACTGTATCTCGGGGGGCGCCAGAAGGTTCAGGGTTTAAGTTTTTATTTCTTATATATACAGTATGTATATGTGTGTGTGTGTGTGTGATATATATATATATATATATATATATATATATATATATATATATATATATATATATATATATATATATATATATAATATTTTAAAATTACAGCGCACATCTTAACCTAGGCTATACCATATAACAGGCTGATACTTTTATTTGGGCTTTATTGGCTATTTTGATTGGATCGCCAATAATACCTCCACCAATCGGAGGGTTGCATACAGTACTTGTAGCGGTCCCGCCCTCTGTTCAGACTGGTATACAGAACAGATTAAAGAAGCAGTGGATAAGGGTCTCCCGAGTGGCGCATCCAGTAAAAGCACTCGCTAGAGTGCAGGATGCGCTCTATAGCCTGGACGTCCCCGGTTCGAGTCCAGGCTATTCCACAACTGACCGTGGACGGGAGCTCCAGGGGTTGGCGCTCAATTGGCTGAGCTTCGTCCGGGGGGAGGGAGGGTTAGGTCAGCCAGGGTGTCCTCGGCTCACCGTGCACCAGCGACCCCTGTAGTCTGGCCGGGCGCCTGCGGGCTTGCATGTAAGCTGCCCAGAGCTGCGTTGTCCTCCGACGCTGTAGCTCTGAGGCGGCTGCATGGTGAGTCTGCAGAGTGTAAAGAAGCGGGTGGCTGACGGCACACGCTTCGGAGGACAGCATGTGTTCATCTTCGCCCCTCCCAAGTCAGCGCAGGGGTGGTAGCGGTGAGCTGAGCCTAAAAATAATTGGGCATTTCAAATTGGGGAGAAAATAATAAAAACTAATTGGCAACGACTAAAATAAAAAAAATAAAAAAGAAGCGGTGGATAAGAGAAATAATGTGTTGGATATCAAAGTGGATATGAGAATGGCAGTGATGAAGTCCATTTGCTTGCAATCATTAAAAGTAGACCATCAATGGAGTGTAAACTGCCTGCTAATAAGACTGTTCTTTTTTTATGTTAAGCATTTTTGTGTTCTCCTTTTTTTTTTTTTTTTAGAAGAGTTTAATTAAGTAACAGCCAAAATTGTTTGTCAGATTTGTTGAAAGTCTGTAATAAAATGACTGTTATTGTCGATATGTTGTAGATACGACTATTAATGCAGGCATCGTGCAGGTGTCGCAAAGTCCAGAAACAAAACAAAATGTTAAAATGTTTTGCACCATATAAAACTGAGCTGATTTTGCCAGTGCTTACTAGTCTATTAACCAAGCAAATAAAAGCATTTTCGTTTGGGCTTAATTGTTAAAGATTTCACATGTGGTAATACTGCCCTACAAGTTACTGCACGGTAGTACTATGATTGTTCCACTGTGTTATGTTGTGAACCATAGTTTTAAAACTGAGAGACAGCAAATGCTTGTCATAACAGTTTACTGGTTGTTAAAATGAAGGGCCATATAAGAACGATAAATACTGTAACTGATTAGAAGGCCTTTGTTGTTCTCCAAGTTGCTGCGTTCCATTGCAGATGCTATAACGAGTTACTCTAAAGAGATACTGTTTTAGCAGACATTTATTTAATTAAGTAAACATTTATTTAAATGTTTTTGGAATTAAAAATATAAATGCAGTACAGACTTTTTTGTAAATGTGCTGTGAAAAAATACCAGCCAAAAATACCAGCCAAAATTTCCCTTTTTATGCTGTGACACCTCCAGGCATGTCAGAGTTTGTGGATGGCGCTGTGCATCTGACTGGTGTCTTTTAAGCTTTCATATTTTTTGGATGAAGCCTGCTGTCATCTGGTAATGTGTGGTGTTTATCAGCGGCCCCAAAAGTTTAAGAACCGCTGCACTAGACCCTTGAATAAATATGCGATGTGTTGGAGGTAACGAAACCTTGGTGTGAAGGATGAGCGAAGATGTATGAACTTGGTTTCCTCTCTCACAGTACTTCACCAGCCGGCTGGTAACTGCAGAGGAGAGGATGTTACAGGTTAATAGCACAGGCAACCTGACTGTCTTGGTGCCTAAGAATTACCTGGAGTCCAAATTCAACAACTTTATGACTTTCTGTGCCATGGTGCCACTTCTCATCTTCACCTGCCTCAACTCTTTCCTCCATCAAAGGTAAGCACTTCTTTCTTTCACAAAGCTAGATTTAGCTACACTTTTTTTTTTTTTTGTTAATGTTATGCGTTTTGGCTGATTTAAAGAACTGGTTAATAACATTTTATTGAAATTGGTGTTTTGCACAGCATCCATCCTGGTGGAACGCTCAAGTGTATGTGGAAGGCAGGGGCTTTATTTAGAATTTCAAAAAGGGTTGGGTGTTTGGCCTTATTTTGTAAGCTTGGTGCTAAAGCTGCCCCTGTACCTGCTTTTTCAGGGTTCCCCTGAAGGTGCGCATCATGGGAAGCCTGGGTGTCATTCTGCTGCTGTTCCTCGTAACGGCTGCTCTCGTCAAGATCTCCATCCTTCCACTCTCCTTCTTTGTGCTGACGATGATCACAATTGTTTGTATCAACTGTAAGCGACACCTGCTCTTTTTCTAGTGTTGAACCAATGATCACAATTACCCATGTCTTTTTAATTTGTCATTTTTCTGGTTCACCAAACAATTTAATGATGGTCATAAATGGGACTACTGCTTATTTACAACTACTTTTTACATACAAAAAAAAGCCCACCACAAAAGGTTAAAAAAATGATTGGAACTGTCTGAACAAAACAAAAGGCCGACGTGGATTAAAAAACAATGTGTATGAATGATTGTTAAAGTTGAATTAATGTTGAACTATTGTGTAATGGTAGCTTGTTCAAATCATAGCCCTCCAGCAAATCAAGGACCTCTCCTGACTTGCTTAATGGGTTTAAACACTTAATTTATAAATGCAATTGAATGCCTTGCTTTGTCTTGTTGTCTTTGGCTGCATTTTTGTCTTTTAAAGTAGATAAGGTTCAGTAGCTGTGTTTCTCTGTTTTTGTAGCCTTTGGAGCGATTCTTCAGGGCAGTCTCTTCGGACTAGCCGGCCTGCTGCCAGCCAGCTACACTGCCCCCATCATGAGCGGACAGGGCATGGCAGGAACATTTGCTGCCATTGCTATGATCTGTGCTATTGCAAGTATGTTTTTTGATTGTTGTCTGTTTTACAAATAGAGAGATAGAAAAAAAGCTACTGCTTTAAGAGAATTATTCTAAGATTCATGAAGCACAATTTTCTCTCTCCCAATCTTTTGCTGCTTGTCAATGACCTGACAAAGATGCTTCTCTTGTGGTTTACGCAGTGTTTTTGAGGAGTAGCTGTCAGCTAATTACAGTATACACACTATACTTTGTCAGCAGTAGAGCTACACCTGAACCAAGACAAGAGAATCTGTACACTTTACATTGATTTGATGTTCAAAAAAGAAAACCATGACAAGTCTAAGATGGACTATGGAAAAACATGTGAAGAAAACCTAAATATGATCATTAAAAAAACCTCCACAGGAACTGGGGATGAGGTATGGGCCCCTTATTCCCAAAGCTTAAACCCATGAGTAACTTTAAAGAAAAGTTAGTTACATGAACATAAAAAGCTTGTTTTAAAAATCTTCTGAATTTAGTGTTTGTGAATAGGGATTTTGGTTCTGTAGTTACTTGATCACTGTTGCAAAACTAATACTTCCAATGGGCCCTTCCTTCCAGGTGGTTCGGAGTTACAAGACAGTGCCTTCGGATATTTCATCACAGCATGTGTGGTGATCATCATAGCTATTGTTTCCTACATCGCCCTCCCTAAAATGGTAAGGGTCACTGTTATACTTATAATATATCTTCAAATAAACCAGTGAGGAGAGTGTCATTCACGTCATGTGTTTTTGTTTGTTCTTGAATGCAGTGTAGTGACTAATCTGAGGTTATTTGCCGTTTCATGGCACCATTTTATAGGTGTGTATTTTTGCCAGGGTAGTTTTTGAGGTTGGTTTTGGGGGGTGTGAATTAAATAAAAACATTGAATTAGTGGAGTACTCGAATGCTACCACAAAGACAGGCAGTGGGGTGGTGGGGTGGTGGGGTGGTGATTTTGCTGAATATTTATCAAAGTAGGTGTTCAAGTACTCTTAACATGCCCCTTGTTGATTTCGGGGGGAAAATACTATACAGTAATCCATCACGTATCCGCCCGTCACATATCCGCCCTACCCGTTTATCCACCATGATCAACCTCTTCAGCAATGTGAGTTTATTATTGAACAGAGAACATTAGTTCAGAGATTGTAGCTCCCACCAAAGTTTTTGTACACTGTTGTGCTCAGTGCGCTGCCATTGCTGGAAGTGTTACATGAGCTGTTCAGTGTGGTGACTTGATATGTAAATGAATCCTGTTCGCCTGCGGGGCATATCGGCTTCAACCTCCGTCTCGCTGTCCTGCCTGTCACTCAGCAGCGAATGCACGCATCCACGCTGCAGGCGGCTACCCTGTCACAAGCGTTAATACCCTGTATCTTTCTAAACAAAGGATTTAGGAGAGCTCCCTAATAAAAGCTGAATCTCAAAACAATAATAATTGTGTGAATATAGTGTACCGCCGTCCCTTTGCGGCGCCAGTAATAAAGTCGCTGATGAGATGAGTGTCGTTCACTATTTTATTTATTAACCACAAACAACTGTAGCTGGCTTCCAATCTCACACTGTAGGCAGGTACTGTCTCTCACTCAAATTGTCGCACAAAATTTTTTGATGGCTCCTCCTCCACCACTCGCACACGCAGCCATGCAATCTAACTAACTCCATTCACTCCGAGCTGTGCATACACACTCGCATGCATACCAGCTTAACAATACACACAACGCGTACAACACATAACAACCACAGCAGCGGGTCTTCTGAGCGCCCGGTTGTCCGGGTCACTACAGTAATAGTTACAGTTGTGTATAATGGTATTTAAAACAGGATTCATTTGTCTGCCTTTACATATCCGCCCTTACTTTGGTCCCACGACAGGCAGATATGCGACAGATTACTGTGTATTATGAAACCTAAAAAAGGTACAATGTAATGCTATATGTTGGACTGTAATCCCAGTCACCTGCATGACAATGTCATTTGTTTTACAAGCTGATCTGTAACACAGTTAAGACTTGTCTATGCAGGGACACCATGTTGATAATGTTTTGGAATGCAACCCATGGGAAAGACAGCTGTTGTGTTTGAAAGCTGGCTGGCTCCAGAATCCTCTTGTAAACAACGTGGATTGCTTATCCACAATAAAATAAACATGCTGTTGCTTATATTAAATTAAGGTTTTGGCTTTCATTATTCACTTTTTTTTTTTTTTTTTTTCATTTTACGCAGGAATTTTTCTTGTATTATTTGAACAAAAACAGCAGTCCTATGATGAGCAGCAATGATGGCGAAACCAAGCTAGACCTGCTGAAGAAAGGTACGGCTCTGCTTGTGCAAGAGCTGCAGCGTCTTCAAGGCTCTGGCACTGCGTTTCTGCACTTTGTGTTTTTGATGGTCCAATTGCAGGCAGATTAATAGCCTGTATTGTATTGCTAGAGGCTACAGTAATGAAGCAGATTTGGTTCTATTAAGATGCATGTCCCGATCGGTTAAAGCATGCCTGTATCGTTCTTGCCCCTTTTAAACTACTGGAACCGATGGCAGTATTGGATTCCATAATGCAATATAATCCAGCATACAACAGTATATAGGTTGATCCCAGACACTGGTGCTGCCTCATTGGCTCAGTTAAAGAGCGGGGAGAGAAAGCATGGACATTTGAGTGACTCGAGTATCACAAGGAAACTAACAATTTGTTATTCTTTGTACTTTTTTTAAAGGGTTAAAAAAAAAAAAAAAAACCCTTCTATTTTTATTTTTTATTTTTTATTTTAGCGGAACAGACAAACGGGGCGGATAAAAAGGCTGTCATAAGCTTCACAGATGATCTTCAACCTCAAGTCTCAGTAGTTGAAATCTTAAAAAAGGTAACACATCTGCATGCCACCCGAGACACCAAATCTCGTTTCACACGCAAAAAACATGAGCCATCATTCATTTTTCAAAAATAACTCGAATATAAATGTTATATACCATCCCCTATAAAAGTTTCCCCATTATAAAAGGATAGCAAGGTGTAATAAAGCATGGTACATCATGGATAAGCTTTGTAAAGAAGAGCGAGGTAATGTATGGTAAAGCATAAAATGCCAGTTTCTGTATCATATATATGATACAATGCTTAGCCACCCCTGTATATTCGTTTTTAAATCCAGCCTCACAAGCCAGACTTTCATATGCAGTACATCGTGTTTCCGGACAGGGGAAAAAAAAAAAATAGTATTTTGTACAAGAAACAGAATCTAGTAACAAATAAATGCTTTGGCATTACACGGTTAATAAACATGGCAGATGAAGGTAAACTATGGTAAGTGCCAGCTACTGAAGAGCTCCTCCCATTGACTGACGGCGTTGTTGTTACAGATCTGGGTGCTGGCGTTGTCTGTGTGCTTTGTGTTTATGGTCACTATTGGTACATTTCCCGCTGTCACTGTCGATGTGAAATCCACAATTGCAGGGGACAGTCGCTGGGGTAAGTGTGAAAATGCTTGATAAGTTTTCTGCAATTAGTTTCTGACAGGATGATGATATTATTATTATTTATTATTATTATTATTATTTTTATTTGTTTTTATAAGGCTTAAAGGTTCAAATGTTTTAATTTCACAGCCCATGTTTGGCCGTTATGCAAATACCAATCTCTTGTCCGCTACACTGTGTGGAGTAGTGGTTAGGGAGTAGTGGTTAGGGCAGCAGTGTGGAGTAGTGGTTAGGGCTCTGGACTCTTGATTAGAGGGTTGTGGGTTCAATCCCAGGTGGGGGACACTGCTGCTGTACCCTTGAGCAAGGTACTTTACCTAGATTGCTCCAGTAAAAACCCAACTGTATAAATGGGTAATTGTATGTAAAAAAAAATAAAAATAATGTGATATCTGTATAATGTGAAATAATGTATAATGTGATATCTTGTAACAATTGTAAGTCGCCCTGGATAAGGGCGTCTGCTAAGAAATAAATAATAATAATAATACACTGTGCATATAATCAGGGTTGGGTCAAATCCTGTTTAATTCCAGTTCCTTTTCAAAATCAATTTCCAATTCCTTTCAAAGACCACATTGGTGTGAGTTACTCGACTGTTTTTCATTTGAAGCCAATTTAAAATGGATTAATACAAAGGGAATTGGAATTGATTTTAAAAAAGAAATGGAATTGAAAAACAGGAATTGACCCCGACCCTGCATCTGATACAGAGCTTCTAGAAGCACTACATTTTACTGTTGAGTAACAGTTCGATGCTTTTGTTTGTTGGTTTTTAGGAGACTATTTTATCCCTGTCTCGTGTTTCCTGTTGTTTAACCTGTGTGACTGGGCTGGAAGGAGTCTCACTGCAATCTGTTTGTGGGTAAGTCCTGATGCCAAATGCAACACTTACCTTGCAGTAAACTTTTAGCTTAAAGCATTAATGAACATCTTTGGGGGGGGGGGGCTGCCTTCTAGAATTTAGCATGTCCAGATGCCCACAGCACTTTTCCCAGCCTTAGCAAGTGCCCTTGTACTTACTCCTAGGTTCTGTCCAATTGCCCTGAGGCGAGAAACTGCATGGTGTTTCTACAGAACATCAACAAACGATCCGTCCAAATGCCATTTTTATTTTACTATGACCAAAAACAACCCTAATGAATTTAGATTATGTAAAAATATTACCTGACACTTGAAATACCTTGACGTATGATGTGTGTTTTTTTTTTGTTCATGGATATAAAAATCTAAACACAGTTTTTTTTTCACAGATATTTGATGTGCTCTTATTCTTGTTCAGACTGCTTTAGGAGCTTTCTTATTCACTGCCATGATTTGCCTATGGCAAAAAAACTTCCATAAAAGCCATTGATAAGCCAGTACATGTAATTTGCACATCATGTTTTGAACTTGGTTATTTCAGCATGTTTTTAATTTACTTTATGGCAAATGCTCTTAACCTTTAGACTTGAATTCTAAGAATTTGTTTTTGCGTGACCTTTTACAGCTATTGTGTGTTTTCAATTGGGCAGTGAATAAGAAAGCTATTAAACAGCAGGAACAATATATTGTATCGTGACTCCAATTTTAAAATGGGTCTTCTGTTACCTCTTGCCTGGGGGTAAACAAAATTACAACCAATGCTTGTTGTACAATCTATTTTCTAACCTCTTGGATTTAATATTGTGGTGCTTGTATGTTGTGCTAAATCATTTGGTGGCTCACTTTCGTATACGATGTGTTTTGTTTTTCTCCTGCATTAATTGAATGTACCGTATGCACATCTCAAATACTATACTCTGTTGTTAAAGTACTGTATTCTTGCACAATTGCTGTAGATCACATACCCTAGGGTTACATTTGAATTATCACAGCTGTTTGTTTTGTTTGTATTGTTTGGTACAGGTGCACTCCACTTATAACTGATCCTGTTAGAACGGAGTTCCGTTTACAACATATATTGAGGAGGCATGTCTCTGCCAAACGTGTTTTTAATGGGGAATTGCTCTGGTTAAAACAGACTCGTTTTATAATGTATATACTGTTTTAATATGTACAGTTTTCCTGTTCCACAGGCATGTCTTTTGCACAAATAAGGTACATCTGGGACAGTAAATGACAGTCACGGTGTACAGCCGTTGTACAGTTTATAACGTATACAATTTTAATTGCATTTAGCGAAAATATAAATTTGTAAAATGGTACCAATTGCATTGTACAGCCCACAGGGGGCGTGTTTTGTACAAATAAACTCCCATTCTTTGGCAGTTGAGCTTTCTTGTATTGTTAATATTTAAGGTACTTATGTTCGCAGTTACAGACAGCATTTTGAATTGTACTTCATTTTTAAAGTACTGATTTCCTTTGTCCCTTTTATAAGTGGAGTGCACCTGTACTTTTTTTTTTTTTTTTTTAATAAAAATGGAATCCTAAGGATAGTCTGATTTTGAACTGCAGTATCAGGACGCAGCAACACCTTCTCTCCTGGTTGAGTTACTACCACACATTCTCCATCAAGACCCTGCTGCCCATAAAGCTGTTGCTCTGAGGAAGTCAGGCAGTTCAGTGTATGACATGCTGCAGTTTTACTGATTTGGAATGCTGATTTTGTGCTTCCCCTTCAGCCTGGGAAGGACAGCTTGCTCTTGCCGATCATGGTGGTGGCTCGTGTGGTCTTCGTGCCCCTGTTCATGCTGTGTAACGTGCAGCCCCGGGAGAACCTTCCTGTCTTCTTCAGTCACGACATGTGGTACATCATCTTCATGATCCTCTTCGCCTTCTCCAACGGATACCTGGCCAGCCTCTGCATGTGCTTCGGACCCAAGTAAGGACGCGGCCGCTGGGGGCAGCAATGCACACAAATCTATTAGTTTGTCAAAGGAAAAAAGGAGTGCTGTAGAACTGAGAACTGTTTAACTTTAAGCAATCCCCACCAGGGGACCCTGGATACTCCTTGCAGTCTACAGCAGTGGTTCCCAACCCCAGTCCTGGGGGACCCACTGTGGCTGCTGGTTTTTATTCCAACTGAGTTCTCAATTACTTAACTAGACCCTTAATTGAACTGATAATTTGCTTAGATCTTTTAATTGTTTTCAGGTCTTAAACAGTTGCAGCGTTCAAGTTACGTATAAAATGTTATAGCTAACTTGACATATGCAACTGTTAAGAGCTGAAAACAATTAAAAAGGTCTAATTCAGCAAATGATCAGTTCAATTAAGGGTCTAGTTAAGTAAATGAGAGCTCAGCTGGAATGAAAACCAGCAGACGCAGAGTCCTCGGGACCAGTTTGGGAACCACTGGTCTACAGCACTGTAGACTGTTCTAATCTAGTGTATCTAGGTACTGTATGTTTTGCATTACCCTATAGAATTAACTAATTCAGCTTCATGAAGTCTGTATATTATAGCTGTATATTACTCTGTAAATGTAGATATGTGTGTGTGTACTTTTTGTTTGTTTTTTAGTAGCATTTATTGTCTTGCCGTGGCTGTAGCTACTGCAATTGCTGTAGCATTCGGTTTAAAGTTCATCTCAAAACTGATTTATTTTACCACAGACGGATGTTTTAAATGTAAGAGATGCAGTTCGACAGATAAACTGCACAGCTGGCTTTCCTTATTGTACCCTGGGTAGGACCTTTTTGAGGAGTAGTGTTAAGGGTACAGATTTTAATGCTTGGGGGAAAATATTCTTTTAATTTAAGGCATCTCAGTTCATATTGGTCTTCGATTTTAATGCCTTTTACATCTTGTTTCGTCCACAGGAAAGTGGCCTCTCATGAAGCAGAGACGACTGGAGCCATCATGGCCTTCTTCCTATCTCTGGGCCTGGCCTTGGGTGCCTCAGTCTCCTTCATGTTCCGGGGGATGGTGTAACAATGGCAGAGGAATCTCCAAGTGCTGATTTTAACACTGGAATCAAGCAGGAAGCCTTCCTCTGCAGACTCCCCTTACTGGGTTTAAGACCAGCCTTGATTTTATACAGTGCTTTTTATACTGCCTTTCAATTGTTTCAATAATTGTCAATATTTTAAGTATTTTACTTGTAATGTGCTAACAATATGCTTTATATATTTTTTTATTTCACATGTGCTGGTTTTTTGTTTTTTGTTTTAATTTAAAATATTTTAATGTTTTTGTTTAGTTTTTTACACTGAATTACTGGATAGTGAGGTGCTTGCATATACAAGTGAAGCTGTGTATAAAAAAGCAAAGTTAAATTGTCATCGCTTCATTGATACCACAGCTAGTTACAAAGGGTAGGATTTAGTAGCCACATGCACAATGAAAGCCAGGAAATTTGGGACAAGCAATCGCTTTAATGATACCGTGATCTGTCACGTTTTAAAGCAGTATTAAAGTGCTAACTATGATTAGATGTCGTGTTTAAATGAGGGCAGACAGACACTAATTTAGATAGAGGTGGCATGGGATTATCTCTCTGGCAAATATTTAGTATTGCGTCTTACAGAATTAACATAGTAAACTAAGTTATACAGTAAGCATATACTTAGAAATGAAAACAAGGGGATGTTTTTTTTGTTTTTTTTTTTAAATCAGAGCTATTGGATCAGAGCTGCCTTTGTCCTTAAATAAACTTGTAATATTTTAATAGTTTAAAGAGGAGCAGAATGAAACTAATGTAGAATTTCAGTGCTTTAGATTTTAGATTTTGTTTCCACTATCTCACCTGTATTTTATTTATTTAGTATAACTTTCACGTTAGTCATTTTTACCCTATTCACCCACAATCTGAAATTGGGCATGACCAAATGTCATTGCATGACATGACAAGTCAATAGTAATCGCATGGTTTAAATGCAAAAAAAGGAAAAAGTAATGTTTCTTTTTGACCACCATTGTGTTTTTTGTAGTTATGGATGTATACTGTTTTAGCATTTATTTTATTACTGTATGTTGTTCCTTCACAAGTTTGTATTTTAGAGTACAAGAACACAGTTATATCAGTATTCTGCCAAGGTCCAGAGAGCCGTTTATTCAAGGAGTCTCAAACAATTGTGAATAAATGTAATGTAATGAACTCTGAATCAGCAGTTTGTTTCCAGAGTGAATTGGAATGTACTGGTTTAAACTGGAAATGTGCTAGTGTGACTTCCGTTTGTATAATTCCTGCTAGACTGGGACTCTGCAAAGAGGTGCAGTTTGTCATAAGCAATACTGAATAAATGTTGTTGCAGACTATTTGTTTGCAATTCCTTTTTTTTTTTTTTTTTAAATAAACATGTATAACTTTTTTTTTAATGAAATTGAGAGTCCTGTCTCATCAATGAATTAATCAATCCTCCTGGTGAAATTTATTTTTCATTTAAGAGCATTGCATAACTTTCTGGATGCAAACCACACTAAAATCACTGTCTTGTAATGTGCACAACCTCACACATGTTAAAGCATAACAAAGTTATGCTTGGATTAAGAAATGTGGTTGGGAAACACTGGTAGTATTATTTATTTCTTAGCAGACGCCCTTACCCAGGGTGACATGCAGTTGTACAATTAAGAGCAAGATACAAAATACAATGACTTCCGTGCTAATAAGAGCAAATACAAAACACAGTACGATTTGATATCCGGGCAGTTCAAGCGCAGATAACAGTGTTGATAGTTACATCAGGGTTAGATAGGCGTGCAGGTGAAATACAAGATATGACAGATTGGGTTAAGTGCAGGATTAAATACTGTAAAATAGGAAGCCGAGAATTGCAAGTTAAAGTGCTCTAAAGGCAGAGTGCTATATTGTCCAGCAGGGAAGAGTTGAGTTTACAGATGTTGTCTGAAGCGGTGTGTCTTGAGGAGGCGCCGGAAGATGGTTAGGGACTGAGCAGTCCTGACATTCGTAGGAAGGTCGTTCCTCTGCAGGGCGAGGGTGGAGAAGGAGCGGGCTCTGGAGGCAGGGGAGCGTAGAGGAGGTACAGCCAGTCTTCTAGTGCAGGCGGAGCGGAGAGGTCGGGTGGGGGTGTAGGGAGAGATGAGGGTCTGGAGGTAGCTGGGTGCAGTCTGGTCAAGGCATCGGTAGGTGAGTACAAGTGTCTGGAACTGGATGCGAGCGGTGATCGGGAGCCAGTGTACTGAGCGGAACAGTGGAGAAGCTAGGCAGCGAGAACACCTGGCGGAGTTCTGGATGAGGTGGAGCGGACGGGTGGCGGACACAGGGAGACCGGCCAGGAAGAAGTTTCAGTAGTCTAGGCGGGACAGTACCAGGGCCTGGACGATGAGTTGCATGGAGTAGTTGGTGAGGAAGGGTCGGATTCTTCGTATGTTGCTCAGGAGGAATTGGCAGGTGTATGCTAGAGTGGAGATGTGCTGGGAGTAGGAGAGGCAGGGGTCCAGGGTTACTCTGAGGTTCTTGGCTGAGGAGGAGGGAGTGTGCGTGATAGATTCCAGAGGAATGGAGATAGAGAGATTAGAGGAGGGGAAGAAAAAGGTGGGTTTGTGCCCCTGGAGGAGGGAGGAGAGGTTAGTCTGAGAGGGGAGAGAAGGAGGGTGAGTTAGTAGGGGAGACAGAGGGTGTTGGGGTTGGAGTAGGGAGAGGTGTTTAAGAGTATTCCGATATCAGAGATTTTAGAGGAGAGAGAAGGGAGGAGTAGGTAGAGAATAGTTTTCGGGTGTTGTTAGTGGAGGATTGGATAATAGATTGGAAATAGGAGAGTTTAGCAGAGAGAGGTGAGGAGGAGGAGGAGAGGAGGAAGCGGTAGAGGTCTAGGGCAGCAGGGAGTTTGGTTCTCTTCCATTTCTTTTCAGCAGAGCGCAGTTCAGTTCTTGCTGAGCGGAACAGAGAGGAGAGCCAGGGTTGGAGAGGGGAGGGGACAGAGTAAGTCGAGGGAGCAGGTGAGGGAGGAGAAGAAGGTGGAGGTAGCAGAGTCTACAGAGTTGGAAGAAGGAGTTGATAGGAGGGAGATGTGAGAGCGGTGGAGGCAAGGACAGAGGGGGAGAGAGAGTGGAGGTTATGGCAGGAGGTGACAGTGGGGGTAGGGAGAGAGGGGAGAGACAGAAAATTACATGAAATAGTGATCAGAGAGGTCCAGATGGGTGACAGAGAGGGTGGAGGGGCAGCAGGCCCTGGAGAAGGTGAGGTCCAGTTGACAGCCAGCTTTGTGGGTAGGAGGGGATGGAGAGAGAGAAGTTGAAGGAGTGAAAGAGAGGAAGGAATCTGGTAGAGTGGGTGGGGTTGGAGAGATGGATATTGAACAGAGAGGGGAGGGAGGAGAGGAGATAGTCGAGTTCATCGAGAAAGTGAGTGAGAGGTCCAGGGGACCGGTACAGTACAACTAGCAGAAGTTAACGGAGAGGTTAGTTGGACAGCGTGAAATTCAAAGGTGTTCACAGAGAGTGAGGAGAGGTCAGAGGGGACCGAAAAGAGTAAGAAGGGAGAGAGGAGAAGACTAGTCCCACCTCCCCGTCCAGTGAGACGCGGAGTATGGGACAGGACGTAGAGAGAGGATAGGATCGTCATTGTTCTAACGTTTTTCTTTTTTTGTTTTTTTTAATTCTTAATGAAATGTCAACTAACTGCCACAGAACTCTTGTCAAAAATGGTGACTAATGTGTGTCTAATTATGTTGTTTCTCTGTTTAAGTTGGCCTGTCATGGTGCCAGGCAGGCCGGTGCTAGGCAACACATTTTTAGATTTCAGCAAACAAACCCCAAAATAGGTTGTTATCAATAGTTTTAAACATATCTAAAATTTTGAGGAGATTTTTTTTTTTTTTTTTTTAAATGTATAAAAATGCTTTCGTACACACCAAATTCGACTACATTTCCTCCCCAGTGGCCATATTGGATTTAAGTTTTGAACTCTATTGACTTTGGCTTTCAGAATTAAAAAATAAATAAAAGATCACACAGAGTGAGGCAATCAGACGGAGGGCAGGCGCAAACCCGGCTCCTCTCGCACCAAAGCACTGCGCCGATAACGCTGTACAAAAGAGCCGACACCCGTGCAAGGAGCGTATATCGGGCTTATGTCTTTGTGTGTGATTACGTCACCGGCCAGCCCTGCTGCTGCCTTCCCCCGTGCACGCTACAATTACACACACACACACACACAGTAGATCTAACACAATTTACTATCGATCGCTCCATACCATGCCAAAGAGCATGTTTGGATGGGATTCTTCAGTGCGATGCCAGTTACCGTGGTGCTAAACGTCACGGGAGCGGTGCTTAGCGCATTAATGAAGATTTCTTGCTTCCATTTTCATTTTTTGCCACCACCCTAAACTTTCCTAGTTTGCCTAGGTTTTGCTCCGTGCCTGTGCCAGGTCTTCTGAAGTACGGTACATACCCTGTAGACATAAGTATAAATCAGATTTTATATGTACATTCCTGGTTTTTACTTAATTAAACCAGTTCACCCAATTATACAAAAACAATAAACAACTTGTTCTAATAACCAATTACACACACACAATATATATATATATATATATATATATATATATATATATATATATATATATATATATATATATATATATATATATATATATATATTATCTAAAGTATACTGTATCTTTTAATATACAGTTAAAGAATTACTAAACAGTGTAGCATGTCTTAATGTAACTAGATGTGCTAGATTTGCAATTTTCTTTTATTATACAATTTTATATATTACAGAATGTATGTCAGAGAACTTGCATAGTATATCAATTAAGCAGTTAGGGGCAGTCCGTGTACACAAAGTATGTGCTACATATGCAAGTGGTAAAAACTTCACATTTTCTACAATTCCTCGACTGTCACGGAACATGCCTGCCCTCTGCTGGTCAAAATTGGGTAGTGGAACTGATGTTTTCAGCTTGTGCACAGTAGACACAACATACCGTAATTACATTATCTTTCCTAATCTGTTGTCATCGTCATTGTTCTAACGTTTTTTTTGTTTTGTTTTTTAATTTAATGCTGCTTAAAACAATCAGATAAAAACAATACTTTTAAAATGTTATATTTTTTAATAATTGTTAATGGAATATATTCCATCAGTAATTTACAAAAAAAAAAAAAAAAAGAAAAAAGCATTTGCCCTAGTCTCCATTATAATATATTAACCTTTGAATACAGCATTGCATTTCTAGTCATCCGCTGGCTGGAGGGGTCTGCAAGAAAATTCTGTGCTGAACAGTAATTCCAACCTCTCTTCGGTGGTTTCCCATAGCCACCAACTAAGCGTCTATACGCAGAGGAGAGTGTAAACAAAGTGAGTGATGACTGTTAAACAAACGTGACATAACACTAAAACGCTCCCAATGAGACAGAGGTGGTTTTGTGATTTGAACCTTTGTTTTAAGTCACGCCTGGCTGGAGTATTTGACTTTGTAACACAAGAAAAAGTGATTCTTTTTTTTCTTTTTTAATGTTGCATGGACGCACGTAGGTTTAATTGGATCTGTATAATTTGGACTGTTCCGAAGCGGAGGGTAACAGGTATGTTCTGACTAGCCGGAGATGGCTGGTGGAAGCTTGCGCCATGCAAGGGTTGAGGCCTATAACACTTTTGCACAAACCCTTGTCTGCGTTTGTGTATGAAAACCCAGAGACACCCCACTGAGAACTGTCACTGAACTCTATGAAATGCATGAAAAGCAACGTAGGAGAAAATTACGCGATTGTAGAGGTGAGAAAAAAAGTTATAGACGAGGTAAAGGAAAGAACACCAACCAGCGAGCCAGTGTCTACTGCTCAGCAAAACACAACGGTGGTTTCGTCAGGAGAAAGACAGTTTTCAGAGACCATAGATAAAGTTGTTAACAGTTCTGAATCACTTGGAAGAAACTGATCTTTGGAATGGACAAGAAACAGTAACAAGTCAGAAACCAGCAAAACAGAAGCTAGTAAGAAGTCACCCTTCTCAGATTATAAAGCACAAAAAGTGGCCAAAGTGGAATGGAAAAACACGATTTTCAGGGCTATGTGGGCACCAGCTTGAGCCTGGGGGGATCTGAGTCACTACCCTGCCACTAAGAAAAAACTACAGAAACTTTTGATGGCCGTCAGGAGGGAAACCTGCATATCGGTACCCGAGAGGGACAGAAAAATTGCCACTTTGATGATAGCCAGATACAAGGAACATAAATCACGGCAGCAGCTGAGGCTGAGAGCTGACCAGCTCTGGGAGGAGGAGAGGCTGCAGAAGGCCAGGGTGGAGAAAGCGAGGAGGCAGCAGCTGGGCCGCAGCTTGTAGCGGTAGCTGGAGGCGCGGAAGAGCCAGGTGCAGCTTAAGGAGGCGCTGCTGGCAGAGGAGAGGGAGACAGCTGCCTCCCTGCACTGGGACAAGTGGCACAGGCTGGCCGCGGAGGAGGAGGCCAAGCGGCTGGAGAAGATTGAGTGAGCCAGGTACGAAGTGGACTACAAGAAGCGCTACCAGAAGCAGCAGCTGAGTGGGAAGGAGTGGATGGGAGAAGCAGTGTCAGGAGGCGCAGAAGAAGATCTTCTGGGCCTCCTGGAGCAAGCTGCTGGAGAGGGAGAAGATCCAGCAGGAGAACCGACACGAGAAGCTGAAGCACTTGCTGAAGAGGGAGGTGGAGGAGCAGGCCAAAGCAGAGGAACTCCTCAAGAGGATGGCCCTGGAGAAGAAGCTGCAGTAATCCCAGGAGAAGCACAAGCAGGTGCTGGAGGAGCGCAGCAGGCAGCTCATGGAGAGATCCACCAGGGAGCAGGAGCAGATCGTCCTGGCCAGGATACGGGCGGAGAATCGTGAGCAGGAGCAGCAGAGGCACAAGGAGGTGCTGGCCCAGCTCACCCACAGAAAGATCCAGCAGGCCGGCGAGTCCGTGGGGGAGACAGTGCGCTGCAAACCGTAGGAATCCAGGAGGGTCAACACTGAGAAGAATCGCTCCCACCAGCTGCTGATGCAAAAGGTGGAGAAGGAGGAGGAATGGCACCGGCGAGGGGTGTAGGAGGGCATCCGGAAGAAGGACAGGAAGAGAGAGCAGATCCTCCAGGAGAAGGAAGCCATCATTGAGGTGTCCCAGAAAGTGGCCTGTGCCTCCTTCCAAGTGAGGGAGCAGATCAACAGCCGCTCATTTGACCAGATGGTGCTCGAGGCCCAGCTCAGAGCCAGCCTGAACAAAATCAAACAAGCACTGTGGAGGACACCTTCACAACCAGCACAACCAAGCATTAACCTTGTGCTTTTTCATCTATGAACTTCCTGGAGCATCTGAAAAGGAAAATCGGTTTGCATTGTTTTTTGAGCTTGTTTTAAAAGCAGTGTTCTTGGTTTCATTTCTGGCATGTATTGGTACTAAAAACAAAGAGGTGTTTATGTTTGAGATTAAGCTAAGATGTTTCAGTTTCCTGACAAACTACACAGCATCTTCTGTATGTAGAATAATCTAGTAGAATCTGACCACCTCAACCCAGTGTCTGTGTATGTGTCACATTGATGGAATACTCGTTTGTATTCCATCAAGTTTTAGTCCAGTATCTACCATATCCTGGTTTTAAATTTTGAAAAAAGGTCTCGTTTTTTATTTTATTTATTTCATGATTTCTTTCCTATCAGGGTTGGCATTGACCGGAATCCACTTTTTTCTGTTTATTTATTTTCTTTTAAGAGATGTATGGTAATGTTTTCAGAATGGATTTATCATCAGCTCTTCTACGGTATTATCAATAATATATATTAGAACATACTACTGTTAAAAAGTAAAAATAAAAATATATATATTTTATTGAGACAATTGTATCTTCTACTTCAGTATCACATTTGTAACAGTGAATATATTTTATTATAGTCCATATTACAGAACATGCAGTTCAAAAAGGTAGGTACCCTGCTGTAAATGAATTGCCAAAACACTGAACAAACAGAAAACAAAATACCAGGGGTATAAACACGGGTATAAACACAGTGTAGTTGTATATTTGTGTGCTGTGAACTCTAAGTGGTTCTATAATACTGTGTCAACTGGTTCATGAGCTTCTCTTCAGTTCCAGTTGCCTGTTTATAGACTTATGTAATATTGGCTATTTCAGCCATAAAATGTCTTTCTAGAAGTAACAAACAGCAACATTTAGTGTGCAACGATTTTCAAGCAAGTTTCCTATTACATTTCTGGCAACACACAAGTTGAGCACTAGATGGCGCTGGCACTTCCTAATATAAAGAGACTTTGGCTGATCTTCCCCACTTAATATATGTCAAAGACAGGAACTAGACCTGAAGAGCAGCCCCTGAGCACCAGAACACAGATTACTGTATTTGAAAATGTGGTAACGCTTTAAAATAATGACTAATTCCGGCTGCATACCGCAGGACTAACACCTGAATATGTTATGCACTTCCACTGAGTTCTGAAGCAATTCATTATGATTTAAAAACAATTAATTCACTGTTTATTCTTCACTAATTCACACCCTCTTACTCACCCATCAGGGGAATTTATGGAACAAGCGTACCTATTTCCCACTATGGGGCCAGTAAGAGTAGTTTAAATAGATTGAAAATGATCAAAACTCCGTATTGCAGCATCGTGTATCAGGGAAGGTACAGTACTGCACTGAGAACACAGTACAGTAATACAAACAATTGCTGCGGGCTGTAACAGTCTTTCAAGAGTTCATTATTTCAGAACCCTACAGAGTTAAAGGCCCTTTGGAAATCACTGTTCATAAAAGCAAGAAGACAAACTGCAATCACTGTTTTCTCAAACAGCCTCTCCCTAATAAGCTTATTATTTAAAATCCCCCTGAAAGAACCCTGTGGCGACCTGAAAGAGGTCTCTGTTGTAAGCCTGAGATTTGAGCCAGAATGACTTAGTTACCCCATGAAAGGCTCACTGTGTGCTTTCAGAAGGAAGTCCTAGCCAAGAATGTGTGGAGGCCTTCTTATTCCTATCTGTTTTACTAAATGACAATGAAAAATGAGCACCACACCGGTTACATAAGGAAAAGCCATTGTGGTGTTTCTGTACTGCAAAATGTGGTGAAAAATGTTAAGTGTACCAGTAAAGAGTTTGTACAATAACCAGTGACCTGCTGGCTGGCCGATTAAAAATAGAAAAAGTACTTAATGATGTGAACCAAATTAAAGTGGAGCTGTTCACAATTAGCAATGCCACCACAGTATATGCTTATTTTAAGTCTTAAGTTGTGTCCTGTTCAAGGGGTAATTATTATTATTAACCTAATATTTAATGTTGTTTTTTGTTATGTAAACAGCAGACAAAATGCTATGCTCATAACCCTAATTACACCTTTATTAAGGGTGTTTGCACTTCATACTAAAGTATCGCTGGGGGGGAGTGGCGATTTACACATTTAATATTAGAAAGTCTATTTAAAATGTAAAATTTTACTCAATTACTATGCATGTTTTAATTGCCATTTAAATTCAGACAAAACACTTAGTTTTTTTTTTTTTTTTTTTTTTTTCCAGTGCATTGAAACTCAAGCCTGAAGTGAATCCTTTACTGGAGTAAGGATGTGTTTTGTACTACACCATCCATTTCTAAAGCATGTCACCTAAACTTGTTAAAACACACATGACCTCTGTGCTGCGTATTTTAAGCCATGTCTGTACCATGTCTGATAATGGACAGGCATGGAAGCACTAATACGCTGGGTTTAATTTGGCTTTGCAACATTTTGCTATGCTTAGTTTTAAGATGGATATTAGATTGGATATTAGATTACATTCACAACTTCCATCTAATCGTAACAGTTAAGCATTTCTGAACTACAGCAACAAAAGAAAATCAGGTGCTGACAATCAGGTGAGGACCATTGGTGTTGATTGGGCTAATTTACAGTTCAAAGTGAAAACTGTGGAGAACAGCAATCCACACAAAACCAAAATACATGCTGAAATAAATAATTGTAGATATCTATTTCTTGTAACTTTTTTTCTCATCCACAAAAGCAAAACTTTTGCTACAAAAGAGGTCGTCTTCTTGGTTGCTTTATATCTCTTGGGATCCAGTCTAGTATCTCCTTGGTCCAGCGATGGTCTGTTCTTCTTGCTACTAAATGTCCGGTCCACTGCCATTTCGCTCTGCCATTTTGTTTCGCTCTTATAATAACGTTGCATACTTTTGTTTGCGCTCTTATCCCTTCCTTCCTTTTCCTGTCTTTTCTTGTTATTCCCAGCATGCATCTTTCCAAACTCCGTTGAGTCATTTGTAATTTTTGAGTCATTTTTGCATTGATCAATATATAAAATAACTAAGGAGAGATGGTAGTAAACAATCTATTTTACTTACATCCATGATCCCTGTCTGGCAACGATTCACAATACAAAGTAATGTTCTGCCTGCAAAATGACATAGCACACTGTATGATTCTCACTGAAATGCAAAACCTGCATGCACTTAGGTTATGCTATTTTCTAAATGAGTTCAACTGAATAATACTAAATCACACTTAGTAGAGGCATGAGTCTTTTTACATAAAGCGAAATAAAACCAAAAATCTGTCTGTAATCATGTCTGTATATAGGACAAAACATTAATACACGGTCTCTGCTAAATACATACATCATTATAATAATAATAAAAATAAAAAAAAAAAAAAATAATAATAATAATAATAATAATAATAATAATAATAATAATAATAATAATATTGCAAGAAGGGATGCGGTGAAGTTTAGGAAGATTAATCAAATAATACAAAAAAATACTAAGGCTGGAGTTTAAAAAAAATAATAAATGTGTTAATTTACCCAAGTACGTACAAATCTTACAGAAATCTCCCTGATGTTACTTTATTTCCAAATTCACCTCAAATGCTGTAGTATTATAACTACCATCTCCTCAGTTATTTTATACATTGACCGCTGAGCTGGTAAATCTACACATATACCATTTATTGTATAGATTTTACACATGAAACATGTGATTGGTTCACATCACTGTCAGTCCCGTCCCTTTTCAAAGGAACGCACCTGCTGAACAGCGATTCTATGACTTAACAGAAAATGAATTATAAAACATACTACAAAAGAAAGATGGTCCAAACACTAAAATGGTGATTAAAACATCACTGTCACTGTTTTCAGACTTTCTGAAATTCTAACAAAAAATATATGCCATATAGGAAGGTTTTTAAAGAAAGGTTTATTTTAAAACATTCTTGTACAAAATGTTTTACTCCTTAAAATAAAACAGGTTATATATGAATGAGTTAGCACCAGTAATACAAACGTAATTATACATCAGAGATACACACATTTCTTTTGAAATGTAAAATACATCATGGCTTTACATGATGTCTTCATTTGAAATGAAATATATTCATGTGTGTGAGGGGATGGTTTGGGTTACCGGTGCATAAAACACATTTTATATTATTAAGGTTCAGAATACCAAGAAATTCAAAATGTTTTGCAACAAGATTTTGGTAGAGGTGGAGGAGTATATGATGGCAACCAACCTCTTCTGATTGGATAGGAGCTGTTCCATTATAGGCTGATAACTATAGCTCTGTGATGTCATATTTCACTGTCTAACTACAACGAGCTAATGAAAACTGCACATGTTCCAATTTTCAACAATGCAGAATAATCACTTCCTGCTTACATGAATTAATGTATTAAATAAATATAATTAATAATGTACATATTATGCAGACAATAATTTGCAGTAGATGTTTGAATAGGACAGTTTGGCTGTTGGCTTGTGTTTTAAAGGTCACTTTTAAATGCCTTCAGAAACAACACAAAAAGTGTTACCTAAATGGCTGCACATCTCCTTACTCTGAATCAATTAGTATCTCAGTGTGCAGTTAAAAACAAAGCAGCAGTCATACTGTACTTTGCGTGTTATATTTTTAAAAAGCATTCTATTTCTAAAACCCCTTGAAATCTGCTGATCTATGGAGTGTGTGTGTATTATTATTATTATTATTATTTGTTTATTTAGCAGACGCCTTTATCCAAGGCAACTTACAGAGACTAGGGTGTGTGAACTATGCATCGGCTGCAGAGTCACTTACAACTACATCTCACCCGAAAGACAGAGCACAAGGAGGTTAAGTGACTTGCTCAGGGTCACACAATGAGTCAGTGGCTGAGCCGGGATTTGAACCGGGGACCTTCTGGTTATAAGCCCTTTTCTTTAACCACTGGACCACACAGCCTCCTACCAAACTTGCGACGAGCATGGGATGGTGCATGGTGCATCGAGCATGGTGCTTAGAATCAGTCATCAATCCACTTCCCTCAAACATCAAAGAACGCACAAAAACACATCTTCAATGGCAGTTTTCAATAGGGCAATGAAGTTTAATACTTGTATACAGTATACAAAGAGACATCTGTTTTGCTTAACCCTTTCATGCATGAAATATAAAAATTGGACACATGGAGTAAAAACTGCATCTTTCATATGAAGACTAGAAGTTTTTTTTTTTGTTATCCATCCCCATATGAAATCGCCATGCATGAAAGGGTTAAAGACTGACGATGTCCTAATTTTCTCAGATTGATTTCACATGGGCCTACAGGAATCTCTGCAGCACACGTGATTTTAAATGATCAGATTGTTTGTTGAGCAACTGGAAAACAGACTCCTTTGTTTTGGTTTCTAAAGGGAGTTAAAATAGCCCTAAAGTTCTGGGTCACAAGATCTTTATATAGATATTGTTATAGCTAATGAAGATACTCAAGATGCTCAAGGGGCTGAGGTAACACAGGACACTTTATAACCAAATACAATACAGCTTCTTTTCAGTACAGATTATTTTGTATCCACTCCCAAAAAGTCCCAATCATTTCTCATGAAACAGGTACTGTGTAGTAGAACAGCAAGCATCAAAACATGACTATGATATAACTTTCTCCACATTGAGCAGACAGAAAAGCTGAAATTCTTCTTTGTCCTCTGATAATAATCCCCAGGATTGTTTTTTTTTTCTTTAAACAAGTCTCCTTATTAAAAAAACAACAACTCTAGACAAGAGTCAGACCTCGGTTGTGTCCGAGTGACAGTTGCTAATGATGAAAGTGGGCATCAGCAGTGTTGTTTTATACCGTGATTGATGCATTTCTACATCCACAATGAATCACAAATAAAGATCACACTTTAAAAAAAAAAAAAACAAGAATCCCAGCGCCCCCAAGATTGATCCGAGGCAGGTGGGTAGCTTTGGCAGGTTAGTTCTTTGTTCTGCTGCGCTCACTGGGCCTGGGTGTGCCTGAAATGCTTGGCTTCAGCTGCCCTGTTTAATTATCATGCAGTCCGAGAGATATAAGCACAGGCAGCCCAGCTCCGATGATGAGTGTCAGGCTCTCCAGCACCCCCAGACCCCCCTGCTGGAACTCCCCTGAGCTGCTGTGGTGTTGGGGAGCGTGCAGGTGCCCCCTGCTGCTGATCTCTGGTAACACGTGGACAGTGGCCACATAAAGGAAAGTCCCGGCAGAGAACAGCATTCCGATTCCCGTGGCACTCAGCCTGTGTGCAGAGGACCCGCCCGTCTGTGTAATAGAATGAAGCAGCGTTTATTGGGGGGGGGGGGGGGGGGGGGGGGGGTTAGGTACTCGTGCCAACAATACACGCACTTGTCTCATGCATGATAGTTAAAATGTTTTGGACTCTTTATTTTTAAAAATACTGCAGAGTTAACATTAATGCAGATTATCTTTTACTTCACATGTGCTTTTTTCCATTATTTCAGGAACATCTCAAATACAAAACAAATAAAACTGTTGCATCTTGGTACTTTTGCTGTAGGCCACATAGTTTGATTGCAGCTTGACCATTGGACTGAATGTGACTACAACACATGAATATGTGAGAGGATAGAATATGTCGGGCCGCTACATCAGCATCACCCACCTGGCTCAGTATGAAGTACGTCATGGTTGCCAGCACTGGAGCCGCGATGGAGAACGCGAGCAAGTGCTTCTGTATCTGTCTCTTCTCCAAGCCGGCGTGCATCAGGAATGAAACCAGCCCGAATGCTGCCGGAGCCTAGGAGACAACAGAGAAGATTATACTTAGAGCTCTGAAGCAGGGTTGGGATCAATTCCAATTTCTTTGAAGGAATTGGAGTTTAGATTTTAAGCTGAGGGGACACTAGTCTACATGTTGCCAGAAAACTGTACTGTAGAAAGGAGATTTTCTTGTAGAAGGTGACGTACAAAACTACAAGTTTCTGGCAACTTTGTTGCAAGCAACTTTATCAAAAGAGAGTTGATTATGTGGAAGTAAAATTAATAAAGGCTTCTGTTTGATAAAAATTATTTATTTGCATTTTTATTTCTTCTAGCGATAGTAAATGGATCAAGTGAGTGTTGTTGAAGCCAATTTAACTGACTAACAGGAACTTCAATTGAAGTAATTTGTGAGAAGCTCATTTTAAAGGAATACTGCTATTATTATTATTATTATTATTATTATTATTATTATTATTATTATTATTATTATTATTATTTATTTCTTAGCAGACGCCCTTATCCAGGGCGACTTACAATTGTTACAAGATAACAGGGTCCTGTCTATGGAAGTTAGAGTTAGACTCCACCGTCAATGCAAAAACTTTTTAGTTACTGGTAGGATGACGTGGGCAAGTTGTAACTTGTAAATGGCTACCACTGTCGGTGAAGTCCATTCTGTGTCTTAATCCATCTGCATATATAATACTGCAGAAACACCAACCTTGTGTAGAATGACTGCAAAGAAGACGATGACCTGGACAGAGACCTGGGAGGAGGCCACAGCAGCCCCGAGAGCAACCCCATCAGCTGCAACACAAGGAAAGCCATTGATGTGCTTTATCATACTTATCTGTGATTGGCCATGCTTTTACTGAGCCTTACTACACTTTGCTAAGCCTTTACCATCGGATACCCTAGTAAAGGCATTTCTGTTTTTGTAAAATGAACCTTTTCCCAGTACAGATGACATCTGAGGTCACAAAGTAGCCACCTAAAATAACTTCATTATAGCTATCCTGACAGTTCAGGACAACCAACAAAATAGCATGGCTGGCAGCTATTGGATGTTTTGTAGCAGTCAGCTGGTGGACCATATTCCTATATTCCTGATTGTGTCCTTGTTTCTAATGTTAAAATACATATGTAGGTAACAAGTGTGGGCCTGTATACATACATACATACATACATACATACATACATACATACATACACACATTATATATATATATATATATATATATATATATATATATATATATATAGAGAGAGAGAGAGAGAGAGAGAGAGAGAGAGAGAGAGAGAGAGAGAGAGAGAGAGAGAGAGAGAGAGAGAGAGAGAGAGTGAGTGAGTGAGTGAGTGAGGGAGAGAGAGAGAGAGAGAGAGAGAGAGAGAGAGAGAGAGAGAGAGAGAGCTATAGATATAGATTAAATGAAGTTCTACAGTAAAGGGTACCTGCAGCGTGAATCACCAGTCCGAGAGTCGTTGTGATGCTGGTGCTGCTTGACATTCCAGTCCGTGGGTCTAAAAAATATAACAAAACAAACTAAATGTATTTGTAGTAGAACTGGTAACTCAGTAGGTTACCGTAGTCAGTAGGTTACCGTAGTCAGTAGGTTACCACCGTCAGTAGGTTACCACCGTCAGTAGGTTACAGTAGTCAGTAGGTTACAATACTCAGTAGGTTACAGTAGTCAGTAGGTTACCACCGTCAGTAGGTTACCACCGCCAGTAGGTTACAGTAATCAGTAGGTTACCATATTCAGTAGGTTACCACAGTCAGTAGGTTACCACCGTCAGTAGGTTACCACCGTCAGTAGGTTACCACCGTCAGTAGGTTACCGCAGTCAGTAGGTTACCGCAGTCAGTAGGTTACCGCAGTCAGTAGGTTACAACAGTCAGTAGGTTACAACAGTCAGTAGGTTACAACAGTCAGTAGGTTACAACAGTCAGTAGGTTACAGTAGTCAGTAGGTTACAACAGTCAGTAGGTTACAGCAGTCAGTAGGTTACAGCAGTCAGTAGGTTACAGTAGTCAGTAGGTTACAGCAGTCAGTAGGTTACAGCAGTCAGTAGGTTACAGTAGTCAGTAGGTTACAGTAGTCAGTAGGTTACAGCAGTCAGTAGGTTACAGCAGTCAGTAGGTTACAGCAGTCAGTAGGTTACAACACTAGTCCTGCACCCAGTGCTGGGTTTAAAACCTCCCCTGATATTACTTGAAATGACCTGAAGCCAGGAATCTGAGCAGTCCAGCCCCTGCTTAATCTGCTCTGAACTGCACATTACAGCATGAAATCTCACCCGAGTTGGGAGTTTTTACAGATGTGTAACAGCCGGCATGCCCATTGTCGTTTGAATGGGTGAGCATATTACAAATGTGTTCGGCTGATGACTGAGGCACCCTACATTTCGTAGGGACTTCTAGACAGTTTTCTGGCCTGACTGATCACTGTCCCGAGTATACAGTGTACACGAGCCAGAGGGAACAGGAATGACTGGCAGGGCATGCGTGTTTTGCACTTTAACCTTGCATTTTCTAGTTGGCTTGTTAATTACTGCTTTGACGAGCATGTACTGAATTTAATAATAATAATAATAATAATAATAATAATAATAATAATAATAATAATAATAATAATATTGGATACATTCTAGATCCATTGTTGGGTGTTTGAAATCACTGAATGAAGGAATGGCTAGTGGTTTTAATCACCGTGAAAAGAGCAGTAGCTGGCGATCTGGTCCACGATGAACATGAGGATAAAGCCCACCACTAGCGAGACCCCGATAAGGAAGTGGGGGGGCAGCGAGAGGCTCTTCTCTGCCAGAGACCCTGGGGATGGGTGCGGCACTGTGGCACTGCGATTCAGTGCTGTAATGCAGGGATACTGTGTGCCTGTGTGAAGAAAAAGAGCATGTTTTAAAAAATAAATGGCTATTTTTCTAATCCCTCTAACCTGCTATTACTGAGTTTCGCTGCCAGGACTCCAGAAGACAGTGTGTGGTAATGTGACAGAAATATAATGAGTTCTGGTTGTAAATCTCCCTCCCGACCTGTGAGGGCGCTAAGTAGCGAAAGGGAAAGGCTTTGGACGGGCTGGCCTGACAGTTAATTTCCTGGGTCGGGAAGTCGGTCAGCCTGGAAGAAGGCGAGATTCCGTTGAATGAACGTATTGACCTGGAAGGTAAACGAGGTAGCAGCTGCAGGCAATAGAGTCAGCTGCAATCATTTACCAAGGGGTCATACATGATAGCATAAAGGGGCCGGAGAATCGAAATCTTTTCCTTCGCTTGGTTTTTACTGAGAGACTGGAAGGACCATGTGAGACGCAGAGAAAGTGTACTGAAAAATATTTGTGAGTGTTTTGTTTGTTTGTTCGTGTCTGTTTAGTAACTGTCTGTGTTTTTGTTTTTGTCACCAAGGGCCAGCACAAAACCAGATCAACACTGCACTACAGTCACGATTAACATTGTTATCAGCACTTGTTCACAAGTATAGCACGTATTATATTGTACTTCACCACAAGCACTGAGAGCACTCACTTTGGACTTGTGATCGTGTGTGTGTCTAATTGTGTGTGTTAGTACTGTGCTTTTTATTTACGAGGCTGCAACCCTTTCGATTACAGTGCAATACACATTGTTGTGTATTGCCAGTTCATTATTATTTGCTGGCTGGTCATCAGACCTTTGGATTAATAATCATTAAATCAACCATTTCACCCGTACTTTGTTGTTCTTGGGATTACTGCATCCGCACCACACCTGCTATTAATTACCACTTTGCCACAGGCAACTACTTCTATCATTTCCCTACCTCCCTTTTTTCTTTCTTCAGCTTAAAGCATCGTGAATTGTGTGTATTTCAAGTTTTACATTTTTCCTGGAAAGAAGCATCAAATGGAGTTTAAGTTGCAGCTCCACATTTGATTGATGGAAATATGAGTATGGCTTCACTCAGATCCTAATCGACAAGCTTGGTTCACATTGAAAAATGAGAACTGCAAATATTGGGAGTGGAGTGGGAATGGTACAAACCCTATTGAAAACAAGTATGCATGACTGATGTACTCTGTTCTGTGTCTTATCTTGCTGCTATTTACACCAGGTGGTGTAGTTTGCAGCTTTACGTTAACTTAGCTGAAGGTTCACAGGTGGAGGCCAATGGTAAGGTAATTGTGTCCTCGTTAGGGCAATTTATTTCATCGGTGTAAACTGGGAGCTTCCACAGCACAGGGGTTGAATACTTATGCAAGCAAGATATTTCAGTTTTTTATTTTTCTTAAAAATATTTCCCAACATAAAACCAATGTCACCTTACAATAATTGATTTTGTTTCAGTGTTTTAAAATAAAATATCAAACAGAATGAAATTTCAATGTACCATTTGTAATTCAGTAATATGAGAGAACTGGTCAGGGGTCTGAATACTTTTGCAAGGCACTGTATATATATATATATATATATATATATATATCTGCTGTCAAATTTAATTATTTCACACAGAGAATAAAATCTGTGCTTTATAAACTGGGAGATTTAAGATGTTTCTACACCAAACTTCCTGAAACGCTGTGTGTGTGCTGTGAACTCTTGAGAGCTTGCATTGTTTAAGATTAAGACTCCCACAAAACTGCAGATCTGAGAGTAGCCTGACGTTTCACCATTTTACATTTACAGAAATTCACTATAAATGCAGTTTTTTTTGTTTTCTTTTTTTTTTTAAACAAATATTAATATGTTTGCACTATCAGTAAAAGCAGTGTGGAGTAGTGGTTAGGGCTCTGGACTCTTGACCGGAGGGTTGTGGGTTCAATCCCCAGTAGGGGACACTGCTGTTGTACCCTTGAGCAAGGTACTTTACCTAGATTGCTCCAGTAAAAACCCAACTGTATAAATGGGTAATTGTATGTAAAAATAATGTGATATCTGTATAATGTGAAATAATGTGATATCTTGTAACAATTGTAAGTCGCCCTGGATAAGGGCGTCTGCTAAGAAATAAATAATAATAAAAGCACAATTTTTGGGCCATCCCCTTCCTACCCTAAAAATTTCAGGCTAAACTCAAAACTTTCTCAGCACTAGGCCTCTTATAAATATAATAAATACATAAACAAACAAAAACTGCACATCTGGAACAAACTCAACCACGTCAAGAGACATTTACCCACAAGACCATCCATGCAAAATGTTGTGCCAGTCCGTTTAACAGGGTCAAAATTATTAAAGTGCAAAAATTGGTGTTTAACAATAAAAAGTGCCTACTCAACCCTGTGGTGGTACCGCACCACTGTAATTAGCAGTTCAACTTATACCGTAATACCCGACACTCAGTTATATAAAGTAGCATTTAATCTGTGAGAAGTGCAGCAAATCTAAGTTTGCATTTTTATAAATGCAGCAGCAAGGTAAAGCACAGACTGTGTATGTGCATATAAATCAGCTAAAACAACATCATCTGATGAAAACCAATACTGTAAATGTGCCTCCATATTGACTCAGATTAACAAATACAGAGTAAAATAATTTGATCTAATAAGGTACCTTACTGGTCCGGATTTCTTCGCACCCCTGGTTGTCTGAATTTGTGAGTTCTAAACGGCGCACTGCCTTTCTGTCCCTGTAGTCTGCACTACCAAATGCACAAGTTATTTCCTGCCAGTGAAATAACTTGTGCATTTGGTTTAAGTAAATTCGGATTTCGGGGGGCAAGTGCCCCCCCCCCCCCCCCCCGGACGCCGATGGGCACAGGTTTAATCTTTCATTTGAATATATATTTAAAGAAAAGGGTGCTAGCTTTAATGACAGCATGTGGGTTACGAATACATCATTCAAAAGGGAGTGAAAATTGTTGGGTACCTTTCACCGAGTCTTGTAGCAGCTCGATCCCCTCAGGAATGATGATCGCCAACGCTGTCCCGCACAGCAACCCAGCTCCCAGGACACTCACAAACTGTAGCTTTCGCTGAAATGAAATAGAAGAAAGCAGTTTTAAAAACTGTGATATATCATACAAGTTAACTTGTGCCAATGAATGTCCCAACCATGTTTCATCACATTTGGCTGCCAACGTTTTACTTTTTACACGTCTTAGCCACAAACATGTCTGTAAAATCTGTAGGTTTACAATTAGGAGACCTGAAAGAGTGGGCCTGGTTTCTTCTTCTGTAGGCTTCCCTTAATTCTGGAGTCTATTGGCTATCCGATACTACTAAGCCCACCTTTCACTAAATATTCTTCAAGTCTTTCTCCCCCGCCTTTGCAACTGGATCTCCCTTTGTCAGTCAGCGGTCCTCCATCGCCTGGCCTTGGTTGACGTCTGACTGACTAACTTCACTTTGAGAATTTAGGGCTGGGAGTTTTCTATAAAAGTTTCTTCTGCTGTTAAACATTATTGTTTAAAATGTGCTTTTTATATGAAAAAGAAGGTTATTACAGGGAGGGACTTTATGTTGCACTGTAGTTATTGAAAGGCATCCCTGCACTAAACACTGTCCAGAACACAGACATGTTCATAAGACCTTTGTAAACAGTCTCCAGGATGGTCTTCAGCACTGTTGTCATGCAGGTCACATGACCAAGAAACACAGCAGTAGTGATTATTACAACACCCTTGGCTGTAAATATTGCGAGGAGCAGAGGTGCTGGACTGTCTCTACAGAAGCTTAGCAGGGACAGCACAAGCTGTGGCAACACAAGCTCCAACAGTGCCACAGACTTTGGGGTGCAGTTCAATTCATGCCTGTTTAACCTCAGGCCCTCATTGTCATTTTTGTGAATGTCTGTAACAGCCCAGTGCAGAGATGTGGAGATGTGCATTCATGAGACCACTAAAACTCATTATACTTGAGACCAAAATGCTAACATTTTTTTTAGTGTCTCCTTCTCTGATATCTCACTATAATGCAAGTCCTGACTTCTACAGCCCTTGAGAATCACTAAACAGTCAGTGATGTGCACACACTACCTAATATGGATTTCAAGAAGCAAGCTCTCTTCTGGCTGGCTGCCTCACTCTTTGCCAAAGGTCACTTATCAGGTGAAGCAAGTACTGGAATGAAGATTTCTACTCAGCAAAAAAACAGTGCCAGTGCGGGAGTAGGGGGACGACATGAAATCATACAAAGACTTGGGAGAAAAAACAAAACAAAACATTAACTTAATTATGAACTGAACTATATAATAAGATATTTAAAAACAACAATTTGCAAGGATTGGTTGATACATGCAAATAGCGCTGCTGGAACTGATTATTTGAATTGGGCTCTCCACAGGCAAGGGTCATTGGTGCTGATTGGACTAATTTACCATTTCAAGTGGAGCAAGTGAAGAAACAGATGCTTGCAGTGTGAAATGGTGTTCTCCACAGCCTCTAAGAAAAGCCTCAATCATCACAAATTCAAGCAGCTGTGTCTTTTACTTTGAATGGTAAATGATCCCAATCAACACCAATGACCCTCACGTGATTGTCAGCCCGATTTCTGCTAGCTGTGTTTAAACTATATCCAAACTCACACCCCCAGATAATGGTTCTGACAACAACGACACACTTTTTTTATTGAACTCTTTCAGTCCTGAATGAATCGAGCTGAAGAATGAACGCCTTTAATTTTTTTCCCACATATTTATACACTACCTCATACTGCGACCAACATGATTTCCGACGGCACATGTTAACATACGACGCTAAGAAGACTGAAAGGGTTAATCAATTCCCATGGCAACAAAATCACCCTTAATGAGACACTGCTTTACATTTTCACATTTGGTCACATTTTTCAGTTGTTTTTTGACTTTTACTTAATAGAACATGGAAGTTTAAAAAATCTAAATTAAAACGATAAAATTACTTAAAACAACAATGTCGAGATCCGAAAGTAAATTCTAGCCAGCGCTCAACATATATCAGAATCGTTATATGACGTATGAGTGTAACGATTTGTAGAAGCCACATAGACACAGTTTTGTAAGTGAATATAAAATTGGCTCCTCCCTAAAAGATCCAGTTCACAAGCATAGGAAGAATGTGGCACGGACCTGTGAGCTCGACACTTGACAATAATGCCCTAGCCACCAAGGGGATGTTTTGTCAGTTTATAGTGGCCTACAGTTTAACTTCAGTTTACATGCGATTCCCATTTACTTCCAGTAATGAAAAATAATATTTTTGTGATATGAAATATGTCAAAAGTGACCTATTTTTCGTACCCCCTGTTGCTGAAGGTAGTGATGGGTCGATGGCTGTTTAGTTCACAGAGTGCCATTGTGGCCAGAAATCTTTAAGGAGGGAGGAAGCTTGTGTGCCTTCAACTGAAACTACCTAAGGTAATGTAAACAAACTGGACAACCAACAGTGTCTGGTTTTTGCAGAGCAGGGTGAAATGAACAGAGTGCACGTGAGTAAACCAGTGCTGTTGATTTTTGGAATTTGTCTGTTACTGCGCAAGCTAGGGCCTGGGGCAAAGCATTCTGTCCCACCAAAGGAAGCATTTAATTAAGCTGCATTGTATTATTATTATTATTATTATTATTATTATTATTATTATTATTATTATTATAATATTTATTTATTTCTTAGCAGACGCCCTTACCCAGGGCGACTTACAGTCGTAAACAAAAAATACATTGAGTGTACCAGAAAACGCATTCCAATACCAAGCCACTCAGTCTTTTTTTATTAATATACATTTAATATAGATACGTACAATAGGCACTACAGCATTTTGGAAGCAGTAGCGCAATTGTGCAAAATGACACAAGTTGGCTATTTAAAAACTGCACTGCGACTTTTATTTTTCATTTTAGAAAAAAAAAAACTGTACGTGGTAACCCTCACTCGCCCTTTGAAATAGGAAGTTATGAGTCTAGTTATGACAGCACATGTGATTGTAAAACCTTTTCCAGTCTCCGTCTGAATCTGTTTTTATTATCGTGATTGAGTCTTCAGGGTTGAAGTTCTACAACTGGTCTGTAATGCCAGCGTTTTTGGAAGACGAAGAATTTAGCAGAACAGAAACCGCAAACCCTGACGCCTTTGAAACAGATCTTAAATAACCACATAATCACACACCTATTTTTTAATTAGTTTTTTAAAAGTTTCTTTTTTTTAATCTGAATGCTCAAAATTAGTATCGTATATTGTACGGATTATTGGACAATGATGCCTAACGTAGAGGAAATAAAACAACAGAAACGTTTTCACTTACCTCAGAAAGTTTTATCATGAGTGGGATCAATCCTAAAAGAAAACACCCCAAGAACATTGCGACAGAAATCAGAATAATTGTGATTGCTCCGTCCATGGTTAGGTTTCAGTTTACTGAAGAGAAACAGTGAGGGAATACAGCAAATAAACCTGCTTTAAAATGCTGTCATTAATTTCCCTTTCTGGTCTTAAGAGATGCAACATTTCTCTAATTGTGTGTCTGGCTCTGTGTCACTGAACCAAACGTTGCATACATCATTAGCGTTGTTAGTTAATTAACACTCCCAAAGCAAGATCCCATTGCTGAAGAAGTTTCCCTTCCACGTCACTTGGCAGCTACTGCCATGACATCTTTCCTCTAGTACTTCACAAGTCTAAAATAAGCGAGAGTACGCCGCCTAGCGCTAATACGAAAATACTGGACATTACGTTTTCTGTCGATTGCTTGCTGTAATGAACAATGTTATAATAAATACCACTTAAAAAAAAAAAAATCTGAAAATAGTTACAATACTTTTTCTTTCTTTAACCTGGGCGTTTAATAAGATGTGAACTCTAACCTAGTACTTGCCCATGATTTATACAGTCTGGTGACGACTTTTTTTTAAGATCCCATGATTTAGTCACTGCCCCATAAAATGACTCAACTGAATTTCTTTTTACGACATTTTGCGATACAAATCTTTTCGCTCTAATTTTCTATTCATATGCATTTGTGCTCAGTTGTTAAATGTTGTTAAATGTGTCTTTAACCAGGTTGTGTTGCTTCAGGTCCTCTCTCTCTCTCTCTGTTACCTTGTTGTCTGTCACGTTTTGTGAATGGAATTCTCATTATCAACTGGGCAACAAATCTGTGGTACCGCTAAATCAACTACTACATACAAACCGACGACTACAATAAATCATGAATCAAGAGGGGATTTTTTGGTGAATTTAAAATATCTAATTATGAGGCATAGAAAAAAAAAACATGTTTCTTCATTTAAAAGTAGGAGTTTATGGTTTCAAAACAATTCGAGAGTTTACAGGTCCATTGTTCTGACACTTTTCCTCTCATGTCTACTCAGAGGGGAATGGGGCACACGACTACACTTCATGCCTCAGTAGCTATGCTTCATTCAAACTTTTTTAAGTATGGTGGTATTTATGTGGTCAATGCAGCACATCTCTACCCGGTGTTGTGCCAAATGCCGTCTCTGCCAAATTGTGGCCTGTATTCATCAGTGTCGGTGTTTAGAATTTTTTTTTTAGAAATGCTTATCGAGAATTTCGTGTTTACATTTTTTCTTAAATAGTGAGTGATTAATCAAACTGTCATTTCGAAACACCTTTTCTGTCGGATGTTCCACCTGTTTCATGCATAAATTAAACTAGACGCTCCCCGTGGGACCGCCTATAGTACAAGACAGCCTAATCAAATGAAAAAGGGAGCCAAGTCTATCACGAATTGTGGATGAAACGCAACAACGGTAAAAATAATAATAATAATAATAATATATCAAGGAATCAACAATGAATCAAGTGCAATAGATATCAACACAGCTAGTTTGTTGCAAAGTTAAATTTCTTGTGATCCTGATAATTTGTAAATAAGGATTCGCTGTTTTACTGTAGGCTCAGCTGTATTTTGTTTAGAACATAAGAAGAACATAAGAAAGTTTACAAACGAGAGGAGGCCATTCAGCCCATCTTGCTCGTTTGGTTGTTAGTAGCTTATTGATACCAGAATCTCATCAAGCAGCTTCTTGAAGGATCCCAGGGTGTCAGCTTCAACAACATTACTGGGGAGTTGGTTCCAGACCCTCACAATTCTCTGTGTAAAAAAGTGCCTCCTATTTTCTGTTCTGAATGCCCCTTTATCTAATCTCCATTTATGACCCCTGGTCCTTTTTTCTTTTTTCAAGTCAAAGAAGTCCCCCGGGTTGACATTGTCTATACCTTTTAGGATTTTGAATGTTTGAATCAGATCGCCGCGTAGTCTTCTTTGTTCAAGACTGAATAGATTCAATTCTTTTAGCCTGTCTGCATACGACATGCCTTTTAAACCTGGGATAATTCTGGTTGCTCTTCTTTGCACTCTTTCTAGAGCAGCAATATCCTTTTTGTAACGAGGTTTATTCTTTGAAGTGTTAAGATGTTTTATTTGTTTTCTGCATCCAGTCACTGTAGATGATATTTCTGCTTGTGTTGTAAAGTATATGTAAATAGCTGATATATGGATCAATTCAGAGAAAGATAAATCAATAAAAATAACTTGCATTTACTGAATGGCCTTCAAGTCTGAAACATGTATCTATACACAGCTGTAGTCAAAAGTTTACATACCCCAATGTAAATTTAGAATTTATAGAAATTTCTTGAAGACAAATGATTATATAAAAATCTTTTGTAGCAAAAGTTTTGCTTTTGTGGATGAGGAAAAAAAAAGTTACAAGAAATAGATAGATAGATACAATTATTTATTTCAGCAATTTTTTTTGCAAAACACCAAAAATGCTCATTCAAAAGTATCCATACCCTGACAAGGAACATTAAAGGAACATTATTTAGATTTCCAGAAAGCTTTTTACAAAGTCCCGCATAAAAGATTAATTCTCAAACTGAACGCAGTAGGGATTCAAGGAAATGCATGCACATGGATTAGGGAGTGGTTAACAGGTAGAAAACAGAAAGTACTGATTAGAGGAGAAACCTCAAAATGGAGTGAGGTAACCAGTGGTGTACCACAGGGATCAGTATTAGGTCCTCTGCTATTCCTAATCTACATTAATGATTTAGATTCTGGTATAGTAAGCAAACTCGCTAAATTTGCAGACAACACAAAAATAGGAGGAGTGGCAAACACTGTTGAAGCAGCAAAGGTCATTCAAAATGATCTAGACAGCATTCAGAATTGGGCAGACACATGGCAAATTAAATTTAATAGAGAAAAGTGTAAAGTATTGCATGCGGGCAATAAAAATGTGCATTATTAATATCATATGGGAGATAGTGAAATTGAAGGGGGGAACTATGAAAAAGACCTAGGAGTTTATGTTGACTCAGAAATGTCTTCATCTAGACAATGTGGGGAAGCTATATAAAAGGCTAACAAGATGCTTGGATATATTGTGAGAAGTGTTGAATTTAAATCAAGGGAAGTAATGTTAAAACTCTACAATGCATTAGTAAGACCTCACCTAGAATATTGTGTTCAGTTCTGGTCACCTTGTTACAAAAAGGATATTGCTGCTGTAGAAAGAGTGCAAAGAAGAGCAACCAGAATTATCCCGGGTTTAAAACGCATGTCGTATGCTGAATCTATTCAGTCTTGAACAAAGACGACTACGCGGCGATCTGATTCAAACATTCAAAATCCTAAAAGGTATAGACAATGTCAACCCAGGGGACTTCTTTGACCTGAAAAAAGAAACAAGGACCAGGGGTCACAAATAGAGATTAGATAAAGGGGCATTTAGAAAAGAAAATAGGAGGCACTTTTTTACACAGAGAATTGTGAGGGTCTGGAACCAACTCCCCAGTAATGTTGTTGAAGCTGACACCCTGGGATCCTTCAAGAAGCTGCTTGATGAGATTCTGGAATCAATAAGCTACTAACAACCAAACGAGCAAGATGGGCTGAATGGCCTCCTCTTGTTTGTAAACTTTCTTATGTTCTTCTTATGTTCTTATGTGTTTAGTGCAGGGATGCCTTTCAATAACTACAGTGCAACATAAAGTCCCTCCCTGTAATAACCTTCTTTTTCATATAAAAAGCACATTTTAAACAATAATGTTTAACAGCAGAAGAAACTTTTATAGAAAACTCCCAGCCCTAAATTCTCAAAGTGAAGTTAGTCAGTCAGACGTCAACCAAGGCCAGGCGATGGAGGACCGCTGACCGACAAAGGGAGATCCAGTTGCAAAGGCGGGGGAGAAAGACTTGAAGAATATTTAGTGAAAGGTGGGCTTAGTAGTATCGGATAGCCAATAGATGGCCTCCTCTCGTTTGTAAACTTTCTTATGTTCTTATGTTCTTAATAGCTAATTGAGGCACCTTTAGCAATAATAGCCTCTTTTAAACGATTATGATATTTGTCAACAAGCTTTTGGCATGATTCTTTAGCGATTTTTGACCATTCTTCAATGCAAAATTGTTCCAGTTCATTCAACTCCTACCAAAGATTCTCAATCGGATTTAGAATAGGACTTTGGCTAGGCCATTCCAGAACCTTGATCGCACCATTCTGAAGTAGATTTTGATGTGTGCTTTGCATCATTGTCTTATTGGAATGTCCAGTTTTAGATGATTAGCCAATATCTGTTGGTATGCTATGGAATCCATTTTACCATGTATTGGAACTACATTTCCTGTGCCATTAGAGGAAAAACATCCCCATATAAGGATACTACCACCGCCATGCTTGACAGTAGGTATGGTGTTCTTTTCTTTGCACGCCTCACCAGACTTTCTCCAAACGTAACGACTATCAGCGTGACCAAATAGCTCACTTTTTGTTTCATCACTCCACAAAACCTTTGCCCAGAACTCCTATCCACCATTCAAATGCCGTTTTGTAAACTTTAAGCAATTTGTCCTTCTGATGTTTTCCTAAGAGTGTCTTTTTCCTTGGACTACGACCATTGAGACCTTCACCATGCAGTACTATGGTTGAATTGGAAACCCGTCCCACTTGCAGCCAATTCACTTTGAATCTTTGGCAGTCAATCTTGGATTGTTATTAACCTTCCTCACAATTCTTCTACTTGTTCTGGTGAAAGAACCTTCTTTCTTCCAGACTGAGGGAGCGTTGTGACAGTACCATGAGTCTTGTAATTCTTGGTAATAGAAACAAACAGTCTAAATTGGGATACTCAGATGCTTGGAAATCTTCTTGTATCCTCCAGCTTTATGACAATAAATAATTTTCTTCCTAAGGTCTTCAGATAGCTCTTTAATTTTTCCCCCAATATTGCTTATTGTTAATGACAGCAATCATCCTATGCCTAACCCTTTTATACTTTCTAAGAATGTTCACCTACAATCCAGCATTTTCTAGACTTTTCTAGAATTAGGTTCTGCATTATCATATTAATTTATAGCACCTTGTAGACAATACTATTATAGCATCGAAGGGTATAAACAGTTTTGAATTGGAATTTTGCCAAAAATTTGCTGAAATAAATAATTGTACACATCTATTTCTTGTAACTTTTTCGTCATCCACAAAAGCAATTTTTGCTACAGAAGATTTTTCCTTATTCTTTGTTTGAGAAATTTCTAGAAATTATAAAATTTCCATTGGGGTATGTAAACTTTTGACTACAACTGATTATATATATATAAAAATCAGTCATCATTGTCATTCAATCAACTGCTGGAAGGCGGCCTCCCCAAGATTCTTCCACAAAAGCCTGTAACACACACACACACACACACACAAGATGCATTGTAAATAGAAAGTTAATTTGGTTTTGTATTAATTGGGCACACAATGTACCAAGCAAGTACATTGCTGTATTCCGTTTGGTTTAATGAAATCCCTTTGAAATCTGCACTTGGTAATGTCCTTTTGTAAACTGCACAGAACAGACCCCATGAGACTCCAATGCATTCCAAGAGTAATTAATAAAAAACAGAATATAAAGATGAATACCAAGTTTATTGTTGTTTAAGGGATCTGAATACATTTACAAATGTATCACCATACAGACACAGCCTTCTGAAAAAAATACAAAATAGCCCACAGAAACTGTGCAAATTAAGTGAAATACAGAATATAATGGAGGAACACTTTTATAAAATGTATTGCAGACAAAAACAAGTTACTAGTAAGGAAAACAAAAAACAAAACAAGCACTAGTGTCTATATCCTGTACATGTCAACATACCGCACTCCCACCCCACCCCCATGTTCATCACTTACACAAAGCTGTACATATGTACTTATTAACACCACACTACCATTACTTTACAGCAATAGTGTGGTTAAGGAAGGCTATCTATAAAAGAATCCTTTAACATTTGCACATGTGACCATGCTGATAAACCCTTTCATACCTAGACACACATTATTTGCCAAGTAGCAGAAAGTAATTCATTTGGAAGAGAATGTACATCGATGGCCTTGAATATTACATCACTAATATTCTAAAGCAGCAAAAAAAAGACTGCAAAAAAAAGTAAATCTTGGTTTGTTTTGTTAAGGATAACAACATATGAATGTATGTACCTTTATTGAAACACATTCACAGCAACATTACTTGGTTGACAACAGCCTGTATTCAGATGCATGTGACTAATTGGTTGTAATCCAGCAACTTTAATGCTACGGTGTATGTTTACTATAAAGAGCCACAATATTCAAGCGATATACAAAATGAAACACAATGCCAGTCAAAAGTTTAAGCGCTACCAAATGCTGCCAATCAGTTTGGAAAGAGACATACTAACATAAAGAGACATACTATTTCAGCTTTACCACTATTTTGCCGGTAATCCGTCAGTACAAACAATTTATACAGTATACATCCACTTTCTAAAGCCCCAAAGTTTAAGGTACTAGTGTGTATTAGTCAGTACCTTGTAGACAACCCTGATTAGTATTTCCACATTCAATTTTAGCAAAACTAAACCTGTTAGTGTACAGTGACCTCTACCAGATCAGAGGCTTTCAAAATGGTTTACATCATCATGATTTCAGGGTTAGCCTCCATTCTAAAGAAAGTACTACACTGCCTTATTTATACCCTACAGATATGCAAATGCAAGACTGCTGCACAGACCCCAGGGGAAGATGCAATGAGAAGATAGAGTATCAAACTCATGTCTCTTCATAACATGACTTCTGCCAGAAACCCAGGTTTTTTGTACTCACTCCCACCTACTTTTTCAGTAGATTTCACTGGCACCCAGAAAAAATAAACACCACTTCACAACAGCCCAATGCATCAAAACCTGATTTTGTATTCATTGGTCCTGTAGATTTCAAATCATTTTTTGGTCAGTAGTAACTACCCGTTAGGAATAAAAGATCTAGTAAACTTGGTTAGACTTTTTGTTGTGGGTCATTCCGTGTCAACTCAACCAGAGCTCCCCGCCTCAAGATTTTGATCTTGCTTATATTTTGTGTGTGGAAGATACAGGTCAGGTATGAAACCAGGCCAGATATTTAAGCTCAATGATGAAGACTTGCTGCGATACACCCTGTTTTGTAGGGGTGGGGGGTGGGGTGTAGTCATACTTGAAACACGGCTCATTTTGGAGTGATGTTGAGGATCTAAAAAATGAGATTTAGAATGTCAGTAGCCTTACGAATGCCTCTGTACAGATAGCCAGGGAGGTCTTCTGTAGAATTCATGCAAAATTTAGTATTTCTGTGTTTAAGTGCATGTTCCTTCTAAAGTAGAAGAGATATTATCGAGAATTGCTTAGGTGTGCTCATAATTTAACTGACTTTCTGTATGCAGCTCTTCTGCTACTGTCTGCCTACTTTACTGTCTGTTTTAATGGCCCCACAAAAAGGCTTCAGGATGAAATTATTGAAAATGGCCCCATCTTTGAAGGGCTGAAACCCCTTGTGGGACACGAGTTAACAAACTGACCTTTGGTGGGTTTATAGATGAGGATTTGAAGGACTTGTGGTAAGATAATTGACTTTGTAATCTGTCTCCTTCACAGTTTAATAAATGTACAAACATGAACACATTTATGTTGTTTTGGGTTATTTTGTGGGGTCATTTAATCAGACAGTAAAGCAGGTAGTCAGTAGCAGAGCAGCATATAGAAAGTCAGTTAAATTATGAGCACACCCAAGCAATTTGAAAGTGATAGCTCTTCTACTTTAGAAGGAACATGCACTTAAAAATCACTCAGGAATTTGACAATTGGATAATTTTTCAATTAAGGCCCCCAGCAATACAGTACTTATTTTGCAAGAATTCTACAGAATTATCTGGCTATCTGTACAGAAACATTCATAGCGCTTCTGACATTCTAAATATCATTTAGATCCTCAAAAATCACTCCAAAATGAGACGAGTTTCAATTATGACCCCCCTCCCCCACCCCCTTACAAAAGGGGGTGTATCAACACATTTTCATCATTGAGCTTAAATATCTGGCCTGGTTTCATACCTGACCTGTATCTTCCACTACACAAAATGTAAGCAAAATCTCAATCTTGGATTTTGGATGATTTCACACAGAATGACCCAAGTGTGTCAAAAATATATTAACACTGTCTTTAATATAGGGGACATCTAAAGCAATTGTGCCTTTGACTGCCATAACCAACTTCTGAAGTGCCTTTAAACAGTGTCCTTACACAAACAGCAATGAACAGGAAACCAACTCAAAGTCAGTTATTTGAAAGTTTAAAAACAGAACCACAATGTGCCATACAAAAAAAGACTGCAAACGAGAGTGTGTGATTTTTTACACTCCAAACTGAAGAAAAAAACCCACCAGCAAATGATCAGGGATCATGATTTAATTTCAAATAATTAAGTATACAGTTACAGTGTCTCAGACTAGCTTTGCTTGCTTATATTTAGGATTACACGATTATTCACAACCAGAAGCTTATAAAAACAGAATTTGAAACAATCCTTACTCTCATTGGCATAAAGATGCGTCATATAAACATTTATGCTCTGCAGATGTAATATGTACACTTCACTCACAATTGCTAAAGCATTTAAAAGTTCTCCCCAACAGTTTTCGTGTTTCCTAATGCAAATTTACAGCAGGCTTCAGAACTTCAATGACACTTCATTAATGAAATACATGTAAACGTCATGGTCATTCTGTTAGTAACATTGACAGTGTTTCTATTTGTATCAATCTGCTGTTATGGAAGATGCTGCAATTAAAAGTAGTATTTGTCAAATAACAGCACTATAAAACAATAGCGCCAGAAAAAGTACCCTGAAGTAATCTTTAGCTTTTAAAGGACTGCTTAATATAGTCTGTTTTTCCTGTAATTTTCTGAATAGTAGTTTGCTATTTTTAAGTATTCATTACAAAATGTTACCAGTATTTAAAATGCATGTTTCACCATAAAGACCATTTAAGGAACAGTAAATAAATGCCACAACATTTACCATTCTTTCAGTCTGCTTGTAAGGAGTGACTATACACTGCACTGCCAAATGTGCTGTACTTCTTGTTTATTACCAGGGTGTTTCAAGCACAATAAGGTCAAATCAGGGATGCAACACACCTGTACCACAGTAATACTGGAGTGGATGTGGTACTCTGCAATCATCAGGTACATTATATCATTTATGGGGCCCAAAAAGCACTACCTACTGTAATGCTAAAACCTAACAGATCAAGATTTTTAGTATGCAAATGTATTGAACCTGTAATGACCAGTGACAGAAAAAAAACTCCGTAAGCTGTCTTATAAAGTGCAAAAAAGTAATTTGGTACTATTATGATTAAGATGCATTTTTTAAGTAAAAAAAAAAAAAAAAAAAAAAAAAAAAAAATCTTGGTATAAAAAAATGTATATAAAATAAAAAAATAAAAAACAGAAACCAAAACTCTTGCTTATTGTTTTATTTACTTCAAAACATATAAGCATTGCACACCATTTCAAGTGGATCTATATAGTTGTATTTTTTCTATGAAATGAGAATGTTACCGTCCTTGGTCACCTTGCCACATTTTAGTGCACATGCTTTATGGCTGAAGGTCCCATCACAACTCTTTTACTGTTTATTGGTTACTGCTCGACATTCTCAGTGCTTGTTCAAGAAGCTATAGAAGGGTCAGGTAACCACCCTTAAGTGTGCTTCGTGAATCTTAATTCATAGTTCATGTATGAGGATCCTTTTCTTTTTAGTAGTGCATCTAGATTAGGAGGAAAACAGCGCATTTTTTTGTTGATTAGAAAGTTAGTGCTACTTTCAGTCTGTCTGTCAAACACGGTTCAGCCTAATCCTAGAAGCAATACAATTCCTAGTCATATTTAGCTGGTCACTGCTGTTGCGGCGTCATTGGCATCAATGTTAGCTTCTCAGAACCAAGAAAATAAAAATAATTGTATGGCTGGCCCAGGTACCATACAGACAGATCTTAAAATAAGCCCTGAATACTGCTGGAGTTAACCAAATAATTTCTAATGAACCTACAGCAGTATTCTGCTTTGCATTTTTGGTAATGGTATAAAAACAGCACTGGATAACTTACTATTTTTATACCATCATCATAAAGCATTTTCTACCGAGAGCACAAATAAGTGTTTTCAGTCCTCCTGGGACATACGTATGCTAGAGCATGCAGCACGATTGTTTCCAATTCGCACGATTTCACACACAGTAACAGGTTTGTAACGACCTTTTATAAGTCCTACATTAACTGATAACCTCCTGTCCACAGAGGTGATTAATTGGCATTTAATTAAATAAAGCAACATTATTATCTATACAAAAATGTATTTGCATCTTGGGGGCAGGGTTAACATTATTCACATATGTATATCATTATATTACAAACCTCAATCGTCTGCTGGGAAATTTAGTCAGAGAACTATGCAACGCAAATCAGCCACCAACAAATTGTTTTTCTACCTATGATTATAAACACCTTTTTTTTGCCCAGCCCAACAAGCATTTATTTAGAAAAAAAGACCCTGATATTCCAGCTGCAGCTCCTTTCATCCATCCATCTCTTTAGAAATATAAAATTGTAGAGGGAGTTGTGCAGGGCTATGCTGCTGCAGGGCAGATTGGAACGTGTGTGTGTGTGTGTGTGTGTGTGTGTGTGTGTGTGTGTGTGTGTGTGTGTTAGATGGGCAGTTAGCAGTGCAAACAGACAGGCCTGTATCTGTAAGACTCCTGGACTCTGCATCTAATTACGAGCTGTTGGTTTGGTGTATATAAGTCTGTATGGCACTTGGTCCTCCTGTTCTGAGTTTTGTCTACCAGTTATTGGTTTGCTAGAACCTCGTTGGCTATCAGACTGTCCTCTCCGGACTGGAAGTCTGCCTCGTTGAGGCTGTCGTCCGGATTGATCAGCTCCTCGTCGTTGGAACCCTGCTCATCGTCACCACTGCCTGCTGCAGACACCTCATCCGAGTTGGGATCCTGCAGAACCTGGGCGATGTACATCTGCGGGGAAGAACAATAATACAGGATGAGGGCTTCTGGTTTTCAGATCAAGAAAACAGTGTATTAAATAAGCCTGCAACCATTTCCATGAAGCATACAAGCAAGTTCCATACTAAGCACAACTGGTTTTAGCCACCACCTGAAGCAGCAGCAGACTCTCCAAACAGCAGGAAAGCTCTGGGCTCTATTTGACATGCTGATTGTGTACATTTACGCCGGACGTAAGTATATCCTTTAAAAACCATTAAAACAAATTAACATTGAATGTATTGGAGCTCTCTTCCTTCGTGCTTTGTGTGACGTCCTGTCGTTGACTCGCTCTATAGCTCTATAGTCACACACAGTATTCTGTTGAGCGTATGTCCCATTCCTATATTATGTAGTCATTGTTTTGTTATGGCTGCCCTTTGTTGTTTTAAAGGCTTAGGCACACAAGAATACTTTTGTTACTGTTTTTCCTTGTTATTTTTGCACCCCAACACTTTGCATTCCGACATAATGCACCCTGCTGGCATTCACTGGTTTGAGTGTCTGTCAACGATATGACGTAACAGCGGCGCCAGAAAGGTTCCAATATACTGGCCAAATGCTTGACTTAACAAAATTGGCGCAGAGAGACGCATTTGTTATGTATACAGAGCATTTAGAGAGCCTTGTTATTTTGAATACAGTTCCCCTTTAAGTTTTGTACTCTAAAGTAACATTTAAACTTGTCAGCAGTCAAAAGCAATATTCTTTATATTATTGGTTTTGGTGTACTATTTAAAAGCTCTTGTGTATGTTGATGTAGCAAAGCTACATCATTTAGTGATCTTTCCGTGAATTATTATTTTTTTTTCTGCAACTCGAACGTGAAATGTACTAAAAATCACTGTGCCAAAATCGTAGCCTTAGCAAAGATTAATAAAGCCTACTGCTACAAACTTGCAGTCAACTGATGAGGTAGCAGACACTTATAATAAACTTCTGTCAATGGTCTTTGACAAAGTGGCCCCAGTTAAAACTAGAAAAATTTCCCTAAAGCGTACCTCACCTTGGGTAAATCCAGATTTATGCCAAATGAAAAGAGAAGGTCATAAACTGGAACGCAAGTGCAAAAATAACAAATTACATGTTCACTATGAAATCTGGAAGCAACATCAATTCAAGTATAGCATGGCTCTGAGGGATGCCACAAACAAAAATAACTCTAGGGAATTTCTCTTTTATTGATAAACTGGCAAAAAAAAAAAAAAAAAAAGGGGTCGGTCCTCTGATGCTCCTCCTCATTTTTAATCCTCAACTTTTAAAATGTGAAGAATTTAATTACTTTCAAAATATGATTGTTAATATTAGGAAACAAATTTACACAGATGGCTCTCCTTTGAATATGCAGTGTAATCAGATTAGTTTTACTAGGGAATCTCTCTCTCAGATTACAGATTACAAGATCTCAATAAATTGGTAATGCAAATTAATTCTTCCACTTGCTTGTTGGATCCAATTCCAACCAAAATTCTAAAAGCAGTTTTCAATGATTTGAGTGAAATTATCTTGGATATAATAAACAGTTCACTGACATCAGGAGTAGTTCCTTCTGCCTTAAATGTCTGTGGTTAAACCTCTGCTTAAGAAACCAAACCTAGACCGCACAGTACAGAGACTCAGAGTAGTGAATGATCTACTGTTAAGAGCAGACTCTAGCTGTGTATCTATTCTTGTTAATTAAGATTTAAGTGCTGCATTTGATACTGTGGACCATACCGCTTTAATTGATCATCTCAGAAGTTGGGTTGAATTGTCCGGTATTGTCTTTAAATGGTTCATATCTCACTAACAGACAGCAATTTGTTTCATTAGGAGACTGTGTCTGGATTTTATATTGGTTGCCTGTGGCATTCCCCAAGCTCTATACTGGGACCCATTCTTTTCTCTTTGTACATGTTACCGCTGGGTGAGATAATCCGTAAACCCGGTGTTAATTTTCACTGCTATACCTCTAAAAACAGATCTGGACAATTTGACCAAACACAAAAACAGAAGTGAAAAATCTAGGGAACATTGCTAAAATGAGGTGATTTCTCCTCATTGTCTGATGCTCAGAAACTAATTCATGCTTCTGTGTCTTCCTGACTTAACTATTGCAATGCTCTGCTTGCTGGACTTCCGGGTCACGCCATAAAAATCGCCTGCAGCTGATACAGAATGCAGCTGCTAGACTTCACTGCAGCTGATACAGAATGCAGCTGCTAGGGTTCACTGCAGCTGATACAGAATGCAGCTGCTAGACTTCACTGCAGCTGATACAGAATGCAGCTGCTAGGGTTCACTGCATCTGATACAGAATGCAGCTGCTAGGGTTCACTGCAGCTGATACAGAATGCAGCTGCTAGGGTTCACTGCAGCCGATACAGAATGCAGCTGCTAGGGTTCACTGCAAAACGAAAAGAGAGACCATATAACACCTGTGCTGGCTTCACTTCTGACTTATAAAACACTTAAAGGTATGGCACCAGATTATATAAAAGGAGCTTCTAGTCACATATATACCTTTAAGTGTACACAAAAAGGAAGGGAGGGAGCTTTTAGTCACTGCGCTACCAGATTGTAGAATGCACTGCCACCTCATATCAGAAGTGCTACACCAGTTGATGACTTTGTCAATTTAAAGCTTACTTTTTTAGATTAGCTTTTTTAAACTGAATTTTAAACCGTGTTTCTCTTTAATCTCTATACAAATGTATTATATTTTGATTCTCCTGTTTTTTATATTAGCTTTTTTTAACCTGAATTCTAAAGTCTGTTGGTCTTTAATTTCTATACACATGAATTGTATTTAGATTTTCTTCTGTTTTGTCCTGTACAGCGCTTGATATACTTTTTGTATGAAAGGCGCTATATAAATAAAGCATTGATTGACTTATTGACTACTAATGACAGACTAATAAAAGTCCAACGCTACACACATCTTAAGCTAACCACTCTGTCAGCTCTGTAAATATTGAAATGACACCCTACTAAATCCTGGATATCAACCTTTAAACATGAATGTAAAAGCACAGCGCAGCACACATCAGCATTTGCAGACACTATACTGCTAAATGTAATACTACTATTATTAATACTCCCTGCCCCCATGCTAATACAGTATTTCAATGTCACCAAACTGTCAGTGTACATTAGCTCTGTCTGTTTTCATGTATGGTAGTACACTAATCCAACAGAGACCAGGATACATTAAATGAGCAGTAAAGAATAGTATTAGGTATATGCAGAACATCCCGACACACTGCTGCAGTGCTGTATGGATGTTTAAATGATAGCAACTAAAACCAGGAATATTCACAATTTGTTTTGAATTAAATCATTTGTGACCAACAGGGACATGTTAAGAACTAACGGTTTAAGATAAAACTATTTGATTATAATTGGATTTAGTAAAATGTGCAATGCTGGTATAATCCCTCTGCATTGCAGAGCTGAAGAAGCTGTGCAGCAGCAATGTCCCTTGCTTGGTATTTCAGCAGAGCATGCAGATTTAAAAAGCAGAAGCCTCAAAAAAAGTTCAGTCCAACCCCTTAATTTGTTTTATTTCACTTCCAATTCATATAAAGCAAAGCAAAAAAAATACCCACAGTAGAAATAAAAATAAAACAAAAAACGTACCGCAGACTTTGGTGGAGACTGAGAAGACTGCGGAGGGTGTCCATTTTCAACACCGTCCACTTCGGGTTCCTGTGTGTCAATCTGGTAAATAAATAAATAAATAAAAAGAATTAATCCTTAAACGTTTGTAGTGTCCCACATGCGATACAGTAGTCTCCGTGTTTCGAAACACCGCCTAAAAGACCACTTCACCTAAGAGAACACCCTTGTGGTGAAACAGATTTTTCCCCATTGTAAATGCTCCGGCTAAAGGAACAGGAACTTCATTTAAAAAAAAAAAAAAAAAAACACAACTTCTTGGCATCAGTAGCGATTCGTTCACAATGAATTGTTTTGTACGGAGACTGTCTTGAGGGACACTGATTGGTTTAACAAATCCTTTCCAGAACTGCCGTCACACCATTTAATTGTTTTGTATTCTGATTTCCACGAGTGCACCTCATCGCTACAAAATGGCATGTAAACAAACGGCAAAATGCGCCGCTGCTTCTCTTGCTACACAAAGCTGGAAATTGTTCGCGCTTTTGAAAAAAAAACAAAAAAAACCTGCGTCATACACAAGCCGCCGAGCAATTTGGTGTTTCCCGTTCTGGTAAGTTGCTTCACCATTCTGTTAAATAATGTGCATGTCTTGTATATAGCTGTTGCATTTTGTAACGTGTGTAGGGGTGCTGTGTTAATTTAGTCTGACAGTTTATTAACGTTAAGTAACAGCCATTATTTTTGCCTCTGCCATTGTGATAGTCTGAAACACACCCGCCAGCTAATTTCATAGTACATAACGATTTAACCTTTTTGACCGAGTTGTTTTGCTTTAGTTTTATTAACGTTAGTTTGCCTGTCACTTTATCATTATAGATTATTAACACACACTTGCCTATTGTTTTTTTTTTTACTTATTCAGTTCATTTCATATGTTAATGCATGTACATCATGACAACTAATACACATGTATTTATTTATTGACTTATTTTTTTATTCATATTGTGTCACGTGGTTAACTCCATCTTCCAGAACTTTGGCTAGAAGAACACTTTGCTTGCTTCCCAAGGGGTGTTCTCTTAGCCGGAGAGTACTGTATGTTACTCTTGTCATTCACTAACTTGAACAAAGAAGACTACGCGGCGATCTGATTCAAACATTCAAAATCCTAAAAAGGTATAGACAATGTCGACCCAGGGGTCTTTTTTGACCTGAAAAAAGAAACAAGGACCAGGGGTCACAAATAGAGATTAGATAAAGGGGCATTCAGAACAGAAAATAGGAGGCACTTTTTTTACACAGAGAATTGTGAGGGTCTGGAACCAACTCCCCAGTAATGTTGTTGAAGCTGACACCCTGGGATCCTTCAAGAAGCTGCTTGATGAGATTCTGGCATCAATAAGCTACTAACAACCAAACGAGCAAGATGGGCTGAATGGCCTCCTCTCGTTTGTAAACATTCTTATGTTCTTAACATGGAGGAGAGGAGAGGACTGCTCTATATACATTTATTTTTTATTTTTATAAGTAAAAACGAAAATAAATTTGCTTTAGTAATTCTCTGGATACCAAATTCCCCATAGATCCACAAGATCTATTCATTACACCATGATACATCTTTGCTTTTATATAACCAGCTGGCAGCACATTTTCACTCCTGGAGGTCTCGTAAAAAATTCAGCTCACATTGCTTCTTGGTGAATACATTCATTTTAAAAAGAGAAAAAAAATAAAACACAAGTGCTTTTGAATTTTACCCTAGATTTCCCTATTACGGTTCCTATTGCTGCGTGAGTAAATACAATGAGCTTACCTTGTAGTTGTGAGCACTGAGGTATTTGAAGTGCCCAAAGCAGACATGAGAAAGGCAGATGACAATAGTGATGATCAGCACCACGAAGGTGAACATGGATGTTGAAGCCAGAAATCCTGGAGGGAGAAGAATTGGTAAGATTGGGAGCTTAACATAATGCAATATTACAATACACACTTTAGTAAGGAAATCAAAACACCTTTTTATTTTAAACTGAGCAGTAGAGGCGGGAAAGAGTATGACAGATGACAGGCTGTATGCCAGATGACAACAGCACAAATCGCCAAGCACACGTGTGCAAAGCAGAGAAGAAAGGCCCTTTTTTCAAGAGAAAAGGCAAACTGTTTGAGAGGAATACATTTAACTATAGAACTAATATTAGCACGTTCTTTTGGAGAAACAATTGCTTGTGCTACTAGAACAGCCCTCCTGGCACAATGGAAAACCAATGACAGCAAGAGTGATGGCTTCCTCTCTCTCTCACCTGTCCTAACAGTGGAGAAAAACAGCAGCCAGAAGAGACAGAGAATTGGTGCAGCCACCACTTGGTTAACAGCTCCAGAGTGGATTTTCTTGTCCAGCTTGGCAGGCAAGTATGCATAATACATGTTGTATCTGTCCACCAGGTGCTTCAGTAGCATATACATCAATCCTGCAAAACAAGAGTCTTCGATAAGTGCACTCATACAGTTTCAAATAGTAAATTAAAATAGGACTGTGAATGACTCAAGACTCATTGCGTAGCAGTCAGAGCTATTCCAGGTTTCCCTATGAGCCTTAATTGGGAGTTACCTGTATAGAATTTGTGCGACGTGTCTCATTAATAAAGAAGAATAGTAAGATCCTATACAAGGGCAAACTAAAGCTAAGCTATAAATGTGCAATGCTTTGCTGTGGCTTGTCTGTAATCATAACAAAACTATATACGATTCCCAAATCATATACATTACGCTTACTCACATAGTCATGTGCAGAGTTAGGCATTGCACAGGGAAATCCAGGCTCAGGTCATCTAATGGGATTTTTTTAGCAACTGGTTTGCAAGCTCTTACGTGACATTGTTTTAACTAATTTGACGAGGTGGACTTTAATGACAGAACATACCCTTTCCTGTGAGCTCCAAAACTTTAAAAAGGAAGGAGTATGAGGTTTTTTTTTATTATTTTTTCTGACCTTGGGCCCTTTCTTAAATGTTAGAAAAATGTTAAAACAACCAGATTACAACTAAGCATAGTTACTACATAGACTTTGTAGATACAATTGTGAGAAATTTAGTCTGACAAAAATTAATAAACAAACAAACAAACAAACAACTACAATAAATACATTCCATGCAGTAAATCGCAATTGACCCAGAGCCAAACAAGTGTCCGCCAGTAATCGGATAATCCACTAGACATGCCCCGACTGTCTGGGCAGCTATTCTGAGACACCCACACCTGTCTTTTTGTTGCCAAAGTTGAAACCACAGCTCTCCCAGCTGTTTCACCAGTGTGAAGAGCTGCCAACATCATGTTCTTGATGATCAGGGTCAATTCCAAGCAGACAAAGTCTGAGCGGCTGCAGCCTGGGGAGCAAAGCTCCTCCAACAACTTTGCCTGGTAATTAGCCAAGTACAGCTGATAGCCACCCAACCTGACCACCAGAGCTGATGATGCGCAAGTCTTGTGTGTCAGTTCCAGAACGGCCTGACCCTCTTTAGATGGGCATGTGGGCTCATTTTCTGATGTCCAAGACGTCAAGGACTCGATGGCTCTGAAGATTGAACCCTGAGCCACACGCATGGACCCAAACGCTTTAGCTTGGCATTGAGTCACTCTACATCCTGTCGGGTCCCCCACCTGAGGCTGGATTTCTCCAGCAGGACTTCACGCTCCCTAAATACACATTTAAGAGCAATATCAACTGCTCTGCAGGTTTTGTATCCTCCAAAAAAGCCAAGAGTGGATCAGCAGGGGGCAAATTAACTACCTCTGCTTGGATCCCAAGGGCTTTAGCTGCTCTCAGCATCAGAAGGCTCAGCTCCTGGGAGTGTGCAACTAAAGGCCGCTTCTCTGCCTCAGGGGTGCTTTCATTAACCCCAGAGTGGGAGAGAGCTTCTCCCTTGCTGGTACACAGAGCAAGAGGGGGTTGAACTGGAAGAACATGGAATGAATCGGCAGCATTGCTCAGTTCACATCTGTGTTCCAAGGCCTGAAAATTGGACTCCAAAAATGTTTTTAGGAGACTCGTCATCATTGTGTAGGTCACTCTTACAGGAGGATTCTGGTGGAGAACCCTCAGAAGAGTAAGGTGAAGAGGGGGGATGGGAATTCTTAATCAAATTTGACGTACTGAGTCTAGCCCATTTTAGCCTTTCCCAACGAGCTCTGCGTTGCGTCATCGTACATGGAACACATTTTATTTCAGACGGGGTCGCAGCGTTTGCAGCTGCCCAGGCATTATGCATGCCAAGGCACTGCGGGCATTCAGTGTGCTGGTCAGATGGCGGGAGACAGCGACCACACTTCACACACTTATGAAACACGGACAAAAGCCTGACAAAGCCAAACTTTCCATAACAGATATTGCTGACTGTTGATACAATACAAATTTAGTACGGTACTCCCTGAAAATCAAAATGTAAAATTAACTTTCTTTAAAAATTATGTATTTAAAAATAAATAAATAAAAAAGTATTTAAAAAACAACTTAAATTCACTATATATGTCGATACTGCGTCAATTACACCAAGATTTCCAACTTGCAAACTACTCAGGCGTGCACACACACAGCCCTATGGAAGGCCATCCGGGTCAAAAACACACACGTAGTACACGTATTGATTTGGACCGGAATACATAAAATAGTACATGTTCTAAATAAAATGTAATGAACTACGCATTTTCTACATAGGGATTGGTCATTTTAAGTAGAACCTACGCAGTGGCTGGTCATTTTACAGTCATGTAAAGTCAATTACAAGAGTAGCCAATCAGCTTCGGGATAACATCTTTAATTTCAGACATGAAATACGCTTCAAATAAATAAAGAATAATCAAGGAAAATTGCAAATCATGGTGGCGAGAGATTTTCTTCTACGGCTTGTGGTGGATGGGCTGAGGGTGCATGAGCAGTAACCAGTTCAGAGTCTTTTTCGTTCACAAACAAAAAGACAAACACAAACTGCTCATGTAGATCCTAATCATACACACTTTGTTTGTTCCACTAACTAAGGTCAGGACAGGCAAGCTGATTCCCTGACAAAACAGAACACAACACACCAGTACCGTGATTAATTTTAGCACACAGGTACACAGATGCCAATTGACCGACACAGGCGTAATGTCATCAGACAAAAGTGAAAATCGCGCATCGGGTCCCTGAATGCTATTTCCATTCAGCTATACCTGTGCTCCGTGCATATCTTGTAATCCCAACAAAACAGGCTTGTGTGTTCATAGTTATGAAACCATTAATCTCTGAAAATAAACCACGTCTCAGGTCCCCGCAGAGACACTGGTATAATATTGAAATAGCACTGTTAATGTTACTTTCACTAAGCAGTCTCCTAAATCCTCTAAACCAGGGTTCTCAAACCCAGTCCTGGGGATCCCCAGGTCCTTCTGGTTTTTATTCCAACTCAGCTCTCAATCACTTAACTAAACCCTTATTTGAACTAATAATTTGCGTAATTAATTGTTTTCAGCTCTTTAAAACAGTTCCAGAGTTCAAGTTACTTTTAAAATGTTATAGCCAATATGCAACTGTTTAAGAGCTGAAAACAAGTAAAATGTTTTAATTAAGCAATAATTAAGCAAATTATCAGTTCAATTAAGGTTATAGTTAACAGTTTGAGAAGCCCTGCTCTAAATCTATTAAAGAAAATAATGTTAGGACTAACTGAACCGATTTTTGCTAAACTGTGCAGTTCTGTACTGGAAATAAGATCAAGAAGTTTTACACAATGAAAAAATAGTCTGAACACTGCAGTGATTCCATTTACCTACAATTTTATGTGACACTTGAATTTAATTTAATGCAGTTGAGACCAGAGGACCTTGTATATTATTATTTATTATCATTATTATTATTTGTTTATTTAGCAGACGCCTTTATCCAAGGCGACTTACAGAGACTAGGGTGTGTGAACTATGCATCAGCTGCAGAGTCACTTACAATTACGTCTCACCTGAAAGACGGAGCACAAGGAGGTTAAGTGACTTGCTCAGGGTCACACAATGAGTCAGTGGTTGAGGTGGGATTTGAACCGGGGACCTCCTGGTTACAAGCCCTTTTCTTTAACCTCTGGACCACACAGCCTCTAGTAAGTAATGACAGTCCCAATGTGTGCCAGTCCCAAATTATTAATCTGCTACTAAACTGAATCACATGGTAATAGAACACATATCTGTGTCTTAATGTTCCAGTTGATAGATATTGTCAACTGCTGCTCCAGCTTACCAATGCAAATGTAGTTTTACTTGGACCCAGTAGGAGGCAGCATTTGGCACAAGAGGTGAAAAAGTAATTCTCATCTCTAAATGATCACAACAGAATTCTCACAAGTCAGTTTGCTGTTAACAGTTTTGTTTTTGTGATGAATGCAACTTGACAAAGCAACAGATTTAAAGCTTGAAATGTTAGCCCAAATCTACAGTAAATCATCTGAAATGAGAACAGCTTTTTTTTTTTGGAGCATACAATGGACCATTATATAAGCATTCTAGTGACATCTCTGTAAATTCAAAAAAAATGGAGCCATCAGTACATGAAAAAGTCGCTCACCATGACATATCTGCCACTGTATGCACATGTTCAAAAGCTAAAAAAAAGTGCTTAGGAAGTTTGTTCACAAATCGGACAAACCTTTGGATAATTATTCTCACCATGTACATGGTATTACTTGCGGGGGAATGAGTAGGCATACATACTCAGAAGGGTCTCTGGAGAGAGTGTTTGCAGCTAAAGTTTCAATAGGAAGCAGTACTTACCGAAAGGGACAATAATGGGGCAAGTGATGCTGTATGTCATGACAACGGTAAAAACACACATCATCCAGGCGTAGGCAGACCCAAACTGGAACTCGTATGCTTGACGCTACAGATAGAAAATAACGAATGGAATCAGGTTACATGGATGAAAAAGGGATGCAGTTTCAGTTTCTATACAAGGCGTTCTGGTATTTCTTTTTCACTCTAATCAAATGTGATCATTCTTTATTATACCTTTAAAATAAAAAAAAACAACGTTTCTGCCTAGAAGGATAAGTTCATGGTCTGCTTCTATTTATTCAAAAGACAATCCATGTCCATGCACAGCTCGCCTCCCTTTCCCCCAGTCTTTTATGCATTAATGGCCTTCAGATTCAACAAAAAGCTCCCTGTCAAAAAAGACTCAGCTTTCATTTTCAAAACCTTTTAAGAAAAAAGAAACTCATGATTTAATATCTCATGCTTATTTTACCATAATCTTAAAATTGTGAAATGCCTAGCCATATAAGATTAATATACTCCCATTGCTTCACCTCTCATTAGGTCAGTACCATTTGTATTGTATAATCTAGTTTGTGTATATTTGATAAAACTACATACCTATCTACAATCAGGAACATTTAAAAAATGTGCAACATAATCCCTGTCAATGTACCCGAGTGCTGACTCAACGTGATGAGTCTGCAAACTTCTTAAATAGTTTTAGAGGGATGTGTGTCTATTACTCCTCTCCTCCTTCTCCAATTCCTTCAGGGAAGTTGGGGTGGAAATCTACCACAGAATCTGTTATCCAGAATGACCGATATAGATCTGGACAAAAGATTTGCATCACCCTACTTAATAAAGTCGAATGAAACCGGCTGAATAATGTTACGTTAACTTATTGAATTGCATGCCGCTTTATAGTTTTCCCATATACTTAGTGAAAAACTGACAAATTGAAAAATCTGACATTTCGAAATACAACATGAAATACTATACGACTACTATGGCTTCCTGTAGACTTCTGAGGTATAAATTTGTAGTTTCTTCAATTACATGATGTTAAATAAAATATCTAAATTATGTTTATACAGTTTTGTATTATTATTTATTATGTTTTAATCCTAAAATTATAGGTGATGCAAAACATTTGGCCATAGCTGTATAATTTGTGCAGTCTTGGAAATGGTGCTCTCTCAGATTTGCTGTCTTGCCCATCATGACTGAAACTGTCTTGCAACAGGGAGATGCAGCTTTTTTTCACTGCAGAATACATGTCAGGGATACATTTGCATAACAAATGCACACAGGCTATTTACACTGAAGATATTGCCTCATACCACAGTCATCTACATTACATTTTGTCTATAGCCAAATGTATATACCTGTGTTAAATAACCTGTATAAAAATGTATATAAAGACTACTTTATAATGGCCCCTTGAGCATACTTACAAACAGGTAAGATGGTGATTTGTTAAATTAGCAATGCAGTGCTCCGCATTGCTTAATTAACATTAAAATGAATGAATCTGAAGCAATATTTATTTATTTTCCTCCAGCTAAAAGACAAGCCAAAATAAATAAAAGAATAAAAACAGAACAGTGTTTGCGTAAACACGGCAATGTGCGCTCCCAAATGATCCATGAGTGGGAGTTATTGGGGACCGCTTTGTTATATCACTCTGCAACTGTGTGTAGTTTGTACCCCCACCATTATGAAGGAGTGTACACATTTTCTAATCAAATAAGTTGCTCACATGTTATAAAAGTCATAAGATTGATAGAAACAAAAACAGCCCAAATATCCAAACAAAGAATTAAAACCGGATGAGCGCTGCACGTGTGTAAAAACGCGGGTATTGGTGTACTGTTACCACCTGTCACACACACACACAATACCTACTCTTTTTACAATGCGCCGCTCAGCTGCTGATCTGGCCAGGCACAGACGGATCATGTACAGCAGCAGTCCAGGGATCCGCAGCAGCTCCATAGCACAACCGATGAAAGCAGAGGCAATGACATAGTTCACAAAGAAAGCTCCGTTGTCAGGGAGAAAGACGCACCTACAAAGAAAACACAATGGATGATACAGTGCGAGAAACCCTGTGACAGTCTGAAGCAATCAAGCTCTGGGGGTGGGGGGGGGGTTACTGTCAAAGTAGATTATGAGCATACTGGGAAAAGATATTCACAGAAGGGCGAAAGATGTTTTCAGACTGAAAAAGTAGTACAACTTTATTGAGGGAAAAGAAGAAAGCATATAATGACTTTGGGGTTGAGTAGTTTGGGGTCTGTTCATTTGTTTGGTTAGTGATGCAGTACTTGATGGTATACCTAGAATATAACGGCCAAAAAAAAAAAAAGGGTTGTGTGACAGGATGGACCGAGGTTTGAGACTCAGAGACAGTTTTAAGTTCAAAAATAAAGTTTTTAATAAACAAAAATACAAAATAAATAGGCACAAGGGCCAAACAAAAAGGTTTCAAACACAAAATACAACCACAAAACAAAAACTTACAAAATAAAGCTTCCAGGCTGGGCGTTGCCTTCACTGGAACAGAAAAAACCAGCACAAACAAAACACACTCCTTCCAGAACTCTCTCTACCACTCTCCAACTCTCTCTCCAACTCTCCCCCAGCCAGGGCCTCTCCCCTGGCTTTTATCCCCTGTGGCTGGAGCCCAATTATTCAATAATTACTGATTAGTCAATTAGGGCTCCAGCCACATTCTCACATGTTTTCCTGGCAGGGAGGAATTTTAACCCCCTCCCTGCCAGTCCCAACCATGATCATAAAGACGGGGCAGTACCCCGTCACATATCCCCCCCCTTGTGCCAAGCACAACATGGCCTAAATGGCCACCTCCCCCCTCAGTCTCAGTCCCGGAAGAGGGGGAAGCACAGTGGCCATGGTGGGACGTCCGGCACCACCCAATTCTTCGTGGCCAGCAGCTCCCTCTTCCGGGGCTCCGGCCACACACTACCTTGCCGCGAAAGTGCCGCTGGGGGAGCTGGTCTCCTGACCTCCCTCCCCCTCTTCATGGCCAGCAACTCCCCTCCGTGGGGCTCCGGCCATAGTGTAGCGACCCCAGGCGATGCAGGATCCCTGGCAACCCCAGGCGACGGCAGCAGCAGCGGACCCTCGGGAGGCGACGGCAGCAGCAGCGGACCCTCGGGAGGCGACGGCAGCAGCAGCGGACCCTCGGGAGGCGACGGCAGCAGCAGCGGACCCTCGGGAGGTGGAGACGGGAACGGCGGCCCGGCTCCCTCTGGTGGCGGGAACGGCGGCCCGGCTCCCTCTGGTGGCGGAGACGGGAACGGCGGCCCGGCTCCCTCTGGTGGCGGAGACGGGAACGGCGGCCCGGCTCCCTCTGGTGGCGGAGACGGGAACGGCGGCCCGGCTCCCTCTGGTGGCGGAGGCGGGAACGGCGGCCCGGCTCCCTCTGCTGGCGGAGGCGGGAACGGCGGCCCGGCTCCCTCTGCTGGCGGAGGCGGGAACGGCGGCCCCTCTCCCTCTAGTGGCGGAGGCGGAAACAGCAACTCGTCTCCCTCTGCTGGCGGAGGCGGGAACAGCAACTCGTCTCCCTCTGCTGGCGGAGGCGGGAACAGCAGCTCGTCTCCCTCTGCTGGCGGAGGCGGGAACAGCAGCTCGTCTCCCTCTGCTGGCGGAGGCGGGAACAGCAGCTCGTCTCCCTCTGCTGGCGGAGGCGGGAACAGCAGCTCGTCTCCCTCTGCTGGCGGAGGCGGGAACGGCAGCTCGTCTCCCTCTGCTGGCGGAGGCGGAAACGGCAGCTCGTCTCCCTCTGCTGGCGGAGGCGGAAACGGCAGCTCGTCTCCCTCTGCTGGCGGAGGCGGAAACGGCAGCTCGTCTCCCTCTGCTGGCGGAGGCGGGAACGGCAGCTCGTCTCCCTCTAGTGGCGAATGCCGAAACGGCAACTCGTCTCCCTCTGCTGGCGGAGGCGGGAACAGCAACTCGTCTCCCTCTGCTGGCGGAGGCGGGAACAGCAACTCGTCTCCCTCTGCTGGCGGAGGCGGGAACAGCAGCTCGTCTCCCTCTGCTGGCGGAGGCGGGAACGGCAGCTCCTCCCCTTCCGGCTCTCGGGACGGCAGCTCCTCCCCTTCTGGCTCTCGGGACGGCAGCTCCTCCCCTTCTGGCTCTCGGGACGGCAGCTCCTCCCCTTCTGGCTCTCGGGACGGCAGCTCCTCCCCTTCTGGCTCTCGGGACGGCAGCTCCTCCCCTTCTGGCTCTCGGGACGACGGCTCCTCCCCTTCTGGCTCTCGGGACGACGGCTCCTCCCCTTCTGGCTCTCGGGACGACGGCTCCTCCCCTTCTGGCTCTCGGGACGACGGCTCACCCCTCTCTGGCTCTCGGGACGACGGCTCACCCCTCTCTGGCTCTCGGGATGACGGCTCACCCCTCTCTGGCTCTCGGGATGACGGCTCACCCCTCTCTGGCTCTCGGGACGGCGACAGCAGGGGAACCAGCAGGCATGCTCCTTCTGCTGGTGACGGTAATGGAGGCAAAACCAGCAGGAACTCTCCCTCTGCTGGTGGACACCTGGACCGTGGACGTTGGGCCTTCCCCCTCTTGGGCTCTGGCCACACCGACTCCCCCCTCTTGGGCTCTGGACGCACCGACTTCCCCCTCTTGGGCTCTGGACGCACCGACTCCCCCCTCTTGGGCGCAGGACGTTCGGGCTCCTCCCACTCAGGCGCAGGACGTTCGGGCTCCTCCCAGTCAGGCGCAGGACGTTCGGGCTCCTCCCACTCCAGGTCTGTGTCCGATAACACCTCCGGGCAGTGGTGCTCCTCATGCCCGTACTGCATGCACTGGGTGCACCACTCCTCTTCCTCCCATGTCTTCCTTCCTCTCTGCCTCCTTCTTCTCCCCTCTGTTTGCGTGGGGCAGATGGCCACTGTGTGCCCATATGCCCCACAGCCAGTGCACAACTCTGCCGCGAGACTTTTTAAAAACAACTCCCCGTCGTCATCTTCCTCCTCCTGGGCCAGGGCGTAGGGGCATCCTGCCCAGTTGTGGCCATAGACTTCACCGCGCCCACACCAGTCCGCTGGTGGCACTTCTGGGCAGGATCTCCATCGATGATCCAGCATCCCGCACCATGAGCACCAGGGGAAAAGACTGGCTGGGTCCTCCAGCTGGGGTGGCTGTTGTTGCAGCAGCCTACATTTCTTCGGCTGCTGCATCTCCTGCCTTTGCCGCTGTCTGCTCTTCCTCCCCATTTAAATCAAGGTTTCCAAAAAAAAAAAAAAACTCCCAAAATTCAAGAAAAAAAAAAAAAATTACTGCTCTGAGCCTCCAGGTGGCGCTCTCCCGTTTCTGACACCAAATGTGACAGGATGGACCGAGGTTTGAGACTCAGAGACAGTTTTAAGTTCAAAAATAAAGTTTTTAATAAACAAAAATACAAAATAAATAGGCACAAGGGCCAAACAAAAAGGTTTCAAACACAAAATACAACCACAAAACAAAAACTTACAAAATAAAGCTTCCAGGCTGGGCGTTGCCTTCACTGGAACAGAAAAAACCAGCACAAACAAAACACACTCCTTCCAGAACTCTCTCTACCACTCTCCAACTCTCTCTCCAACTCTCCCCCAGCCAGGGCCTCTCCCCTGGCTTTTATCCCCTGTGGCTGGAGCCCAATTATTCAATAATTACTGATTAGTCAATTAGGGCTCCAGCCACATTCTCACGTTTTCCTGGCAGGGAGGAATTTTAACCCCCTCCCTGCCAGTCCCAACCATGATCATAAAGACGGGGCAGTACCCCGTCACAGGTTGTAAGGAAATTAACAGCTGCAAACAATTTGTGACCAATAGTGCACAGAGGAAGATGTTTACTTCCAATAAAACTTGTGGGGGTCAGTCATAACAAATTACACCACATGTCTCTCTCAATTTTGGTGCAACTCTGTATTGCATCAAGTGTGTTTTCTGGTGTGGTTCTGCTCCGTGTTATATTTATGTCAGTAGAGTGTGTTGCTACGCACATTTCCACTGCTCACTAAATAGTTTGTTTGGGTGTATACACTTCGATTGGCCACGGTTCATTATCACTCTCCAGTGTCTGAGGCAGAAAATATGTCTTTCTGCACCATGAATTGCTCACTTTTTAATTACTTATTTACTGTATGTTCCTTTACACATAACCAGTCATTCCCAACATAAAATACACTAGATATGTCAGTAGCACAGACACAGCACAACTAATTTCAGATAACATAATAACATAAGCTAGGACAGCATTATTCAAATGCAGAATCACTGCACCAGTACAAGGATTTTGCTTGAGACACCGGTGAATTGAAGGTGATTGCAGCACTTGTGTAACTAAGAAAGTTTTGCAAATCGCCATTAAACTGAATGAGGATACTTACTCAAACCATTAAACTGAATGAGGATACTTACTCAAACCATTAAACTGAATGAGGATACTTACTCAAACCATTAAACTGAATGAGGATACTTACTCAAACCATTAAACTGAATGAGGATACTTACTCAAACCATTAAACTGAATGAGGATACTTACTCAAACCGGACTGCAGCATCTGCTAAGAATTTCTTGTCAAACAGCCAGCGGAAGAAAAGATCCAAACTGTAATTGAAAAAATAAATAAATCCATCAAACGCTTCTGCGAAATATGAACAAACAAAAAAAAAAACATACCATTGCATTCATGCAGAAAAAATATTTATTAGATGCAATTAATCTCTTTATACTGCAAGTTAGCCATGAGTCATACCTGCTGAGTCCCAGAGAAGGCAATAGCAAGACCATAAATATAAGGAAGGTGTAACATTTATGCATGGTTGTTCTGTTCTCTCCCGATCTAGAAAGAAGAAGTACAGAATTTATATACACACACAATCCAAAAACAAAACAAAAACTAGAACAGACCAAGAATAATTAAAGTGAAATAAATTCTTACATTTTATTAGCATATGCAAAATTATTACTTGTCCCATAATCTTTGTTACGAAAATCAGCAGGTGAAATGGGGTCACACTATCCCTACCTTTATTACAGTATATGACAGTATATACCTTGTCCAATGAGCTTCAAAGAAGGCAGAGTAGTAAACAATAGTTGGCAGGAGAGCAGAGAATGACCACAGCAGGAGTGTGGGGAAAAACTGGGTGATAATTGGGTTCTGTGGAGGAAAGAAAAGAAAAAAAAAAAAATAATAATAAAAATAATAATAATAATAATAATAATAATAATAATAATAATAATAATAATAATTAACACAAGGTGAGAGACAATCAAAATATCAGGAGGGGGAATGCACAGTATATTTCACACAGTATTCCAAGCTATGATATCCTAGCCCTTTGTTGGATGTTCAAACTGAACGTAAGCACCTTTAAAATGTGTCAGAAGACCACAGTAAAGAAACTAGGATACCAAAGCATCTGGTCTTTTGCTCCTGAAACCACCCGACACGAGTCACATTTGGAAAGTATATTAGAAGGTTAAATGTCACACACATTTCTATAAACCGTGCCAATATGTAGAAAACCCAAAACATTCATTCCAGCAGAATGAGCAATGATTATTATATAACCAGGGCTTCTGATTTTCACTTTCTACTGATAAACACAGATAAAACACCCCCCACGATACAAAAAAAAAAAAAAATAATCTGTGTATATCCAATAAACACCGGAAAAACACTGGAAATGGTTACTAAATTCACATCTACTTCACCTCTTTCCCAGTGCAGTTAGTTATGCATCTAGTATTGATTCGTTCTGAATACTTTAAACCCTCCCAACTACTGAGTGGCAGCAAATTCCTACATTTCTTGCAAGATTTAAAACGTGATTATAAATTAGATACAGAGGATTGTTCTTGCTTGTGGGACTTAAATCTATATTACAGTTAGATAGGGAGGATTTAAAACGCTTGTGGGATTTAAAACAGAATTACAAAAATTGTGGCGAAATCATAAAAATGCATAGATGCACAAAAACTCCAGAACATGCCCATAACCAAAAGGAATACATATTGTGCCAAGAAAAACCGTCCAAGAATTTTATTAAGTAACCGAACAATAATCTCACAGTATATAAAAAGCGAAAGACCCGAAAAAAAAGAAAAAAACGATTTCAGGGTACCTACATAAAACTCGAAAATAGCTAAAAAAAAAAAAAAAAAAAAAAAAAAAAAATACAGAAATATTAAATTAATAAAACACTGAAAAACAGAAGCCCTATATATAAAACTCACACCCTGGCAACCTTTGTCATAGCATGTATTCTTTAGTCCTTGGAGGGTATGTACAGCTTGTATAGGAAAATGCAGACCATGCAGTATAGTATACTGTATTACTTCAACTACAGTTACTTACATTTAAATACTCGACAGGCTTGGTGACATTAAACTTGTCCATAGTGGTGATGATGATGGCAGGAGTAGTGAGGAAGAACAGTAGAAGGAAGAGGATACAGTTGATGACCAAGCAGCGCAGCCACCAAGATACCCCTCCGAGAGACAAGTTCTCCCTGTCAAGGAGGAGAATCAATATTTTAAAACGCATGGTCAAAAAACAGATTATTAGGGAGGTTCAAAACAACTGCTGAGCAAATGTCTTGTCAAATAAGTCAATCTTCCATTTAAAAACCATGTGAAAATCGTTCCCTAGCTTTGGTGCATAGTGTCTGAATGTGCTACCACGGCAAGACTCCCAACGATCTAAACCTCTGGGGGAGGGCGGAGGATCCAGAACTCAATACCAAGGCGATTTACCAAATGTAATAAAATAAAATAAATCATCAAATAGTGATTTTGCTGCTAAAAACTGGAAGAAAAAAGAAAAATCACATTTAAAAAGTGTGGCAGCTATTGATTTACATCAGAGACAATTAAGCCCACTTCTTCATTGTGCCACCAGGGTCATAGCTCTCAACCCACACAACTGATTTAAGATGAATAAAAATAAAAAAATAAAAAACAACAACAAGTAGGAGGAACATTAACAATTCACTGCAACACAAATTGAGAACAAAATGTGTTTTGTCAGTGGACTTGAACTCGCATTTAGCAATTAACATGAGCCTTCTACTATACAGTTGATTTATATAGCTATAGAAACTGCATTATAGAAGGCTCAAGTTGATAGTAGGTTGACAATGATGCACTGACCAATCTAAAAAAGGTATAAAAGTTTCAGTTAATAAACCACAATAAATTCTGTTGCACTCCACAGTCGGTTTGCAACTGTGTTTGGTGGAGTATCAATGAGGTCTACATTCAAACAGAGGCTCTGTGCAAAAAGGACAGTTCATTCAGCAGCCCTTTACAACAGAATGACCCATTTACATATATAATTAGAAAATGCAATTCAGATAGAAAAGACGCAAATGTGTTCACAAATAAAAGTGAAGAGATCTGCTCATGTAAAATTCTGTGAGGTGTACAGTCCTATGCAGCCCAGCAGATCTAGAGTACCAGGTTTGTTAAGTTTCCTCGCTTAAAATAGTCAGCATTGTGAGTAAGCATCTGGCAGAATGTAGGTTCTTGCAACAGTGCTGATAAGACATATTTATACATATAGCAACTGAAACGAGCAAGGTTGTACGCAATCTCCACGTTGATCTTTTTGACAATAACCTTGACAATTAACTTCAGGGGACCAGGTGATGAGTGCGATTAGTTTGAAGGTCTGAACACATCCCCACTGGACATCAGTACACATCACAAAACCACCACATGTTTTGGCACATTTTACAATCTCTGCCTGAGAGGCCCAGGTCTTAACGGCAAGGTTTGTGCAGGTCTGGATAAAAGTCAGCTATGCCTATACATTTCCTATTTTTAATACTCGTATAACTTAATCCAGTACCATGCTTTCTTTTCAGATGGAAGTTACTCACATATGTTTGCATTCCTGAAGAAATGTATAAAGTTTCCAGAAACAAACCCCAAAGACACGTTAATCAAAGTCTAAGCTTGAAATACAGAAATAAATGAATGCTGAAGTACAGTGTGATTCATTAAATAATTTATTAGTATCTGTTTAGCACATGTGAAGCCTTTTAAATGATCTAAAAACATAAGCCTTCTTTATCCCTGACCTTTAATTCTGAAAAGGGTTCATACTGTAAAATCACTGGAGGGATGAATACCTGCCAGATAAAAATACAGTTTAGGCAGGGGGTATTTAGAGTGGTCACACTTTATATCAGTAAAACTGATGTCCAGGTCTTGCTTCGAGGATTGTCTTATGATGCTGTAAAATAAAAGTAATGACAAACTAAATTTCAGTGGTGACTGATCATGTTTTTATACACTAAACCCCTTGAAGTACATATTTTTATCTGCATGCAGAAAGTGCCAACTACTTTGTTAAAATCAGACAATTTAAAAAAAAAAAAAAAAAAAAAAAAAAAAAAAAAAAACACACACTGGTGGTTCCTAGGCTCAATGTTACAAAACTTCACATAAGACTTGAATTTAGGGAAAATCAAGAGAAACTACAGATGACAGACATTATATACCTGAGAAAATATAAAAGTCTTACACGCTGCATTCACTTTGAGACTGTGTTTGAATGTAAATTCCACTGACACTCTTTGTCTTGTCTTTGTCTTGGATTCAGTGTGACAAGGACAGTTAATTCAGCAGTGCTTTACTATAGAATACTCATTTACATATATACTGATGCACAAAAGAAAACGCAACACTCAGGTCTAATCGATTTAATCAAATATATTAAACCCAGATATCAAACAAAATCACAGAACAAGTGAACAAAATTACAGATCACTGGCAATTTGGTCTCACAGATGTTCTATTGGACTCAGGTCAGGAGAAAAGGCTGGCCACAGCAAGACCTCGACATTGTTTTCTTGAAGTCGTGCAACTGTAATCCTAACACTGTGGTCTTGCATTGTCCTGCTGGAAAATCAACACTTCCGGATTGGCTTGCAGGAACGGAAACACTGCCTCAAGGACTTGAGGTCAATGTATCACTGAGCAGTAAGGTTGCTCTCAATCTGCACCAAAGGCGTTCTTGCGTTATTGTATTTGCATATTCTGAATGAATGAATGAATTAAGATTTCTCAGCACAATGAGAGGGACCAGCAATAATGTTAGTAAGAGGTAAGAAATTGGATTTGGTTAGCACTCCTTTGAAGGGGAATTTTCTGCTCTGGAGTTAAGTACCTTACAGGTGTAGGAAATGCTCAAGATCAAATTATATAAGCAGCAAGAAAGGAGTAGCTTGTCCTCCAGTAAATACACAAACAGTTTTATGATACTCTACCATCAACAGCTAATAGCAGTTCTTTTGAATGACAAGTATTATTATGGTGACAAAAAGAGTAAGCTGTGGAGAAAATAGACTATTTCGGTGCTTAGGGCATGCATTACAACCGTAACCGTATGCACTAAACAGTTTACTGAATAATAATATCAATACTTGAGCAATGCTATTTGAAGCTTTTCCTGAGAGATTTTTTAAAGCCAAGCTGGAAAATCCATATAGCTACCGTAAGTATTCCTTTGCTAAAAATAATATACTTTTACTGTAGAGCTAAACAAAATACATATATTAAATAGTGCTGAGACAAATACCCGAAAAAATATTTATTGACATGTATTCAGATACAAAAATCAGATGTTTGTGCTCGCTAGAATTAACAAAAAATACCTTTCACTTAATTACCACCTCACCAGAGGTTGCACGACAGTTTCAAGAATGGCAAATGAAAAACAGCTCTGTGTGAGATTAATATATAAAAACAAACCAAAAAACAAAAAAAAACACAAGATCCACCTAGTACGAGGATCAAAAAGTAAACAAACCAGCTACAAAGAGGCACAAGTAAACCACATGTTATTACTTTATAAAAATGTGTCGATGGCCACTGTTTACTGTGAAGAAATGACAATGGCAAGGAATGAATGAATGAATGAATGAATGAATGAATGAATGAATAAAATGTGGTGTCAACTTTATGTACTGTATTTCGGGAATAAACAAAACAGTGTTTAACTTGAACTACTATTTGGCATCCTTTGCATTGTAGTTAATTCACTGGGGTGAAGTAAGGCCTAAAATATGTATTGTTTACTCCTAGGATATTTTTCTACTTTAACGCATTACATATTGTAACATCTTGCTGTAAAATAAAAACACACAGGGGCCACGCTCCCTGCTATGCTGTCTCTGCCTGCGTTCAGCGCAATATAATGGCTTTTATTACTTTTTGAAAAAGAACAAATATCTAAAAGAATATTTAAATTATGAGTGAATATCCGATCATGAAAATCCGGTGTTTGTCCCAGCAAATAATATTAAAACAGGATATTGTTACCAAATTTAAAAGCAGCAAGTTTAAACAAGACAGACAATGAAGGAACAGTAAATTGTGTTTATTATATTTAATGATAAATAGCTTTTTTTTTCTTTTTTTTAAATGATCATGAAAATACATGTGTTTCTTTCAAAACTGCACATCTGAGACCGTAGATCCTGGAAGTGCACAACAGGTAAGATGTACAGGATTATTCTATTCCTTTCATGAACTGCAAGCTTGATTAACATGGACTTAAACTAAAAAACAGTTCTTAACAAAACATTCCTCAAAGAAGTTTTATGATCAGGGCCCAGTAACCTAACAACTGCTGGCTTTACACGGATCTACCAGAAAGCAATTACATTAAACAGCAAAGTAACAAATGAATCACTGTGTTGTTAAATGAGTGGGGAAAATGAAGCAATAAAATCATTGGTTTGCTGTAACGAACTGTGGAAAGAACAGGACTTTCCTCTAGTGAATGCCAACCACAAATGAGACAGATTCTAAAATCAGTGTCACCCTGAAAGATGGGGCAATTTCCTTTTTAGGGTACTAGATCAGTCTTTCTTTTTTTAATGGTTACTAAACACATTGGGAAAATAGAATAAATAGATAATGCTTCCACCAACAACTTTGGATATCAAGTGGCAATATCAGGTCTCTAAATTGGCAACAAAAAGGGCAAGGCCAAAATGGCCTTGAGTTCAATAAATGTATAGAGGGCACCAAGGCCACTAAACTGAAGTCAAGGCCAAAGTGTAGGATGTTGTGTTGTTTTGCTTAATATTCATCTATAAAGCCAATTATTGGCCACAGAAAGAAACAACACAGTTTAACTTCACTATATTTATTCAGAAAATGCTTTTCATTGCATTTTGTCCATGTGATTACTTACACTATTATTAATGTATTTTTAAAATGTGAACTTTTTGTGTTATAAATGAGATGTACTTTTAAAACATCAACACATCTCAAAATATTGCAACATTCAGCATGACACCGTACTTAATACTTTTAGATGTGTTGTGCATTTATACACAAGAGAAGATTAAAATTTCTTCCGGACTGGCTAGCCTGCGCAGTGAAGTATAGAAATATTTCAGTTTTGAGGTGGCTGATGGTGGAATTAGGGTTACCATATTTCAGATCCTCAAAAAAGTGGACACTACCCAGGGGGATTGCTGACGGGCGACCAATTTTTATTTAAGATTAACCTTTCGTTGTGCAAAATGAACACGGCAAAGTTAAATTTAAACTAAACTGTAAAGTTTATTTCTACTTTGAACATCTTAAAAAGATTTTTTTTTTTCTAAATAGTATAATGGCCTGCATCAAACATACTTTTGACAGTCAGTACTCTATTGCTTAGCAATCAAAAAAGTATTTGCAAGATAACTGTCAAGTCTGTGCACCAAACATCCCTTTCCTACTGTGCTTTTTGTGCCCATGCATATTTCTCTGCAGAGCGTATATTTCTCAGTAGTGGTTGAAGTAGCTCTGAAAGTCTTTGCAAGATGTGTGCCTGAAGTTGTGCTGTAAAAGCAGGATCCCTTTCAGAGACTTACCAGTCAAGTTGTTCCTTTCCTTTGTCCACTGGCTTTGCATCAGTGAAAACTCGCTATACATTTGCATTGTGAGAGGGAACAGCAAAGAACTGTGCAATCTTTAACAGTGCTGAGTGACATTCAATATATGTATAGGGCAGTAGTGTGGAGTATAGGGCAGTAGTGTGGAGTAGTGGTTAGGGCTCTGGACTCTTGACCGGAGGATTGTTGGTTCAATCCCCGGTGGGGGACACTGCTGCTGTACCCTTGAGTAAGGTACTTTACCTAGATTGCTCCAGTAGAAACCCACCTGTAAAAATGGGTAATTGTATGTAAAAATAATGTGATATCTTGTAACAATTGTAAGTCGCCCTGGATAAGGAAGTCTGCTAAGAAATAAATAATAGTAATAATGTCTAGGCTATGTGTAGTCTTCGAATACATTTTACAGACATCTTGCTTCTCAGGTACCTCATATTTTCCTACTGCAACTTTAACACATACAGTACAAATCCTTCAAGGTAAATAAGTAGGAATAATCACTGGCCATCAATGCATAATGATGTGGGTGTACCTTCTAATAAAACCACTACGTATGAAAAACAGAAATAACAAAAAAACAATAGCTTGTGAAAAATGCAATACAGCATGCAACATTATCCCTGTTAAATGACTGAAAACACAAAGCTGGTTAAATTTAAAAGCACATGAAACAAACAGCTGACACAAATGTCATCTGAATGCAGTACCTTGCCAAGGACTTTAGCATCGTCCCATGTAGTTTTGGGTGCGTCTAAATACTCAAAGCATAACTTTAACCTGATCTCATTTTCTTTTTATCAAACACGTCCCCCACAGTTGCATTAATCCAAATAAATAAACAACAAGAAGACTGTAATTAAGCGCACAGTAGGAGATTTCTCAGGATTGTGGCAACAAAGAGGGAATAGTTTTCTCTAATGGGGTGAATGCTGAATGCAAAGCTAAAGCAGGAAAAATTGCATCACAAGCAACAATACCCAATGCAGCAGGTACTATGAGTCAGATAATAAATCTGCAGTGACTAAGGATGAAACAGGGAAATGACCAAGCAGGTAATGCCCGTTGCAGGGTGTGTTACAGCAATTATGCATGTGGTTTTTTTATTTAAATTTCTGGTATTTAGGGAACTGGAACTCGGTAGACTCAGACCATCTGTGAGATTAAATGACAAATAATACATTTAATAAGAATGCTGCTGCTCATCTTACCAGTACACATTCTGCGGGTCAGGGGCGTAGATGACTGTCCAGTTGTGCACATGAAGGCTTCCACTGTACGGTGAGGACTGAGGCTCTCCTCTGCATTTAAAGCCCTGACACTTGCAAGCATTAAAGTCCTTCAGGATACTGGCAATACAAAATACATAGGACAGTTCTCATACACAGGCACGGCTAGCACAGACACAGTTTAACACATCCAAAAGTTGCTTAACAAATAAAAGCTCAAAATACATACCTTTTTTTTAAAACCTTTTTTTATGTTTGCAATGTAAATCAGTACTCAGATATTGATTTATATTCAATCATGTCAACACATGCGCTTTGAGCACAGCTCAGAGTTGTATGTTCTATTACAACTGGTTCACTCTTTGAATTCCCCCATTTTCAGCAGTGTCATGAAGGCAAAACTAAATGTTCTGTAAAGGCTTCTAAGAATTAAGTTTCCCCACATTTAGCCTTTTCCTGGCAATGTACAGAAGCTGTTCACTGGCTTTCAACCACTCAACAGAATGTTAAAATGTTTGTTACGTATACCAGCATAGATTTACTTCACAAAGTGGGAATAGAGACCATCTTCTACAAACATGGCCCTCACCAAGGGCCTTCCTCACCAGCTAAATACGGAGGTCTGGCTTAAACGAACACAAGCAGTGTTTTCCAGCATGTTGGGGTAATAGAAATAGGGCTGGACCTTCATGACACATAATGCTACTTGAGTTCTCAAATATTACTCATACCTACTGCATCTGTCCCAAATTCATGAAGTTATGTACAGTAAAGCAGCTAACATTTCTGTTAAATAGTCCATTAAGTAATGATGATGTATGTTAGATAAGGAGAAGCCAATAATACCCATTTAGAGCTGCAATATCCCACAAATCAGTCAATTTTTATTTATATATATTTTTATCTCTTCCATCTATATATATCTATATGCAATTAGTATTACATATTTAGGCTCCTATCGCTGAGGAAAGGGGTGGGGGTGTGGGGGGTTATGAGATATATAAAACTTTTTTTTTTTTTTTTTTATAATATTTTTATATATAATGCGAGGATTCTCAAACGGACAACTCTGACGTCACCTGGCGTAACAGCCAGCATTTCAACAACAGGCAAAGCTTTCCTGTTTCCTGGAATTGTATCAGCTATCCCCCTGGACCAGCTTAATTAGCAGATGTTTCCTTACATTGCAGTCATTGACTCGTTCTGGAAAGTGACGAAGGCCATCCCCAGGGGCTTCTCACACACCTTCTCCTTCTCCCTCAAGTAGTCCTTCTTCAGCTTGGCCTCCAGGTTGGTATAGTAATAGACAGCCTCCTCCTACACAGACAGGGAGCCAAGGCAGGAGTTGACATGCCATATAGTACATAGAGACTTGGGGATGACTAAGTGGGAAGATGACAAGCCTCCTAATTTATATTTCACATTTTAGGATATTTCAGGTCAAAAAAAATGTATAGGTTTATTTATTCTAACCTTCTGTTTCTTAAACATCTGTTCATCATTAATCTTCCTCTACTGATAAGAAGAAAAAAAAAAAAAAAAAAAAAAAAAAAAACTAAATGTATTCTGAACATTATATAAAAAAAAAAAAAATCTAATTTTGGCAATATAAAAGTTGCAGAATCCTAAAATGGTCACAGGGCTCCAGAAAGCTGCATATAGTGTAGTTTAGTTTTACACTTAAATGCTTGGATTTCAGGAATACATTTTTCATTTTAGGCTTTTGAAATGTAACAATTGCTACACACACTTAAACACTATACCCAGAGCAAACATACTTAACCTTTCCCACTATGAGGTACTATGTGAAATGACTAATGCAAAACACAGTCTTGCACTGCCATATTTAAAAAAATAAATAAATAAAATAAATAAAAAATCTAAAAGAAATACGAACCACTGGGGGCAACAGGCAAGCCACCCAACTAAAATGCTGGACGACCTCTGATCTAGTACAGTGCAGGCAGTCAAGACTGAGCCCCTGCCCCTACCTTCTCACATCCCTTGACAACACAGCAGCACAGATGTCCACACGGTTTGGGGTTGATCATGGTGTGGATGTGTTCTTTATCCCACAAGTCAGCATAGAATTTTCTGCTACGCTCTGCCTTTTTTCTGAAAACACACACACACACAGATCAGCAATCCTCAGAATGGTTTTCCTAACATCTTACAATAAAAGAGTTATAGCTATTTATTTCTTATTTTATTATTGTAATAATAACCCTGGGCTGTCATATCGCAGTTCAACTAGAAGGCTATTACATCATAAGCCCACTGAAATGAGTTAAGAGGACGATTCTTGCTGCTGTATAATACAGTGCTCCCTTGCTACAACGCGGGTCTCGGGGGACACACAGTATATAAGAACATAAGAAAGTTTCCAAACGACGAGGCCATTCGGCCCATCTTGCTCGTTTGGTTGTTAGTAGCTTATTGATCCCAGAATCTCATCAAGCAGCTTCTTGAAGGATCTCAGGGTGTCAGCTTCAACAACATTACTGGGGAGTTGGTTCCAGACCCTCACAATTCTCTGTGTAAAAAAGTGCCTCCTATTTTCTGTTCTGAATGCCCCCTTTATCTAATCTCCATGTGTGTCACCTGGTCCTGGTTTCTTTTTTCAGTTCCAAGAAGTCCTCTGGGTCGACATTGTCAATACCTTTTAGAATTTTGAATGTCTGAATCAGATGACCGCGTAGTCTTTCTGGTCGCTCTTCTTTGCACTCTTTCTAGAGCAGCAATATCCTTTTTGTAAAGAGGTGACCACAACTGATCACAATATTCTAGGTGAGGTCTTACTAATGCATTGTAAAGTTTTAACATTACTTCCCTTGATTTAAATTCAACACTTCTCACAATATATCCGAGCATCTTGTTGGCCTTTTTTAAAGCTTCCCCACATTGTCTAGAAGACATTCCTGAGTCAACATAAACTCCTAGGTCTTTTTCCTTCTTCAATTTCAGTATCTCCCATATTATATTTATAATGCACATTTGTATTGCCTGGATGCAGGACCTTACATTTTTCTCTATTAAATGTAATTTGCCATGTGTCTGCCCAGTTCTGAATATGAGCGTTGTAACCGAACAGCATTATAAAAACGGGGGAGGGGGTGGGTGGCGCCGTGGGACACGTAACAAAACATTTGACTAAAATACAAAAAATAACTCCCTCTCTATAATGCACATATCATGAAGCAAAAATGTAACTTTCCATGAATTAAATCATGCATAAAGCACCATGTAAATCAACGCTATATTTAAAAAAAAAAAAAAAAAAAAAAAAAGGGAACATTCCCACTCGTGCATCATTTTAAAATTACCAGTTTTTAAACTATAAATAGCCTGGCTAAATGGCAGACCAAGTGCGAGAAGGGGAGCGGGTCAGGAGAGGGGAAGAGGGAATGGGCTCGCCCCAGGTTTGGCTGCCAGAGCAGGGCTGAAGCAAAGCTGAAGCGTCTCGTCTCCCGGAGAAAGCCGCAGCTCCTCTCGCATCATAAAAGTAAATACATTAGGAAAGAAAACCACGTAATAGGCCTAATATTTATTTAGTTATAAAACAAATGCTGAATAAGATGTCTAGTATAGAGAATTGGGGGACATGCTGTAGGAGCATTATAGCCGATGTGCGTTATAACCGAGAGCCTTATAGCGAGGGAGCACTGTATATCAGATTAAATAAAATATACACAATACTGTACAGGGAAGATACAATGTTGAGCACAACATGCTGCTTAGAAAGACAATACATCTATGCATGTTAATTTTAAGGGATTGAAGGAGAATTCAGAGCAGTTTTACCTGTCCCCATCAAGAGACATGAGTGTGGCCACATCGTAGCAGAGCCGTGCCTCCAGCACTTTGCAGTTCTCATAAGCATGCCTGAAAATTTAAAAACAACAAACCCATTGTACTGACAGCTCAAGTAAAAACGCCCTTAAATAGCAAAGCATGACTTACATGAAATTGAATTAAATTACATTACATTACATAAGAATGCAGAATAGTCACTCCTAAACAATTAACTAGATAAAAAAAAAGGTCTTTTGGCATCTGTTGCTATAGAAACCCATTGTCTTTAGAGTGGTTGATGATTCAACCTTTTAAAAACACACAAGATGTTAGCCCACTTTGTAAAGGGTTACTCTGCAGCAGTAAAGAGAGAAGTTTATATACCTAGGACTGGTAATGCCTTTAAATTAATGTATGTATAATTATGTCGACGTACTACAAGATCAATCTGTACTGTAACTTCATGTAGTTTTACTGTATCCATCCAACACCTGATTAAATATTAGTGGCAGTGGCTGGGACAGGCATTTCAAAGAAAGGTTCCTACATATAAACTGGATGGATTAAAGGTAAAATGAGGTTAACAAAGAGCTTGGTACAAGATACCGAGGCTTCTACATGGAGATCACATTTATCTAATAACTCTACTGCTCACACAACGAGTGAGCTGTTAAGATTCTTCCACTCGCTTGCAACATCAGGGGAAATCTAATAACAATAAAGTGAGTGGTGTGATGAAATACAAAGCTGTTTTTCCTTTACAAGCATATACATAAATCTATTAAATCTATTTTATATGGAGGGCACTACCCAAAATGTTTGTCTACTTGAACGGTTTCTTGTAAGTTTGACCTTTCTTTGAATTCAGTGTTTTGAAGTATAGAGAAAAACAAACAAACAAACAAATAGAAAATTTACACTTTGCATTTAAGCCAAAAAAAAACAAAAAACATGATATTCACTTTTATTTTCATGAAAATAATTATAATAACCAATAATAAAAATACTATAGTACTTTATGGTAGTGGTCAAAGCACTAGAGTTTACCATTGTAAAACATACTTCAGTGTAGGACATTACTAGTGTACAGAATAAAATAGTAGTTTTTATAAAAGGAACAAAAAAGTGCTTACATAAAAGCAATACTTACTCAAAATGTAACTTTATTTTCTCTTCTTCAGCATATTTAGAAATTCCATTTATAAATAAAGTACGTTTTACCTGATGGAAGGGAGGGGGGGGGGGGAGTTTTTTAGAATTAACAAATATGCAAACTTCCTCCTCCGGCTTAAATGCATTTCACTGGCTAAAAACATTACCAGATATCACTGTAGGCAGCTGTCCAAAGACAAACTCAAACTAGAAGCCCCCATTTATCCCACAGTGCAGCAGTGGTTACTGTGAAGCAGGTTGGAGTAAAAAAAAATCCACTGGGTTTCCTGCATTTCCTGGATAGCTTCCTTGCAGTTTTGCCATATCTTGTACTTAAAGTTTAACACACATTTTTTAAGCAACCTAAGCAAATGGTGTGCTATAGTTAACTTCAAATTTTTTTTCCTTATATGTATTATCTAAACAGATTTCAGAATCTTTTAACACAAAATAATGGTGTGGGTTAAATCCTACAACAATGATATGCATGTGTTAGCTAGGATGCCAAGTCAAGATAAAGTCTGCCAACACTGAGCTTACCAAGTCATCTTCCTTGTAGTGCATTCTGGAGGTATGCCGCCTCATACTGTATACTGTCAGTAATAGGTAAAGAAATGCAAATGAAGTGTGCAACCACAGCAAGTTATTCCTGTTGATAAAAAGGGGAGGGAAAAAATACATATTTTTGTAATTTTATTTTTTGTGATTTTCAATCCATACCAAAAAAAAAAACAATTCAGAAAAAACTAACATACTTTGATTCTACATATAAACCCCATTCCACCCAGCTCCTGACAACTGTATAGTGATTTTTTTTTGTAACACCTGCCAGTCCCAGTTAGTTAACATATGCAAGTTTTGAATTAACAAAGTTTGCCTCCATTTTGTTTAAAGCATAAACAATAGAAAAATAAAAATAAACACACAACAAAAAACAAAGCCACTTAACCCATGACCAAAATGAGATTATATGTATATATAGGTATAACCGCAGTGCACAGAAATTAACATGTTTTTTGTATGTACACAAAAGGCTTCTTTGGATTAAAAATGATATCAGGATGTTTCAGACAAAAACCCTTTTTCAGCGGTGTACAAAGTTAAGAGTACAGTAAACTTGTTACATCATCCTCACAATTCTTTAAAAATAACAAGTTTCCTGCACTGTTTACTTTTCTTTCTACACAGTTGAATGGCTTTATATATATTTAAAAAAAAAACTTACCCAGAATTTAAGTTTGCTATAGTTGTTCTTCCAAAGCTATATGCATTATTTTCTGTTGAAAAAAAGACAAAAAGAAAAATAAAGTTTATCTTTACTAGTACTTTAAACCTTTAGAAATTATTACATATTCAAACAATGAATGCAATGGAGCTCAAAATCAAAAACATAAGCGGTGTCAATATTTGGATCACTGTTATTTGTTCAGAATGACAAAGAGATTTAAGAAGAAACTGAAAAACAAGCACGGTCGATGACATACAAAATTAGAGCTATCAGTATCAAAAGAAAAGAAAATGTTAGGTTTTTTATCATAACCCTGGTTCCCTGAAATAGAAATGTAACCATTATCTCATGGGTATTCATCCTAAAGACCCTGACAACCTGAATAAGATATATCAAAGCTGCACGTCGGAGCCTGTGACGCAGTCATGCCCGCCCCCCAGGGCATAACTGGACTGGAGACACAGACATTGACATTGACATTGACATCATCATCATCATCATCATCACGTTCCCTTTCAAGTACGAAATGTAACCATTACCGTATGGGTAGAAATACCAAAGCTAATTGCAAGGCAAAACTGCAGACCAACTGGAATGCCACAAGGTTGCGCAAGGCCACCTTGCGCGTTACCATAAGGAACCCCAGTATCTGGGGCTAAAAGAACTGAAGGAGAACTCACCTCTGTTCTTATGTTGTAAGGGTCGACCCTGAAGCCACCCTTAACACTATTGTTCCATAGCCAGGGTTTTGTGGATCTATGACATTCAGCTGATAGAACCGCGGAAAAGTATGGGGAGTGACCCACACCACTGCATCACAAATGTCCCTGACAAATGCATCCTGGAACAAAGCCCACGAAAGTTGCCATGCCCCTGGTGGAATGGGCAGTGAGCTTTTCTGGAGGGGGCAGTTGGCTCGCTCATAGGCAGTCTTGACTGTGTCTGTAATCCATTTAAACAGCCTCTGCTTAGACAGGGCATTTCCACGGGACTTAGCCCCATATCAGACAAAAAATTGTTCAACTCTGTGTTCTGTCCACATAATGCCCGTACCGGGCAAAGCGTATGGAGCTGCCGCTCCCTGTCAGACTGGAAGGGGAGGTGGATGGAAAGCCTCCAATTCCACAGTCTGGTTGATGTGGAATGCCGAGATGGTTTTTGGCAAAAAAGCAGGATTGGTATGAAGTGTAACCTTAGTCCTGGCTTCTGCAAAGATTAAGCAGGCTTTCACAATGGAAAATGCTTGCATCTCACCCACCAGCTTAGCGGATGTGATTGCAAGCAAGAAAGCCACTTTCAATGATAACTATTTCAGCTCAGCTGAACACAAGGGCTCAAAAGGGGGCTTCATAAGTGCGTCAAGCACCACATTAAGTCACCAGCGAGGGACAATGTCCTGCATATGCGGCCAAAGCCGGCGACCTCCTTTTAAAACATAACTAGGCATTTTAGCACCCAGGGCAGGCAATCATATTTTTGCCGCCCTGCCGTTTTTTTTCTTTTGGGGTGTTAAAAGTTGGGATGGTATATTTGCTCACGTTTCATAGTTCTGATCAACTTACTGTTATTTCTGAATCTCTCCTTTAACATGTTTGAGGGTAAAAAGGCATTACTTAAAAACGGAAAGGAACTTGTTTACACGTGTTAACTGCAAGGTTGTATTTCCTGCCTCGATGATTATATTCAATCCACGCATTTTCAGTACCAACCAATGGTAATGAGTTTATTTTATGTATGGTCATTTTTTGTTCATCACGGCTGGAATTTACTTTTTGACTCCACAGTAAAAAGCTAAAGCAGATATCAAGCTATGTGCTGATAATAAGGAAGATTACATTGTTTTCTTTTTTCTGATTAAATTAAAACTTGATCAGTAAGTGCATTTGTGGAATTTTAGCAATGTCGCTGTAAACAATACAAAACTACTGTATATTTAGGAGCCACATTAACCCTTACAAAATCCTTTAATATCTCTGATATACTTGTATATATGACTGTCACAAAGACGGCCGGAGTGGGTGGCGTCAGACCAGATGGAGGAAATAAATAAACAGAGAGATGGGGTTTTGGTAAAGCTGAGCGCGTGATTGCGCTCAGCATTTAATAACAGACAGAAAATAAAAGGTTTGAAACACAAAAACACGGGACACGGCACTACACGCCAAAATAAAAAGACAAACAAAACGGACTACACAGTAAACAGACAGACAGACAAACGAAACACGGTGAGTGAGACAGTTATTCACTTTTATATTTACGTTCTTTCTTATTATTTAATTTCTCCTTCTCCACACTCGTTCTCCACTCACCGAACACCTAACCACGAGTGAGTGAAAATGTGCATCTATATATACTGTTGTGCTGGGATTCAATTACTAATTAATTATTCACTTGAATCCCAGCACGTGAATTAATTCTGTGCAACCCCGTGCTCACATATTACATTTAACCAGCACGTGAAGTGATTTGTGCTCTCCTTGTGCCTAAATACAAATCTACACTTTAAATACACGTGAAACACAGACCCGTTTATATCCCGTGTACCAATCTATACACCAACATTTACACACGCAACATACAACACAAATGCACACAGGGGCGGGGCGCTTTGCCACATATACCCCCCCTTGTGCGCAGCACACATGGCCTCAACGGCCACCTCCCCCCTTAAAAATCCAGCAGTCCAGGACAAAGTCTCGGGCTGGGAAGGGAGGCTTCAGTGGGCCCATGGCTGGCCATGCTGTCGGCACCCCTGCCGGTAGTGGCACGGCTGACAGCCTGTTGGTCCCGTCCTGCAGCGAAAAAGCTGCGGGGGCAGGTGGTCCCCCGACCTCCCCCTTCTTCGTAGCCGGCAGCTCCCTCCTGTGGGGCTCCGGCCACAAGAACTCCTGCAGCGAAACTGCTGCTGGGGAAAGTGGTCTCCAGACCTCGTCCCCCTTCTTTGTAGCCGGTAGCTCCCTTTGGTGGGGCTCCGACCACAGTACTGCGAAACTGCTGCAGTGGGAGCAGGTCTCCTGACCTCCCCCACGATCTCCGGCAGCGAAACTGCTGCTGGGGTTGGTGGTCTCCAGACCTCCTCCCCCTTCTTCGTGGCCGACAGCTCCCCTTTCTGGGGCTCCGGCCACCGTACTCCCCGTGGTGGAGGTATGGGAAGCAGAGACAGCTCCTGCTGTTCTGCTTCTGGCAGTGGCAGAGGCAGAGGCAGCTCCTCTGCTCCTGGAAGTGGCAGAGGCAGCTCCTGCTCCTCTGCTCCTGGAAGTGGCAGAGGCAGCTCCTGCTCCTTTGCTCCTGCCGGTGTAGGTGGCGGAGGCAGAGGCAGCTCCGGCTGCTCTGCTCCTGCCGATGTAGGTGGCGGAGGCAGAGGCAGCTCCTGCTCCTCTGCTCCTGGAAGTGGCAGAGGCAGCTCCGGCTGCTCTGCTCCTGCCGGTGAAGGTGGGAGCAGCGTGTAGTCTCCTGCCGATGGAGGTGGGAGCAGCGTGTAGTCTCCCCCTTTTTCAGGGGACTGGTGCTGCTCTGCCTCTCTCGCAGCGGACTGGTGCGGCTCTGCTTCTGAAGGGGAAACCAGCAGGCATTCTTCCTCTGCTGGTTGTGCTGGGGAAACCAGCAGGCATTCTTCCTCTGCTGGTTGTGCTGGGGAAACCAGCAGGCATTCTTCCTCTGCTGGTTGTGCTGGGGAAACCAGCAGGCATCCTTCCTCTGCTGGTTGGGCTGGGGAAACCAGCAGGCATTCTTCCTCTGCTGGTTGTGCTGGGGAAACCAGCAGGCATTCTACCTCTGCTGGTTGTGATGGGGAAACCAGCAGGCATTCTTGCTCTGCTGGTGAAGGTGGGAACAGCTGCCTCTCAGGCTTCGGATTCCCGCGGTCCCCCCGTCTGGGCGCTGGACGCTCGCGGTCCCCCCGTCTGGGCGCTGGTTCCTCCTCTTCATACTGGGTGGGGCATATGGCTAACGTGTGCCCATAAGCCCCACAGCCAGGGCATAACTCTGCTGCGAGGTTCTTTAAAAAAACCTCCCAGCCATCATCCTCGACCTCCTCCCTTTTGGGCTGTGGACGCCCCGACTCCTCCCTTTTGGGCTGTGGACACTCGGGTTCCCCCCACTCAGGCGTAGGACGTTCGGGTTCCTCCCACTCGGGCGTAGGACGTTCGGGTTCCTCCCACTCGGGCGTAGGACGCTCAGGCTCCTCCCACTCGGGCTGTGGACGCTCAGGCTCCTCCCACTCGGGCTGTGGACGCTCAGGCTCCTCCCACTCGGGCTGTGGACGCTCAGGCTCCTCCCACTCGGGCTGTGGACGCTCAGGCTCCTCCCACTCGGGCTGTGGACGCTCAGGCTCCTCCCACTCGGGCTGTGGACGCTCAGGCTCCTCCCACTCGGGCTGTGGACGCTCAGGCTCCTCCCACTCGGGCTGTGGACGCTCAGGCTCCTCCCGCTCAGGTACTGGAGAGGGCAGCGACTGCTCCTCTCCCTCTTGCTCACTGGAAGGCATCCCTCCCATGTCTGCAGCTAGGTAACCCAGCACCACAATGGTGAGGTCACGAACGGATGCCGGGTTGTGCTGTTGCTCCCAGTCCTCCCATCGTTTCCCATCTCGCATCTGCAGTGCGTGAATAACCATGGGGAGGTCACTGGCGAAGTTCCCCTCGGGGTGCACCAGCCAGTCCCATATTTCCCGGGACGGTGGGGAACCCGGTGGCAGTGGGGGTAGAGGGGTGGCTACTGCCCCGTTGTGGCTGTCCTCCTCCCAGCCCGGCATGCAGGATGAGGGCTGCAGCTGTTGTTGTTGCTGCTGCTGCTTCTGCTGCTTCCTGCAGCTCTTTCTTCCCATCCTCGCTTTACTATTTTTTTTTTTTTTTTTTTTTTTTTTTTTTCCACAAAACCCCCTCTCCTGGTCTGACGCTTGGAGGCGCTATTATCCCACGATGACACCACGTGTCACAAAGACGGCCGGAGTGGGTGGCGTCAGACCAGATGGAGGAAATAAATAAACAGAGAGATGGGGTTTTGGTAAAGCTGAGCGCGTGATTGCGCTCAGCATTTAATAACAGACAGAAAATAAAAGGTTTGAAACACAAAAACACGGGACACGGCACTACACGCCAAAATAAAAAGACAAACAAAACGGACTACACAGTAAACAGACAGTGCACAGACAGACAAACGAAACACGGTGAGTGAGACAGTTATTCACTTTTATATTTACGTTCTTTCTTATTATTTAATTTCTCCTTCTCCACACTCGTTCTCCACTCACCGAACACCTAACCACGAGTGAGTGAAAATGTGCATCTATATATACTGTTGTGCTGGGATTCAATTACTAATTAATTATTCACTTGAATCCCAGCACGTGAATTAATTCTGTGCAACCCCGTGCTCACATATTACATTTAACCAGCACGTGAAGTGATTTGTGCTCTCCTTGTGCCTAAATACAAATCTACACTTTAAATACACGTGAAACACAGACCCGTTTATATCCCGTGTACCAATCTACACACGCAACATACAACACAAATGCACACAGGGGCGGGGCGCTTTGCCACAATGACTTAATTAAGTTCATGTGTGGCATTCTCATAATCATTGATTGGTAGTGTAAAAAAGCATGGATTGATAATAATAATCGTAACAAACGTGGATGCAATGACTTAAATGGCTTGAAACATATTTGGAAAGACGTAAACTCGCATTTCCATCTATATAGTTAGCAAGAATTCTTCAGTTTCCCTAAAGATCCAAAACAATTTAGAATTTAGCAAGAGCCATGCAGGTTTGTATACTATTGTAAACAAAAAAATAAGATGGTCATTAAAAATAACTAGATTGTGTTTCTTTATACACATACATATTTTAACGCACTATAAGAGCTACATAATTATCAAATAAACTTGTTTTACAATGGTGCTTTTAAAAATAGCAAATGAGGGGGGTCATTTGTTCTGAATTTTATTCTAATAAATAAATAAATAAATAAATAAATAAATACTGGTACCACATTTAACATCTTGTAGTTCAGGATGGTGAATTTGCATTCTTATAAAATTAATTTCTTACTTGTTGCCTATCCGATCGTAATGTTTTTGTTACGTAGGTGCTTAATATGTGTTATGAAACATGCCTTTACATTTCATTACGTTTATAGTAGTGCTGGTCCTGAAGGCTGCAGGAGCGAATAAATAAATAAGCAAGGCACACTGCAGGGGAAACGAACAACACAAATATACCATAATAATAACGAACTGGCGACATTATGGTGTTGGTTTGTGTAGAACAACACTAGAAGACTGGCTCTACCTCCTCTACGCTCCCCTGCCTCCAGAGCCCGCTCCTTCTCCACCCTCGCCCCGCAGTGGTGGAATGACCTTCCTACAGATGTCAGGACTGCCCAGTCCCTGACCACCTTCTGGCGCCTCCTCAAGACTCACCTCTTCAGACAGCACCTGTAGAACTCCTCTTTTCTCTCTGGACACTTATCACTCTTCCTTAAATGTGCTTTACTTGCTCTTATCTGCCTCCTATTTTACTGCATTTAATTCTGTACTTTAGAGTACTGTAATCTGTCACAAGTGTTATTTAATCTGTAGTATTTTGTATTTAATTACATCCTGCTGTAACTATCACTGACGCTGTTATCTGCTCCGTTATTGAATCGTATTTTGTCATATATTTGTACTTGCTAGAACCAAAGTCATTACATTTTTATCTTGCTCTTAATTGTATTATTACTTGTACTGTGATTCTTGAAATGTATTTTTGTTTACGACTGTAAGCAGCCCTGGATAAGGGAGTCTGCTACGAAATAAATAATAATAAAATAATAATAATAACCAGGTTCGTGGTCGTTAAGACTGTTGCTAAGGAAGTGACGCACTCCCTTTTCTAGTGCAGAGGCGCATGCGATCTTCAGATTATGCTAGGGGGGCGCCGACAGCTGACAAGTGAAAACATTGAAAACCGCAGAACAAAATTATTACTCCAGTGGCAGTGCAATTAAATCACTTTTCCGCCCCCCCCCCCCCCCCGGCTTTGCGCCCTGGGCGGCAGCCTCGCTCGCCCACCCCTAGTTACGGCTCTGCCTTTTAAAAACTGCTCCACCAGGAAATGAATTCCTGGGGAGACTGCATCAAATTTTGACACGGCAAGCCAAAAGGGCTGCCAAACAGACCTTTAAATGTAGAGGGGGATTTCCCCTCATCAAATAGGTCCTGTATGTATATAGATTGACATACAGGGGGACCGTGTTTGAATTGCAGATAATAGCCGGTCTGTACAGTAGTGCGCATTGTCCGTGGTGCATTGTCACCAATACTCCAGGTGACTCTCTAGAAAGGGGCCCTGTGCCTGGCAGCAAATTGCTAGGGCTGCTGCTTGGCTTGAGGCTTAGCCTGAGGCTTTTTCCTGTGCGCCTGATGGCAGAACTTGTTAAAAGTTCCCCTACTGTGCAGCCAGCGGCTCCTGATTATGAAAACCCCCTCTGGCCGTAGCAGCCTGCTGTGCCAGTCTCTGAGGCTGCTGGAGCCTTGGCTGGCACTTTGTCGCTGGTTTGCGCACTGGGGTATCTGCTTGGGAAGCAAGCACACCAACTCCTTTGTGGACACTTGTGCACCGAGAGCGTTGTAGCATCTCATCTACCGCGGGTCCAAAAGGTATGTCCAGGTGTAATGGGGGCATCCAACAGCGGTGCTTAATCGCCATCAGTCACTCATGCCTGGGAGAGCCATAGCAGAAGCAGAGGATGATGAGGAAGGCCGTGCCACCCGTTCAACTCTGCTCTCCCTCGGCACAACGCCCTCAGGAGGAGGATGCAGGCATCCCTTTAAGACATGATGCTGGGGAACCCTGTCCAGGTGGTATAAACATGGATCACTCCACGGAGCTGCGAGACACCTGTTTCTCTAGTGTACGCATAGAGAAGGACGCGCAGAACTCACAGAAACTGTGGTTTGCAAGTGCCCCTTTTGCATGCTCCGGTCCCAAACAGGAAGAGCCCCTGCCATGCTTATCTTCTATTGAGAGATTGGCCTTGCAAATGTCACATGGGTAAAACCCTGGTGTGACATAAGCAGTGCACTCTGTAACAACTGCTGTCTCAAACTGCGCAAGACGGCACTTTTATACAGTACTTTGTAACAGGTGCAGTACACAGCAACTAAAGCCGCTGTCTCAGACAGCACACGCGGCAATGCTGCAGGCAAAAAAGTACTGTACTCAAATAAGAACAGTGCAAGTCGAGCCTCAAACCAGGTCCGCTGGTACTGGACCAGGGATGGCATCACTGTTTTGTACCACAAAACCAACTTTGAGTCTGAATGGTGATGAACCGAGATGAACCGACTGGTTAAACAGCTGCACGTAGTCCGAGCACTAGTAGTGTACTGTACAGTACCCTTGGTATGGTGGTGGTGGTACACCACACGGTGGTGGTACACTCTGTATGGTTCGAGTGGTACACCCGCTACGGTACCTTCAATATGGTCCGGTTCGTTGGTACACTCAGTACGGTACAGTTCAGGTACCCCGGTGCAGTAACCTTGTCCACTGTTCGGTACGTACACTGGGTCGGAAACAGGGCAGGTCTGTGACCCACAGTTACCGCAGAAGCAATATAGCAATATGTGTGTGTGTGTGTGTATAATATATATATATATATATATATATATATATAAAAATAATATATAAAGGGGTGCCCACCTACATAGCTTCAGGCAAACCAACACAGCCTTAAGAATGGGAAAGCCTGCTGTCAAAGACCTGGCAGCCTTCGCAATGGTACTGCAAGCAGGGACCAGTGCGGCAACGAAACACTGAGGGAGGGAACAGCCAGACCCGAAGCAGAGGGGAGCCCAGCAACTGCTAGTGAAATCGGGATGGTAACCTCGTTCGATGTACCGGCAGGAACGGGAGCAGGTCTGGATCTACAGTTACCACGGGAGCGATCTATAGGGATGCCCACCTATAGTGCTCCTGGCTAACCCAGCAGTCCAAAAACTGAGGAAAACCTATTGTTGGAGCCCGAACAGTCTTCACAATAATACTGCAAGCAGAACTAATGTGGCAATGAGAAACAAATTCACACAAAACAATAACAACTCGATTACCGTTAATTTTATATAATTTTCGTAACAAAAAACTATTTAATTTTCAAAGCTAGCAGCCTGAGAGAGAAAACAAGTAACTGATTTAAGGTTGTTCGATCCTGGGGAAGGGGCGACAGAGCCACCGGCTTCACGTGGGGCACAAGGCCGCTGTGGGACTAACAAAAACCACAGCTGAGTGCACAATACGTGTAAATAGCAATTACTATAAGCATGTAACAATAAATTGCATCAAATAGTGTAATTAGACAAGTGATAAGCACATAAAAGTAACTTGACACTTATCTGTTCGTAGTCTCTGCCACAGGCCGGATGAAAGGAAAAATGATGATGAGGATGTCTGTGTCTGCAGTCTGGTTATGACCTTGGGGGCGGGCATGACTGCGTCACAGGCTCTGACATGCAGCTTTGATATATCTTATTCAGGTTCTTTAGGATAAATACCAATTAAGGAAATGGTTACCTTCGTACTTGATAGGGAATCACGACGACCTACTGTACATCCGAGTTTGATGTACAGACAGATTTATTTTAATAAATTTTGCTAAAGAATGTCCTTTGCAAGTTTGGATGAGAGGTTCTCTAGATCTGCGTAAAACTAGCGACGAATATTCAGACACTATATTCCCATTTCTGGGGATAATATTAATAATATTAAAGACTGTTTTCAAGAAATTTGTTATGGCAGCATTACAAATAATATTCCACAACGGAGTCGTGAAATAGAAAACACACCCTTCCATGCAACCAGAAGGCAAGGGATGAGGGAAGAAGCAAACAGGCAGCCCCCGCATGGCTCTGTCCAATAACAGTGGAATCGGAGATCTGCAAATCCTTGTTTATTCAGTATAGAGTAGAAATTCAGCCGAGAAAGCTAAATTGGTGCTATAAATTGAAAGCGCTCACAAGCATAAATATCTTAACTACAAGACAGCCTAAACTCGATTTGTGTGAAAAGTGCAAAGCTGTGAGGATAGAATAGCTCTGGATCATGTAGCATGATTAACTTGACTTGGGGAAACACAAATTAGATTTTAAAAGCAGCATAAAAAGTAGAAGTTATGTTTGTTGAAATCTGCATGTTATCCAGCCCATAATTACTAGATGTATTATTAATCAGGGGGTGGGATAGTATAAAAACATCTGGTAATGAATACTCACCTAGCAAGTCTCCTGAGAAGTTTACAGGCAATACAATTCCCACAGACAAAACCCCAATAACCACCAGCAGTCCAATGATATGTCGTTGGAATGAAAGGTAATGCACAGCATCACCCCCGCATTTCTCTCGGATCTCATCATCCCTGTGAAAGGGAGACAGATGCAAGACATGACATTTAGGGATGTGCAAGTTTCAATTGAGTTTTCTGTAATCTTCAGAAAACCAAAGCTTAAAAATCCCCCTTCTTACCTTTGCATTAGCAATTGGCACAACCCCCAACCTACACAGCTCTACATGTTTGCAGGGTGCATGAATGTTAATAAAACACACTTTCATAGCCACCAGCACAGTTTCTTATATGAACTGTGTTTCAATGACCATAGTGGCACTGGCATTGCTACAAACAGTACACTGTAAGAAGTGTTGATAGATCTCTCTCAGAGGAGCTTGTTACTCCAAGAAGCTACCCCAAAGTAAACTGGGTGGCAGAGGGGAACAGACAACACAAGCTCCCGCTGGTGGCAATCAATACATCTGGATCAGGTTCAAGGCTGACCAGGTGACAATTTCTTACCATTTTTAGGTGGAAGGGTTTTCAGTTACTGAGCACACATAACAAGTCCAAGTGTGTGAAGGTCTGCAATTTTTTTTTAAGCAAGATTTTAGATTTTTTTTTCTTTACAAAAACGCAGAAAACTACACCTCGGGTGCATCTGACCACAACTTCATATTTGAGCGCCATGTTCCAGACAAGTGACAGCCCTATTGCTTTGCTGGACCTGGAGTTTGTATGGTTTAGTGGAAAACAAGAAGGAGCAGATGACACACACAACTTCCATATTAGCCTAGCACTTCCTAGTTATATACACATGCACACAAACACAGGCCAGAAATGACTTGCACAAATAAAAGTGGAAGAGCATGCTTCAGCTAAAAAAAAACGCAGATTCTTGTTTCAGTGGGGTGCCCAGGGTCATTTTTATTCAAATGTACACTATTAAAAAGGGTTGCTTTTATAATACTGTACTTTCATACGGCTTTTTATCTGCTAGCATGTAGGTCGAGCACCACAGTGACACCTATTGACAGAGACACACTGTGCCTTTTTTATATGGTTAATAATTTACAAGTGCTATGTTAGTCATCTTAAGGACCAGGACTGGGAACCAGAAACATAGGATGTATCTCCTCGGTGATCTGCGAGAGGTCATCTTAGTTATGCAATTCGAACTAATCTGACATGAAACCTTCTCCTGTCACATCAAAGCCCATATTCAAATTTATATATTTTATATATATATATATACACACATACACACACACACACACACACACACACACACACACAGTAAAAATAGACATGTTAATAGTTTATATTTATCAATTAACAAAATGCAAAGTGAGTGAACAGAAGAAAAATCTACATCAAATCAATATTTGGTGTGACCACCCTTTCTTTGCCTTCAAAACAGCATCAATTCTTCTAGGTACACTTGCACACAGTTTTTGAAGGAACTTGGCAGGTAGGTTGGCCCAAACATCTTGGAGAACTAACCACAGTTCTTCTGTGGATTTAGGCAGCCTCAGTTGCTTCTCTCTCTTCATGTAATCCCAGACAGAGTCAATGATGTTGAGATCAGGGCTCTGTGGGGGCCATACCATCACTTCCAGGACTACTTGTTCTTCTTTACGCTGAAGATAGTTCTTAATGACTTTCGCTGTATGTTTGGGGTCATTGTCATGCTGCAGAATAAATTTGGGGCCAATCAGATGCCTCCCTGATGGTATTGCATGATGGATAAGTATCTGCCTGTACTACTCAGCATTGAGGAGACCATTAATTCTGACCAAATCCCCAACTCCATTTGCAGAAATGCAGTCCCAAACTTGCAAGGAACCTCCACCATGCTTCACTGTTGCCTGCAGACACTCATTCGTGTACCACTCTCCAGCCCTTCGGCAAACAAACTGCCTTCTGCTACAGCCAAATATTTCAAATGTTGACTCATCAGTCCAGAGCACCTGCTGCCATTTTTCTGCACCCCAGTTCCTGTGTTTTCGCGTGCACAGTTGAGTCGCTTGGCCTTGTTTCCACGTCAGAGGTATGGCTTTTTGGCTGCAAGTCATCCATGAAGGCCACTTCTGACCAGACTTCTCCGGACAGTAGATGGGTGTACCAGGGTCCCACTGTTTTCTGCCAATTCTGAGCTGATGGCACTGCTGGACATCTTCCGATTGCGAAGGGAAGTAAGCATGATGTGTCTTTCATCTGCTGCAGTAAGTTTCATTGGCCGACCACTGCGTCTACGGTCCTCAACGTTGCCCGTTTCTTTGTGCTTCTTCAAAAGAGCTTGGACAGCACATCTGGAAACCCCTGTCTGCCTTGAAATTTCTGCCTGGGAGAGACCTTGCTGATGCAGTATAACTACCTTGTGTCTTGTTGCTGTGCTCAGTCTTGCCTTGGTGTATGATTTTTGACAGTAAACTGTCTTCAGCAACCTCACCTTGTTAGCTGAGTTTGGCTGTTCCTCACCCAGTTTTATTCCTCCTACACAGCTGTTTCTGTTTCAGTTAATGATTGTGTTTCAACCTACATATTGAATTGATGATCATTAGCACCTGTTTGGTATAATTGTTTAATCATACACCTGACTATATGCCTACAAAATCCCTGACTTTGTGCAAGTGTACCTAGAAGAACTGATGTTGTTTTGAAGGCAAAGGGTGGTCACACCAAATATGGATTTGATGTAGATTTTTCTTCTGTTCACTCACTTTGCATTTAGTTAATTGATAAATATAATCTATTAACATGAAGCATTCTTACTTTACAGCATTTTTTCACACCTGCCTAAAACTTTTGCACAGTACTGCATATATATTAAATGTTTAAATCAAGAGGCAGTGTACTTACTTTATTCTGAAGATGGCAGTCAACCAAGAACAGAATCCCTGTGCAATGACAAAGAAATACATGTTTAAGCTTTTATTTATACAAAACAAACAAAAAAAACTCCACTTTCCTTCAAATAACATATGGAAATGTAAAACATAGGAGTTTATCAGGTCAGGAAAAAAGAAATACCTAAATAGATTATAGGGAGACTTTCTTTTTTTCAAACTCTAATCCAAGAACATTTCAACACAAGTATCAATTAATAAATAACTGAAGGTCAGTAGACCTTAAATTGGTTGTAGCTAACAATACCCGTCTCCCCATTCCATTGACTATGCACGACTCAAATGTGTATTTTCAAACAGGTATTTTATTTTTAAACATCTGGTACTACATTAGGTAAAAGGAAGTTCTCAGTTTGCTGGTTGCCTACCAGGAAATCTACACTTGTACTTGCTGGGTCATTTCACCTCAGCAGCGTCTCCAGGGCCATGCATCCTCCTGGCAGGAAAGCATGTCAGTCATTAGGGGAAGCAGCTGTTTGGTCATTGACAGGCAAGAAGGCCCGCCCTCCCTAAGACTATAATAAAAAAGGCCTGCAATCAGAGATTCCTTTAACCTAGTGTAATTCCAGATATTGTTTTAAAATTAAAAGTACATATTGGCTACAAACAACAAATTCTACATCTACAGACGTGCTCAAATTTGTTGGTACCCCTCCACAAAAAACGAAGAATGCACAATTTTCTCTGAAATAACTTGAAATTGACAAAAGTAATTGGCATCCACCATTGTTTATTCCATATTTAATAGAAATCAGACTTTGCTTTTGATTTTTTATTCAACATAATACTGTAAATAAGAAAACAAATGAAAATGGCATGGACAAAAATGATGGGACCGCTAACCTAATATTTTGTTGCACAACCTTTAGAGGCAATCACTGCAATCAGACGTTTTCTGTAGCTCTCAATGAGACTTCTGCACCTGTTAACAGGTAGTTTGGCCCACTCTTCCTGAGCAAACTGCTCCAGCTGTCTCACGTTTGATGGGTGCCTTTCCATAGATGTTCGATAGGATTCAGATCAGGACTCATAGAAGGCCACTTCAGAATAGTCCAATGTTTTGTTCTTATCCATTTTTGGGTGCTTTTAGCTGTGTGTTTTGGGTCATTATCCTGTTGGAGGACCCATGACCTGCGACTGAAACAGAGCTTTCTGACACTGGGCAGTACGTTTCGCTCCAGAATGCCTTGATAGTCTTGAGATTTCATTGTGCCCTGCACAGATTCAAGGCACCCTGTGCCAGGCGCAGCAAAGCAGCCCCAAAACATAACCGAGCCTCCTCCATGTTTCACTGTAGGTATGGTGTTCTTTTCTTTGAAAGCTTCATTTTTTCATCTGTGAACATAGAGCTGCTGTGACTTGCCAAAAAGCTCCAGTTTTAACTCATCTGTCTAAAGGACATTCTCCCAGAAGGATTGTGACTTGTCAATATGCATTTTATCAAATTCCAGTCTGGCTTTTTTATGTTTTTCTTTCAAAAGTGGATTCCTCCTGGGTCTTCTTCCATGGAGCCCACTTTCGCTCAGAAAGCGACGGATGGTGCGACCAGAAAGTGACGTACCTTCACCTTGGAGTTCAGCTTGTATCTCTTTGGCAGTTATCCTTGGTTCTTTTTCTACCATTCTACCATTCCTTCTGTTCAATCTGGGGTCGATTTTCCTCTTGCGGCCGCGCCCAGGGAGGTTGGCTACAGTTCCATGGACCTTAAACTTCTTAATAATATTTGCAACTGTTGTCACAGGAACATCAAGCTGCTTGGAGATGGTCTTGTAGCCTTTACCTTTACCATGCTTGTCTATTATTTTCTTTCTGATCTCCTCAGACAACTCTCTCCTTTGCTTTCTCTGGTCCATGTTCAGCGTGGTGCACACAATGATACCAAACAGCACAGTGACTACTTTTCTCCATTTAAATAGGATCAATGACTGATTACAAGATTGGAGACATGTGCGATACTAATTAAAGAAACTAATTAGTTTGAAATATCACTATAATCCAATTATTTATTATCTTTTCCAAGGGGTACCAACAAATGTGTCCAGGCCATTTTAGAATATCTTTGTAGAATAAGCAATAATTCATCTCTTTTCACAGCTTCTTTGCTTTATTCTATGACATACCAAAGGCATGCAAGTATACATGGTAAAATAGCTTTTAATTTCATCACTTTTCAGGAGGAATGAAGTATTATTTCAAATGAGCTGTAAGGGTACCAACAAATTTGAGCACGTCTGTATATAGTGCATGATGTGGAAAAAATGTACAGAATTATTTTGTTCACAACAAATCACTTTAAAACAGCATTGATCCAAAATAAGAAGTAACAATCCAATTTCGTATTGATTGTGGACGTCCATGGTCACAACTAATTCTAAACACTGTTGATGGTGGCTGTGGCTTCTAAAATCTGTCAATTGTAGGCAAGAGGTTCTCCAGAGTGGGACGTCTAATGTTAACCCACCCATGTCTAATGGGTGGGTTAACATAATACACATTTAATGGAAACTGATCAGATTCATCGGTTACGTACAGTGAGACACAAATAACTGTCCTATAGTAATCAAACACAGAGTAATGTGAGGTACTGAACATTACATTAGTCCACACTTGGTTTATTTCAAGGAGCCTCTTCAATAAAAATGAAAAGAAAAACTGAGCAATATTACACTAACTGCTAAAGGGAACCTTTCATTCTAGGATGTCAAAGGGTCTTGGATATACCACTTATCAACTGTGTTTTTCCTTCATCATTGTCGTGCATTCACATTGATTTGGCTAAAAAAAATGGGTACTACAATATGTTCTGGTTAAGTCACTGTGCTACAAAATAGTTAATATGATTTAATTATTTTTTGCTATCCTGTTTAAATGCAATTTCAGCTATGAAGAAACTGAACTATGCAATCACATTGTCTTGGAAGTAATTTGCTTCAATGGTAAGCACAAAACTGCCAAACTTCACTAAGCTGTATTTATGGAAGCATGTACCTGTTTATTTCAATTACAATAACAATTTAAGAAACCTACTTGCATAAACGGCTTCAATCCTGTAAAAGCCGAAGCCTGTAAGTGTTGTGTTTTCTTTTTAAATGCAAATTGTGAGGGTTGTGGAATTCCTATTGGGAAGCCTTTGAAATTTTGAAGAGATAGCATGGAGGAAAATGCAGATTGGGTGTGTGGGTGGATAGACCTGCTGAGGATGGTTTAATCACTTGCACGGAATATACATTTTTTTCTTCAATAGGATGCAGGTTAAAAAAAAAAAAAAAAAAAAAGCTAAAAAATGAGTGCTGGGACAAATATCCAAAATTAACATTTGTCCGTCAGAAATGATTTTATCTGTGTGAGAGATATGTAGATCTATCTATCTATCTATCGAGAGAGTAAGATAGAGATTATATTTATTTTTATATATATATATATATATATATATATATATATATATATATATATATATATATATATATATATATATATATAATCAAGTCAAATCAGGGTCTGTTTCTGTCTGCAATATTGCGATACACTTGCTAAAACAACACCCTCTTTTTCAATAATCAATATGCGTTACTTTGAGTTGATCTTTTATTTTATTTTGGCGTGAACCCCGGCCCAAATAGGGATTAGTTGTTTCTACCGGTTTTAAAACAAACAAACAAAGCGGTAAACTTTGATAAAGTTTTGAAAACGAACATCCAAACTAATATCCTAACATGAAAATTCCATGTTCGTCCAGCACTAAAAAAATAATTGCAAAATATATAAAAAAAGATAGGTATCGCCTTAACAGCAGCATCACTTATGCTACAAGCATTAGTAAAATATTGACTGCTGCATTTACAATGACTGTGCCAATTCAGAGTACTTATCTTAACGTAACTTTCCTGTATATGTCATATTTACTGCCATGGTTTGCTTCATATTGTCTTTTAATGTTGTGTCTGTTGCTCCGGTTGATCATTTTATTTTGCGTCTCCATATATATGTAGAATATTTCTTTCATACATGTATAGCCTAATCAATCTACACACCACGTCGCAACCAAAAATGCGTCACATACTGGCGTGCTCACCCACATGGATAAGCTTACACAGTACATTACAAAGACCCTACCTATTCCACAGCCGTGAAAAATGTGACACGTACCGTGAAATTAATTCTTCACTGTGGAAACTGTCTATTTTGTGTACTTTTACGTGTATCGGTCCAGGTTCCTGATGCGAATATAAGCTTGTTTCAAATTTCAAAAAGAAAAACGGGACCAGATTTATTGATTGACACTTAACAGCAGCCAATAACCACTCTGGACTGTCCTCACTGATTGGTAGATCTGGGCATCTGGGGCGGGTTTAGTATGCTAGGAGATCGCAACTGACATTGTTTAGCGAGTGAACATTTTGCGAGTGTCCAAAATGAATTAAAATAAATAAATAAATAAAAAAATAGTAAATGTTAATAATTAAATTAAATACAATAATTTTGAGATTTTGAGTTTGTGTTTGTATTTTTAGAACGGTCACTCGGCCCGCACCAGGTGCCACGGTATCAGAATAGGCCCGCCAAACGAAGGCCTTTAACAAAAGGCCTGTAAAAAACCAGTTAATAAATAAATAAATAAATAAATAAATAAAAATACATATTAAAAAAAAAAAAGTAGGTAAGCACCATTATCTTACATTGTCTCTTTGGTCAAAGTCGACTGAACTGGAGACTGATGTTAGTCGTTCATAACTCTGGGGCATTTCAGAATGGATTGCAGATGCCACACTAAAAAACAAAACATTGAGTTATTCCAGGAAGTGGCACAGACAAAAAATACTTGAAATGAGCTCTGAATATTGCATAACACTGCTTGAAATCACAGGCGCTTGTACTGTATATTGATTGCTATAGCAATGCAGCATACATTTTCTCTGATTCACAGCTGAAAGTTTTCAATCTCATACCATATACAGTGCTATTTAACCATGTTCTTTATGCCCCTGTTGCCTTGGCTTCAAAGACACAATAAAATACAAGGTTTGAGAAACCCTACAGTGATTCTAGGGATTGTTAATGATTAAATAAATCAACACTGGACAAAACAAGGAGATTCTGCTCCTTTGAGTAAGGAAACAAAATCAGGTTAAAAGACGCTTGTGCTCCATTTTGCTCTACAGGTGGTGAAAACAGAAGAAGGAAAAATTGTTAATGGTTAGTCATGCCTTTAAAAACACCAAAAGGACCCCCCCCCACATGACCATGATCAAAAAAGTATTGTGTGATCATTAAGCAGGACTTTTTTTTTCTTTTTTAAATGAACCAGTTTACAGCATTTTTTAGAATACAGAAAGCCATTTTAATTACACTATGTAACACAATTTTTGTTCCTGGGTAGTAAGTGTTATTTCCTAATTGCTTATGCCTCAAAAGTATAGAAAATGGCTATTATTCCCCACAAACTTTGCTTTTGTGACCAGGACAGTGATATTTTGAAATTTACCTATTTCCAATGAGAAAACGGGCGAATTTGTGTCTTTTCGTTCACATAAAGTCAGAAAAAAACAACATATGAATCCAAATTAACATGTATTTATACTAAAGTAATACAAAAATGACTACAAAAGATTTAGAAGTGAGTAGTTTTTCGAGATTTACGATTATACTGTAAATCACTTTCACAAATCAGCTCCCAAATGTAGTCTCCCATCATGTTCTCGTTATACTGTCCTTGGTAGCGGCGTTCAAAGTCCAGTATATCCTGGTGGAAGCGCTCGCCTTGCTCCTCCGAGTACGCTCCCATGTTCTCCTTGAATTTATCAAGATGAGCATCAAGGATATGGACTTTGAGGGACATCCTACAGCCCATTGTGCCGTAGTTCTTCACCAGTCTCAACCAGCTCCACATAGTTTTCGGCCTTGTGATTGCCCAGGAAGCCCCGAACCACTGCGACAAAGCTGTTCCAAGCCGCTTTCTCCTTACTAGTGAGCTTCTTGGGGAATTCATTGCACTCCAGGATCTTCTTTATCTGTGGTCCGATGAAGACACCGGCTTTGACCTTTGCCTCAGACAGTTTAGGGAAGAAGTCTTGAAGGTACTTGAAGGCTGCCGACTCCTTATCTAGAGCTCTGACAAATTGTTTCATAAGGCCCAATTTGATGTGCAGTGGTGGCATCAGCACCTTCCGGGGGTCCACCAGTGGCTGCCACTTGACGTTGTTCCTCCCCACAGAGAACTCAGTCCGCTGTGGCCAGTCCCGCCTGTGGTAGTGCGCCTTGGTGTCCCTGCTGTCCCAAAGGCAAAGATAGCAGGGAAACTTGGTAAAACCGCCTTGGAGACCCATCAGGAATGCCACCATTTTGAAGTCTCCTATGACCTTGATGCCATCTCAGAAAAATGCAGATATGTATCCACTTAGGCAGCTGGAACTAAACTGAACTGGTGGGCTTAAGGCCCCTGTATTTATACTACTATTTATATTACTGGAAAGTTCTAGAAAGTTCTAGAAGTTACTCCAAGTTTACTCAGCACTGAATCTATCTGGAATGTTCTGGAAAATAGGTAAATTTCAAAATATCACTGTCCTGGTCACAAAAGCAAAGTTTGTGGGGAATAATAGCCATTTTCTATACTTTTGAGGCATAAGCAATTAGGAAATAACACTTACTACCCAGGAACCAAAAAAAAATTAAAAAATTGTTACACGGTGTTATAATAGATATTTAAAGGCTGGCCTTCAGAGCCCTGTGAAGTGGTAAAGCAGTGAAGTGAAGAAACCTCTTTACCAGGAGCACGGATAAAAGTAGAATGGGCAAGGTGAGCATTTTTTGGCTGATCATGAACAATGAAAAGCAATGCAATACATAAGGGGGACAATATTTTGAAGCATGTGCAGAGGCAAAAGTAAATAGCCAGAAAGGAATAAAACATTAACGGTATGAAAACTATGAAGAAAGTACTTAGGACAATTACTGAAGTTGTTTCTTGATGGTTTTAAAACAGTTCATGTAATTACATTCCTCTCTGTACATTTGCTTAAAAATATCTCATAATACTGTATGATGCTCCTCATGGACTATTTTCTTCCTTCAGGAACCACATGGTGCTTTATGAATACCTGTATAGGGCTTTGGGTTTAAGACTATTACAAGTCTTATATTCATCAACACAGGATGATTAAAAAAAACCTAGGGTTTTTTTTGCATGTCTAAAAGGTAGACTCCAAAAGAGTTCTTTCTAAAAATAGGTCCTGTTTAATCAGAATAGAATAGTTGAATCATTAACCCTTTGCAATGCTGTAAACACATATTGTGAAGTTTTGCCCAGGAGTAACAGATTGGCAAAGCTGCTTAAGTTAGAGATATAAACATGCTAAAACATGTGCAAACTTACAAGCAACAACCAATCAAAACACAGCAATACCAGTGCTGAATTTATGTGCACGTTTAAATCACATTAATTGGCCAAGCAATGCGATTCACGAGCAGGAGTGGGACAGTTGTTTCCATTTATATTGCTCATTCCTTTGAAGATCAAAGGAAGGATTCTGTCTTCATAAGCTGCTGACCCATTGTCATTAGGACTACAGCCCAGCTCTTTGCTTATCAATTAATAGCAGTTACAGACACTGGACAGCAAGAGGTCACTCCAGCCATGCGTGTCTCAGCTGGAGTAGAGGTGAGTGGAACAAACAGAAACAGTCAGGGCATTCTGTACTCATATTTCTGCAGTGCCGCAGTGTACAAAAATAGAAAGAAAAAAATAGGTGTAAATCATTACAATATATATTTCAGGATGTTTCAGACAAAAGCCCTTCAGCTGTCATATATATATATAAGTGAATTAATAAATAAATGAATAAATAAATAAATAAATAAATAAATAAATAAATGGTTACTGAGCTCTGTTTAAGGTATCCCACTCCACTTATTTCTCACAATGCTTTTAACATCCAGTTAATGACTAGGAAGGAGAATTGGCTGCCTTTGTGTTCATTGAATTGTTTCTCTTTCCATGTGGGTAAAACAACAAGCAACATGTGTAGTACAGCATAACATATCACGCATGCTTTGTAGATTTTAAATATTGTTAAGCGATTACATGGAAAATCGGACAAACCTTCAAAACCCAATCCAAAGACTTGGAAAGGAAAAGAAATACAACCGAAAGTGAGGAAGAGAAAGACACAAAAAAATGTAAACATACTATTTTCGCTCTTCTTTGTAATGTCTGTGACTCTGCCTCCGTCTTAAATAAAACAAAGAATTAAAAAATGTAATGAATAAATACAAAGATTAATAAAATAGGCTAATAAAATAACAAAGAGAGAAACAAAAAATGTGCAGTGCTGCATAGCCTGCAGTTTGGTTAAAACATGTCTCAGTACAATGCACACGGTAAATATAAAGTCCTTTGAACACTTAGCAATGCTGCAGTGGAATGAATGTGAACTAACAATGACAGAAAAGATACGAGCCCCCCCCCCCCCCCCCCGTTGCTTGGTTTAGATATCTGAAGTTTGAACTGATTAATTGAGGGCTCAACATTTGACATTAATCTGTTAAGTGCAAATTGTGAATACCATACTCAATTGTCAACTTATTTTAAAGGATAGGAGACATTTATTTAGACAGAGTGCCGAATGGGATGGGTTACCAAGCCCTGTAGTTCATGCAGCATCATTGGGATCATTACAGGCAGACAAATATCCCTCCATATATGCCCACATTCTCATGCTCTCAAGAACTATAGAAGCCCTTAGCAAGTTTCAACACAACTGAATCTGTGCTTCTCTAGATACCTGTAAACATTTAAAAGTATGACACAGAATGACATTGTAACAAAAAAAGGCAAGTAAAAAAAATTCAAATCCTTCTGGGATCGATACAATACAGTATAGGGAACACCTTGTACCAACCAGATGCACAGATGCACTGTAAATACTAGTGTCAAAACTACCTTGTAGTTACCGTACTTTTGGATGAAACCAAGACTTTACACCTGCATTTTATAGATTAAACATTTCTGGGCCAGTAGAGTAGTTTTACTTGTAACATGACCAAAAAATAAAAATAGCTTCTGCATAGATTGTAATCTAGGATTTCACACATGTCCGGTATTCCTGTGTCAGTGCAATAGCTTTTCCCGAAACAAATTACCTGTCTGCATCCGTCACCAAAGCAAGCCGTCCATAATCCCACGCAACCTTTCGCAAAATTGAAAACACAAACAGTAGAACCTAGAAAATTAAAAGAAAAAACAATTGTCTGCATGCATTTTTACAGCTTATAATAAATGAAATGCACATCAAAAATCTGGACATGGATTTCAGGCTTTAAGATCGGGGTTGCTGGAACTTCTATTAATAAAGCACTGGTTTTATTTTTTCAAAACCAGGAGGGCAAAGTTAAGGCTGTAACTTCATAAATCAGCTTCTGGTAAATGTGACGACATCATCATTCAGCCCGTAATCAGTCTAAATAAGAACACTGTCTGACAGTAATGGGGAGGGGAAATGTACCAGCCCCACCTCCGACCCATGTTTCCCAATTTACACTCCCTTCCAACAGATATTCATACTGTGCCAATGATAAAACCTCTTGAATGATGTTCCAGGTTTGGTAGTCACCGTGCAGAACCTATTTTTTTTTGGAGGGGGGGTGGGGGGGGGGGGGGGGGGGGGGGGGGGATGGGGGGGGTAAAATGAATAGCAAACACATCCCACAAGTTATTTGAAAACTATAATATTTGGGGTACCACTGCACTCATTTCTAATTCAAATATTTGTATGTATTTCAGTATGGGACAATTATGTGATTGATTCATGGATACAAAGACACTTTGGAAACGAGGGGTCTGCATTTTAATAAATCAGTCCCAATACAGTACAGTATTAGAAACAACACATGGTTAATAGGGAGTCTGTTAGATAGTATTAAAAACTTCTCAGGCAATCACGTTGGTCAGTCATTATCCTTCCGAATGTTGAAACTTTCCTAGTGGCAGCTTAGAATGCTAACCAATGAAAAAAATTAAAATACTAAACACACTCGTATATCAGGGATGGAAAGACTCCTCCCACTGCATAGCAGTTTCACCCATTTTAATATGTGCTTGACTAGCCACAGACTATAGGTAACAAGCTCAAGTGTATTATTTAAACTCACAGTAAAACCAGGAATGGATCCAACAGCTATCCAATGGGTCTAATTTCCATCCCTGTATATAATAGCTTCATATATAATTCTTAATAGCATTATTACCCTCTGCACACTGTTTCTTTCGTTAAGCCATGGTCAACTATGAATGGTGCCTTGCCTGCAGTGTTGGATGTTACTTCTTACACACAGTCAGTAGCAAAGTGCCGATGATGTACTGTAATTCACCCACCAGAAAGCACATGAAGTCCAGTGCCAGCACAGTGGGGACTCCTCCGAAGGGCAGGCCCTGCAACACGGTGCTGCGGATCCGAGCCGTGTAGCAGTAATCCCTGGAGGGGGTCGAACAATTATCTGTGCACGCATCAGCCATAGCTGCCATTATCACAATCAACAGAGGGATCATCTCTACTTCTTCATTGCTTTGTCTAAAAAAATAAATAAATAAATAAATAAATAAATAAATAAATAAATAAAAGAGGATAGGAACCAAAAAATCAATTATGAACAAAAAAAAAACACCCTCCCATACATTTATAGTCTACTAACTGTACCCCTCTCGTTACAAGTGAAAGTCCTTCTTTATTGTAATCTTCTTTATATTTGCACATCTGTTTTTAAATGTTTGGATTTATGGATGACTAGAATAAGAAAATGGCAAATGAACAGATTATTGAAAATGTAAGACCTTGTTATTTGTCATTAGGTTAGCAAATGAGACGTTGGTATCACGTTAATGCATATTAAAATGACTGATTTACCATATGTGTTCTCAAGATACATACAAAGGGTAAACGACGAGTGTGACGTGAGTGACATGCAGACGGACGGATCTACAGACATTCTAAGACATACTGAACAACTTGCTCTGTTAAAATTAAGTTTCAGAGGGGCTACCGAGTGGCGCATCCAATAAAAGCACTCTCGTAGAGTGCAGGGTGCGCCCTATAGTCTGGACGTCGTCGGTTCGAGTCCAGGCTATTCCTTTGCCGACCGAGGACGGGAGCTCCCAGGGGGCGGTGCACAATTGGCCGAGGGGGAAGGGTTAGGTCGGCCAGTGTGTTCTTGGCTCACCGCGCACCAGTGACCCCTGTAGTCTGGCCAGGCGCCTGCGGGTTTGCCTGTAAGCTGCCCAGAGCTGCGTTGTCCTCAGATGCTGTAGCTCTGGGTGGCTGCATGGTTAGTCTGCAGTGTGAAAAAAAGTGGTCAGCTGACGACACACGCTTTGGATGACAGCGTGTGCTTGTATTTGCCACTCCCGAGTCAGCGTGGGGGTGGTAGCGGTGAGCTGAGTCAAACAAAAATAATTGAACACTATTAAATTGGGAAGGAAAAAAACACCACCTAATTGGCGACTACTAAAATTTTATGTATGAATGAATGAATAAATAAATAAATAAATAAATAAATAAATAAATAAATAAAATTTAAGTTTCAGTACAACTGGGGAAGCAGTTTTCCAGATATATGCAAAAATGTAATTGTGACATACAGACTAAATGTACGGACAGATACCCCCACACATCCCCAGAATACTCCAACACTCAATAACTTATCCTAAATAACAACACCAATTTCCATCAAAATAGAAAAAGCGGTTTTCCAGACAGATGGAAAATGTGACAATATGTACGAACCACTCCCTCCACTACTGTATATCCCCCTCTTGTAGAACTCCATCCACTGCATCACACTTGTACATTTGGTACTGCTAAAACTGCAACAGTACTCTGCTTAGAGCTGCAAAGCATTACATCTTACAAAGACGCTAGGGTTCAGTGAGTTCACTCTCCATTTCAGATGTCACAAAAATGTATTCAGCCCAAGAAAACAATAGCGGGCATTGAGTTTCATGTTGAGAATTGAGCCAGTCCGCTTCGTCGCTGGGAAACCAATACCAAGCTGGTAGCAACAGGAAAACGGCTAGGCTCTAAAATGGACAGAGCTGCAAGTCATTCTTTCCCCCCCATGGCAAGGAGACACCCCTGCTTTACAAACATGACAGAGACTGGCGGAACTAGATACACCCTGGCACTGTGCTAAAACGTCTGCTTCTATATGGATTACTGTACTGTCAAAGTGCTGACAGATATACGTTTGTGATTTCCCCCCTACCATTAACAATAAACAGTAGTATTGTCCCATGGCTCTCTATGATAATGTTTCTTTATTCATAACAGACAGAAATGTTACCATACTACAAAAAAAAAAAAAAAAGGGCTTGCTTATAAAATTACTGCAAGGACTCATTTGAAGAATCATAGCATAGTCTGGAATCCAAATTGCATTTAAATGTAATGCTGTATTAAATATACAGTAGGCTTGGCATACATTATTTAGATCACTGTTTCCATATTCCATATCTGCAGTACAAGTTCCAAAATATAATAATGTACAGTACTGCACATCTGAATTGGAAATTTGTTTGATTGGCCTTCGAGGAGTCTTGACAAAGACTGCAGGTAGATTATATTATAAAGTATTAAATAAAAATAGGCCTATATCAAGAGTGTATATTATATAATAAATATTAGACTACACCATAGGCCTATATTCATACTTATGGTAGTCAATTTACACATTTAAGACACAGCAGTAAATTCAAAATTAGTACCATCAGTAACATGAAAAATAGATCACAATGATAAATATCCACCGTATACAAATGCAAGTTTGCCTTTGAACACCCCCCGATTTCACCACATATATACAGATTATTAAAAGTTCCTTAACAAATAAAGTCATCAATCTGCTTTTAGTCATATGTAACAGATATGTCCGCCCTCCTCCACCACATCCCCAGCAAGGATATGCATCCCCAGACGAGATCATTATGCTTTTTGTTATTTGTCAAATTAAACATTTCTACCTTAAATAGTCATCATGGCCTAAAGCTCCATCTGCGATAATGAAAATTGGAGAGAAGGCAAGACAGAACCTTTATGAAAAGCTACGAACGAGAAGAGGCCATTCTGCCCAGCGGCTGTCTCTTTCCCCAAAAGCGAATTGATCCCAGAACTGCATACAGAAGACTTGAAGGACCCCACTGAATCAGCATTCCATACACCCTCACCACCCGCAGTATGTAAAATCACCTCCTACCCTCTGTTCTGAATCCATCTCTTTGACAAGGGGACATTTACAGTAGAGCATGTCATATTCACAACCTACAAGAGGATTGGTCAGCACTATCGGAAGGCGGGACCAAAACTGAATGCAGAATTTGACATACCAGCTGAACTCCACAGTATGTGTGTCTCAGATTTGCTTCAATAGGCCATTTGACAGTATGAGCAAATTTCATTTGTTTTCATGACTTACTACTGTAGAGGTGTAGGATCTGGAAACAATGCACTGTAAAGGGTAGGGGTAGAAAGTTAACTTAAAAATATCACCCTATATACTGTATCATTTAACCACTTCAACACCATGACGTACGCACGTACGCCAATTGAAAACCCACTTACTGTACCATGCCGTACCTGCGTACATCAAGTTTCCCATTCTATTCTATGATCGGTTTCTCAGTCTAGCGTTTCAGGTTTCATTCTCTAAGGCAGTGCTAGTATTGTGGAATGTGCAATTAAAGTTGGGGAGGGTCAGGTGACATTTTTATCCAATTGCGTGTCATGTAGCAATTGCAATCTAACTGTGGGCATTTAGAAGGCTGAGATATATTGCAGGAAGCCATTCAGCTTTTACAAGTGTGTGTGTGTGTGTATATATATATATATATATATATATATATTATATATATATATATATATATAATATTATATATATATATATATATATATATATATATATATATATATATATATATATATATACATATATATATACACACACACACACAGTACTGTGCAAAAGTTTTAGGCAGGTGTGAAAAAATGCTGTAAAGTAAGAATGCTTTCAAAAATAGTCATGTTAATAGTTTATATTTATCAATTAACAAAATGCAAAGTGAGAGAACAGAAGAAAAATCTACGTCAAATCAATATTTGGTGTGACCACCCTTTCTTTGCCTTCAAAACAGCATCAATTCTTCTAGGTACACTTGCACACAGTTTTTGAAGGAACTCGGCAGGTAGGTTGGCCCAAACATCTTGGAGAACTAACCACAGTTCTTCTGTGGATTTAGGCAGCCTCAGTTGCTTCTCTCTCTTCATGTAATCCCAGACAGACTCGATGATGTTGAGATCAGGGCTTTGTGGGGGCCATACCATCACTTCCAGGACTCCTTGTTCTTCCTTACGCTGAAGATAGTTCTCAATGACTTTCGCTGTATGTTTGGGGTCGTTGTCATGCTGCAGAATAAATTTGGGGCCAATCAGATGCCTCCCTGATGGTATTGCATGATGGATAAGTATCTGCCTGTACTTCTCAGCATTGAGGAGACCATTAATTCTGACCAAATCCCCAACTCCATTTGCAGAAATGCAGCCCCAAACTTGCAAGGAACCTCCACCATGCTTCACTGTTGCCTGCAGACACTCATTCGTGTACCGCTCTCCAACCTTCTGGAAACTAATTGCCTTCTGCTACAGCCAAATATTTCAAATGATGACTCATCAGTCCAGAGCACCTGCTGCCATTTTTCTGCTCCCCAGTTCCTGTGTTTTCGTGCATAGTTGAGTTGCTTGGCCTTGTTTCCACGTCGGAGGTATGGCTTTTTGGCCGCAAGTCTTCCATGAAGGCCACTTCTGACCAGACTTCTCCGGACAGTAGATGGGTGTACCAGGGTCCCACTGTTTTCTGCTAATTCTGAGCTGATGGCACTGCTGGACATCTTCCGATTGCGAAGGGAAGTAAGCATGATGTGTCTTTCGTCTGCTGCAGTAAGTTTCCTTGGCCGACCACTGCGTCTACGGTCCTCAACGTTGCCCGTTTCTTTGTGCTTCTTCAAAAGAGCTTGGACAGCACATCTGGAAACCCCTGTCTGCCTTGAAATTTCTGCCTGGGAGAGACCTTGCTGATGCAGTATAACTACCTTGTGTCTTGTGGCTGTGCTCAGTCTTGCCATGGTGTATGACTTTTGACAGTAAACTGTCTTCAGCAACCTCACCTTGTTAGCTGAGTTTGGCTGTTCCTCACCCAGTTTTATTCCTCCTACACAGCTGTTTCTGTTTCAGTTAATGATTGTGTTTCAACCTACATATTGAATTGATGATCATTAGCACCTGTTTGGTATAATTGTTTAATCATACACCTGACTATATGCCTACAAAATCCCTGACTTTGTGCAAGTGTACCTAGAATAATTGATGCTGTTTTGAAGGCAAAGGGTGGTCACACCAAATATGGATTTGATGTAGATTTTTCTTCTGTTCACTCACTTTGCATTTAGTTAATTTAGTTAATTGATAAATATAATCTATTAACATGTCTATTTTTGAAAGCATTCTTACTTTACAGCATTTTTTCACACCTGCCTAAAACTTTTGCACAGTACTGTATGTATATATATATAAATGGCATTTCAATAAATGGCACAGAGCAAGTCGATACTGGCACACGTTTTGATGTTGTTTTTATTTGATAATTACTGTTTACTGATTATCATTGTTATTAGCAGCATTTTTGTTTTCATTGTTAAAAAAAACAACAAAAAAAAAAAAACGTTTTCAACTCTATATTGAATATGGGTATGTAGTACACAGCAGCATAAAGGGTTAATGAAAAACACAGTTTAAGTCATTTATTTGTGTTTTATTCATCATATGTTACCATTTTATAGCAATTACAGGTTTGAAAACATTATTATTATTATTTTCAAAATCTGGTAATCAGGGGTTTCATTTTTACATCTGGAGTTGAAGTGGTTAAAAGGCGCAGCCTTACAGCTAGCATACATTTTACAATACTGCACCATGTAAATCTAGGCCATTTCCATATAGATTTAATTATATCCTAATCTAATGACATTTCCCTTGGAAAGCTACTAAATTCAATCCTCAGAACGAGAGCAATATATCCCTGGCCATCAAAATCAGTGCCTAGAAGCACGAAAACAAACCAATAGAATATGTATTATATATACACATATCAGGTTAAATCTAATTCTATTAAACTCAAATATCTACTCTGCGTTACTGAATTTAAAGAGCAAGTAGCAGGGTTTCGAAAAATATAGCGTTACACTTCCCCACGTGTTGCTACATTTATCCATGTCCTTGCAATTACATGAAAGGCAAGAAGAATGCTAGACCTAATCTATTTATTGTTGAGCACCACAGCATGAATGTTTTACTGTATGATGTTCTACCTGCTGCCTCAAATGAGATGTGAAGGTCGTGAATATGGGTGATTAGCTACACTTCTCGAAAGGAGGATAAAGGGATTGACCGCAGCAGCCACTAACAGGACACCTTCCACAGCACGTCAGCTAGGACCGCTCATTAAGACTCTGCCCTGTAAAAAAGAAAGAAATACAATAAGTATGAATACATGTTTTATTAAACAAAACAGGAAACCTAAACAGCTTTCACACAATACATGCACATTATCTTAAGAATTCCCATTGTTCTAATACAATTATTAATTAAATTGTAGATGTCAAGGAGTGAGGGCTTTGATCTTGCAACTACATCTGCAAAAATTTTTTTTAAAATATTTGCTAAAACTGCTCATACAGGTGCTTGATTTTAGATGCAATACTTTCAATTAGTTTTGCCACTGTTTGTATTCAGCAGGCAGTTCAGGGCTATTGAATCATCTTCCCTGCTCTCCCATATTGATGAGCGGGTTTAAAAAGGTGGCACAGCATATCTGGACTGCAGTACCAAAGCACTCTATACAGACAAGGTTTTCGTATTCAATTTGCATGGATTTCCAGGGCACATAAGACAGCACTCCCTGCTCTACAGTATGTTTTAAAACTAATGCTGCAATGTTTCTCAATGCATTTTAGAGTGGATTTTAAATACCAGGATGAGAGATCCACGAATACTAATATTATCAAAGGCGACTTGGTAGAGATACTGCAGGAAGTACCAAGGATATCTTAACTAAATATTCTTCTTCTTGTCTACCCTCGGTGTGTCATTTTCGGTTTCAGTTTTCACACCCTGGGAATAATTTGAAACATTGAAGTTTACAGCACCCCTGATGTCTCAATAGAGCTAAACTCCAATTACCTCTTGAACACATCAGGAGTGTAACCCTTAACCTACATTAGGAAAGACAACTCCGATATATTTCACACTCCTACCACGTTGAATGTACTCAAATAGCCAAATAAGCTACTTTCTAATTGAATGAGGCAGACCAACCAAACAATTTAAAAAAAGGCAAGATGTTCTCTAGGGGAACAAACTGGTGCTCATAAAATGTAATATTCCCCCGTTTAACAGCTGTGCTTCAGAAAAAAAAGCAAATTATACTCCATTATAGTATATATTAAATACATATGGTACACATCATAGTGTGCTCTCTGAGTGTTATCCTGGAAACGTTTCTGTAAAGTCTCTTCCAGCAGGCATTTGTGTCTCATATCTACAAACTCAGAGCTGGTACTTCGGTCTGCAGGGATGGTCACAAAACTCCTATTGCATAGCAGTTTCACCTATTCCAGGTTTTACTACAAGCTTGATTAGCCACAGTGTATAAGTAACAAGCTCTGGTGTGTCTTATTTAAATCATAGTAAAACCAAGGGTGGCTCAAACTGCTGTGCAATGGGATTTCTTTCCCTAGATCTGTGTTAAATCAGTGTTGCTAGGGGGCTACTGGAGGTGACACAGCAGACTAACTTGCATTTCACCTCAGGGCTCACATCCAAAATCAAGACAAGGGGAATAGGGAATTCCACAGGGTTTGAAACCCCTGCCCTTCGTGGTGAGAGTCTGAAGTTTGTAAAAATGCCCGTTAGGATTTTGTTTCTCCATGTGGAAGACAATCTCAACAAATATCGATAGCAATTTTTGGTTCAAAGCCTTTCCAGCAAAAAAGATTTAATTGAAGTTATTAAAGTAAGTGGTCGAGCAACTTGTTTGTGCAGCTCCATACCCGTTGCAGTTTGTGTACAGCACAGTACAAAAAAAAAACAAAAAAAAAAACTTGCCAAACAAAACTGAAGAGAGAAACACACACACTGTTGTACACTAGAGAATGCTTGAAATGTTACAGACATGAATACGTTTATAAAATATGGATCAAGTCCTGTCTGGAAGTCTATATGAAAACAGTTGTTCAGACATGCATCATTCACCTTAACTCACAGCATAAAGAACTACTGTCTAATGCTTGTGTGAGTGCTTGCAGTGAATAAAGAAGGGCGTAATGTATTTCAACTTCGGCAGATCACACACACATTGATGACAGAATGCACAAGTTGGATCTCTTGTCTTACTGCTTCCATCCTCCGTTCCGCAAAACAAAAAATAGATTTGCATACCTTTCAGTAAACACTAACCACATTTTACACTTTATAGCCTATTATGTAATGGGCACCCACCCTATGATTTATACAATGGCCTGGACCAGGATCTGGATCATTTTCAAGGTCCTGAAGAGACCGATTACTAGTCAGCAGGCCCCACATTATATCCCAGAAAAGCTACAGTAGGCATTGGCTGCTGTTCTAGGAAATTTACAAGGTGCTTACATGCATTACATGCTGTGATTTAAAAAGAGAAATTAAAGCTAAATCCATCCAGTGGGTCATGGTGTTAGTGTTGTTACTGGTAGAAGGGAACATTTACATCTGTATAAACTACAGCGTACTTTATAAACACAAACGTCTTCACCAACTTTTGGGGTTACTATAGCGTCACCTCAATAAAACTGTAGTTAAGTGTACTTAATTCCTGACATTGCTTAAAATATTTTGAACGGAGGAAAAGGAATCTACCATGGAATAGCATGAAATAAAATGGATATGTAAAAAGATCTGTATCAGGGATATGGCCATTGGTTAAAACATTGTGCAGGTGAAGCAAACCAGCAGGTTTGGTCCTAATTCCACACTTAAACAGCGGTGGTATTTAGACCTGAGACTGTTCAGATCAACTGAATAGTATTTGGCCAGAGGTGAAACAGTTGATGTTCACTGGGCAACACAGGTAAGGGAGCGGAATTGAGAAAACTGGAATACAGCCGTGTACCAAATATTAAGAGGCCAATGCCATTGGCCACCAACATTAAGGCTAAGGGGTTTGTATAATCCTGCACATTTGAAGTCCCTGAGATAATACTGTTGAATAAAATAAAGTCACCATCTAAAATAGTTTATGCAGTTAAAGCAACGACATAGCAAGTGGCGGCATATTGGAGATTACTGTTCACATACAGCAAGCTCCCCTCACAGGGATGTTTCAAATTATTACAGATCTCTCTGGATCCTAATTATGAAATGTTCAACTAATTCTGCTTTACACAGGGGAGGAATCATCTGAAATATCTTCAGATTCAACAAACAAGTAAGACTGTTGATTCATTATTGCTTACACTACGCAGTACTACACTATCAAGAAGCACAGCAGACTGTGATACAGTAACTTAATATTGCACATGTTTGGCTACGTTTGTGCATTAGAAGCAAACAAATGATGATGCAGAACTCGTTACTCTTTAACTAGTCGAGTTCGTGCAGAACAGACTTACACAAGCATGATAAAATAATACACAACAACATTAAATCACTGAAATAACAACACAAAAATCTTTAGGCTTGACATACCACATTTTAGTGATAAAAGCGGCACATTAGGTATTCCATGATACAGATATAAGTTAACTTTTTGTTTCTGCACTATTCAGTCGTGATAAAGTAAGCACAGGTGGGAGAGAGAGAGAGAGAGAGAGAGAGAGAGAGAGAGAGATAGAGAGAGAGAGAGAGAGAGAGAGAGAGAGAGAGAGAGGAGAGAGAGAGAGAGAGAATATTATGTGAAAATGGTGTAATATTTACTTTATCATATACAGTATAATCCATATGATGATACTGAACACAGGTACCTTGTCAAGACACTCAAGTTTTCAGTTTCCCAGCAATTTCAGCCAGTCAGACTTTATACAGTTTAATGCTTTCCATCAAGTCAAAATGGTAGGGTCTTTCTTATTAAAAACCCCACCCACAACAAATTAAATAAACAAAAATAATACTAAGAATAATAATTTGTTGTGTTTCAACAAGTGTGCTCCATACCCTTAACTGGGACTCGGCTACATGCATGGCAAGACAGGAAAGACCGGTAACCGTTTAGTGCTCACATGGCAACCCTGTGTAAACAGAACATTATTATTCAACAGGTATTTCAATCACCTACAGTGACGTATCACATGTGCAAGAGGCAACACGTCAGTTTCTATAAACAAATAGTTTAAAGATTATGCTATATTTCACCCTGCAGCTGTCAGCAACTGACATATGTAAAACCCCCCCATACACCAATATTTGGATTGGTTCAACTATTGAATGTTTGCTAGAGTAACAGAGTAATGTACTTGGAGGGGTCGCTGGCAGAATTGAACACTGCCATAAACTACAGCAACAAAAAAAAACCCTACAAACAAGCAGAAAAACAAAGCCACAATGAGCTAATGTTACATCCCTCTGGAGTTTAACAGAATCAAATCTAATAAGATGCAAAATATCCTACCACCGTCACTGATGAAAAGACGAAGCAACCACCACTCAACTCAGTCAGCTCCTACTCCTTGCGAGTCTGTCTGTCCCCAATTAAGAGTGCAGCAGGATATTCAATAAGTTTTATGCCGTGTGTACAGTTAAGTGTTCCCTCAAGCTGCTAATGATATGCCTTATGATGAATTACCTTGATGAAAGCCCTGTAGCTGGTCTTGTGACTGCAAATAAAATAAGCCATCTACCCTTCTCGTGAAGGACATATTCTGTGTTGTTCTCTCCAGAAAGGAGTGACATTTATATTCCCGCCAGCATGGGGTGAGATCATCCGAGGAGGCCTGTCGACCGCTCTCAACAATCAACAAAGGCAGTCAAGACTCAGTCTGGCATGAACATGCAGGAGCAGAGGCAGGTTTTTTTTTTAATGGAAGGACAGCAATATGATGTGAAGGCTTTTGCCTAAAGTTTCCTGTCCAGAACATGTTATAAAAGGGGATCCCTTTTTTTTCCTGAACTATAGACGAGTTTGCGGTAGACATGTGGAAGCATGCCTGCTTTGTTCACAGCAGCAAGAAGGTACCACTGGAAGAGTTAGAAAGTTAAAAAGTTAGAAAGACTGGACTTCAACATCACTTACCTTCACATATGAACAGTAGATAAATAAAAAGCATAAATAAAATAAAAATAAAAATAAACAAAACATTGTTGATCATAAAACACAAGGTAGTGGTTCAGTATCTGAAGCAGAATAAGATATAGGTAGAGAAGAACGGTAGAGGGGAACGGGACACCTACTGCTAAAAAAAACCCACTAAATTTCCCATTGCAATGTCCCTCCTTCCTGACTTGTAGCTATCACTGACTGATGCATCGATTTAAATCGACATTGTGAAAGGGTTTAAAAAAAAAAAAAACATGCAGTAACAGTACATGTGGAGCTGTAGATTACTATGTAGCATTGCGAGTAACTTTAAAAACTATTATGCCTATTCAATTGATTACATCAGTGTATGTATATAGTAATCAAATATATTATTATTTTTGTACCAGTTGGGGGGGGGGTCAAAGCAAAAATTAAAAATTTAATAAATTTAAAAAAAGTTGTCACTGTCCACAGCAGTTTAGTAACAACAGTGTTGTCCATGTCTTATTTGAAACAAGATAGTGTCCACATTTAGTTTTAATTAGCGATGACTGGCACTTGCTTACAATCTCCCCAGCATTACTGAATACCTGGGGACTGATGTTGCCGGGATGCTTAATACTTCTGACCAAAAATACAACTTTGAGCTATCTTGGTTTTTTTTTTTTTTTTTTTCTTTTTTTAATTTTTATTCGGGGGGGTAGTTCAGATGAATAAATACAGCACTGCACACATTCCTGGTATTAGAGTGACTCGGTAATCTGTATCCGAGCATCTTACCTGTTGTCACTCTCAGGCAAGAATTTGGACAAGTAAAACACACGCTCAAAAAATCATGCTTTTAAAGACCACGGATGAGGCCTGCAGGGTTTTTACTGAGAACTATTCCAACATCTTTCCTGCTTTCAACAATTGCAATTACGATACCTGTATGTTGTGTACCAGCAGAATGGGGTTTTAGCTGTCAGAACTTATGACAATTTCATGGAAGCTTCTGAGAATTATTAAGACACTGATTTGGAAAGAGCACAAGTCATTTTTGACTTGGGTGGTAAAAGGAACATTTAGAAGAACTTTTAAAAACAGCAAAACTGTAAATAGTTATGATGCTGACAGCTACCCGCAGAGGCATTGGTACATGTTCTCTACGTCGTGATTGGGGGATTTTCAAAAGAAAACGTTTCATGGTAAGCTTGTCTATGTCTATTTCTACTACCATTATTTATATTCTGAAGTATGTATCCATTATATTATAAGAAAATAATGAGAGCTCAGTTATAAAAACTTAGGATGTACGTTTTTTGGATTATCTGAAAAGATACCGGTCCAGGTGTCTCTTGAATCTGCCAAAAACTGACTTATTGCAGTGAATTTGGAAAAGTGCTTACAGTGGAGTTTCATATTAATTAAAACAGTAGGCTTGGCAAGTAAACAGGGTGTCTGAAACCTGCTTGTGCAGGTGAATTTTAGAAACAGAGAGAGAGGTCAAGCTTGATCCAAGCATGGTACAAGTTAATATAAGGCTATTATATTTAACATGTTTATTATAGCTTGAATTTAAATGAATATAACTGGACTCGCCTCTGTATGCTTAGTGGTCTTATTCAAAGGCCTATGATAAACCCCTACACTCTTTGTCAAATACTTTAACACACATTTGTACATGAAGTTAAACTGACCCATTGACAAAACACTGAAAAGGTAAAATAATATGCGGCTAAGAGGGACATATTTTTTAAACTCAGGATAATATAATTAAATAGATCTGGTGTTGCATATTAAAAACAGCTCTGATATATACACATACACTTGTATTGTATTTGGTAGCAAGGACCCTGTGAACTCCAGTTTGCCTAATTTTTAGGGAAAGGAGGGGTGGAAGACAGTGAACCACAAGCTCACATTCAGTTAATTTTGAAAACAGAGTTGACTGGATCCTTCTAGAAAATGTCATTAACTCAAAAGATAGGAACTGTCAAAACAGATTGATGATCAGATTTAACTGGGACTCCTGATGTATTCAATGGAGAGAAAATCCTATAAAAAAAATAAAAAAAACCCCAGTCACGTATCGTGCGACTTGCTAACACGTTGTGTGGTCCATGCTGTGAAGATCTCTGAAAAACTGATTGTTGTCTGGTTGAAGTCAAGTTTCTGCCTTTTGAAGTTCAATATACTGTATCCTACACTACAGTTCCATATACTGGAAGGTAAGTATATATTTGAATTTAATATCTCTTTTATATTGACGCATTGCTATAAAAGGTACAGGATTTATATTTTCGCTTTAGAGAGCAATACATTGAATGTTCTAGAACGTAGCGTTGGGCGCTATCGTTTTTTGCATTTTATAGCCTGAAGGTTAAGCATATGATAACCATTTGTATTACTGTATTGAAGTACTAATGCTGTAAACCTGTAAGGGCACTGGAAACGCCCAGGCTGCCTATAAAAGCAGGGATCCAAAGTGGCTTGCAACCACTTGATCAATTTTCAAAGCATTTAATAAACCGAAAAGAGCACTACTACTGCTCTGATTCTTTAAAACTGCAAATTAAATGAGTCTGTGTGATTTTCTTGAATATTAAAAAGTTGTCTGGACATATAGCTCGCCCAGTGCACAAACAAAACCACTTACAGAAGTTTAAAACATCTCAGTCCTCCTTAAAAGTCTCCCCTGAGTTTAAGAGTGTGCTCAGAGCACACACACACACACACACACACAACACTATAAAAGATTATTATGAGGCAAAAGTACAGAATGTCACCTTTTATTTCTGGTGGTTTCAAGACATACATGTTTTACCAACTAAGAATAACAGCACTTTTAGAGTTCCATCCCCCATTTTATGTGAGCATAAGTATTGGGACAATTCAACTTAAAGCAAATATAAGTAGTATACAAGCTAGTATTTAGGTCGCAAATCCCTTGCATGCAATAACAGCAGTGAGTCTGCGACCCAATGACATCACCAAACTCTTGGTATCGTCCTTTGAAATGCTTTGCCAAGCCTTTACTGCAGCCATTTTCAGCTGTTGCTTGTTTTGGGGAGTTTCTGACTTCAGTCTCCTCTTCAGCAAGTGAAATGCATGTTCAAATCAGATTTAAATCAGGAGATTGACTTGGTCAGTCTAAAACTTTCCACTTCTTTCCCCTGATGAACTCCTTGGTTGCGTTGGCAGTGTGTTTTGGGTCATTGTCCTGTTGCATTGTGAAGCGACGCCCAATGAGTCTGGTGGCATTTTCTTGTACATTGGTAGCCAAGATGCTTCTGTACACTTCTGAAGTCATTCTGCTGCTGCCATCATTTGTTACATCATCAGTAAAGATGAGTGAGCCCGTTCCAGAGGCAGCCATGCATGCCCATGCCATGACACTACCTCCACCATGCTTCACAGATGAGGTGGTATGCTTTGGATCACCTGCAGTTCCTTTTGTTCTCCACACTTTTGCCTTCCCATCACTTTGATAAAGGTTAATCTTCATCTCATCTGTCCATAAAACTCTGTTCCAAAACTCTACTGGCTCATCTCTGTACATTTTAGGAAATTCTAAATCTGGCCTTTCTGTTTTTGGTGCTGATCAGAGGTTTGCATCTTGCGTGTAGCCTTTGTAATTCTGCTGCCAAAGTCTACTGCAAACAGTAGATTGCGACACTTTCACCCCAGCATTCTGGAGGTTGTTGGTGATTTCACGGAGACTTATTTTAGGGTTGTTTTTCACAACTCTGTTCATTTTTCTGTCATCAACTGCTGTTGTTTTCCTGGGCCGACCTGGTCGTTGCCGATTCCTGAAGACACCAGTGGTTTCTTTCTTTTTCAGGACATTCCAAACTGTTGATTTGGCTGTGCCCAACTTTTGTGCTATGGTTCTAATTGAGTTCCTCTTTTCTTTTAGCTCCCTAGTCTTCATGTTGGATTATGCCTACTGACACCAGACGCAGACTCCAAAGGCAAAAGCAAAGGATAGAACTGAGACTACACATTGACAGCTCTTTTATGTTTTAACAATCAGTGCAACAGGAAACACCTGATCAATTAGAAACACCTGCGAGCCAAATGTCCCAATACTGTACTTTTGCTTCATATTCATCTTTTAATCGTATTTTCATATTGCTTGAGTGTACAGCAAAAATAGCAATTTTGACTTCTGTCCCAATACTTATGGAGGGCACTGTATACGATTACTAATGCTCATCTCCGATTCATCCATTTCGCACTGTAAAAAGATCTTTTAGCAACCGACAGAGAATATGGCAAAAAAGATTCCATGTTTCAGTGTTAACACTTTAAATAAGTTACATATTTACGTATCATCATTTTACTACTTAAAAAAACACTGCGTCTGAGTAATTAGAGTTCCTTTGTGCCATGTCTGCAAAATAATGCATTTACCATAGATAGTATGATAAACAGGTTTAAATTTATAAAACATGCAAACAATTGTGTCATTAGTGCATACTCGCTTTCTCTTTTTTAAGGAAGAAGTGAAAACGCTAGCCTAGGGTTTAAACTGTTGTGTCATTTTAATTTAATTCATGGTCTATCTATCATTCAGAAACTTAGTGAAGAAAAATATTTTACGTTCCATTTTATAGGGCACGGTATTCTGGCATTATCTGGACAAGTGCTCTCAGACATAAAACTACAACTGAAGGGGGACTACAGACTACAGTACATTCTGCATCAAGCATAACTGCAGAAGCAGCATATATTTTGATGTCCCATTTAATTGCGTTCTTAAGAAGAACATAGAAAACTGAGATACGGTCTGTTACAGTAAAAGATGAATTCCAAATTATTTGAAAAAACCATCACTTTTAAATAACAATCGGAGCAACAATTTTCAGCCTGCAGACTGCGTAACTGTAACAGCTACTCAAAAAGGAATCTGCATAATTTGCTTTGAAAAGGTCTGGCAGATAACATGCTACAGCAAACAAAATATCCCCTACTGCAGCTTCTGCATAACAAAAAGGGCTTCAAGGGAAACATCCACATGCAGGAATTGTTGCAGCTGGCTGAAGTTAACAGAACAGTAAAGAAAACTGCCAACATAGATTGCATGAGGGCCCTGAGCTTTCAGAATAAGGTCAATAAGATACCAAACAAGGCTAAAAGTCTTACACCGCTACATTAGAACAGAACACAAAAAACACACACACCACTACACTTTACATACCAGACATATTGTATACCATTTCTAAATACCCCTTCTGGCACATCCGACCCGTACAGGTAGTTCTCCACTGGATATTTGTCAAGCTGAGCGAGAACCAAACAGTGAAACTCCTGCCTCACAAGACATCTGAATCCGGCTGCGAGCCGAACCGAGCCAGGGGCGGGGTTAAGGATTTGCATCATTACGTTGCATTAGTCAGTACACACAAAGAAAAACAACAAACATGACGGGCAGAGAGTGTGATGCAACAAAAAGTACACTGAGGACGCTGAGGAAGTGCAGGCTCTTTTTTTCTCTGTGGGAAGATAGAAGTGTTCAGGAAGATCTGGAGTCGTACGTCAGAAATGAGAAAGTTTATGTCCGAATTTTTGACTGTTTGAAGTAAATGGACATAAACTGCGCGTATGGTACACTTGACTCACACACTCAAAAACACAAAATTCTACCAAATTTCTCATCCTTGACCTTCTTTATATAAAAAAAATGCAGAATATAAAACAATTCTGAACTGATTTACAAAAATATAGCTAAACAAAAAACACAGCTGTACCAACGGCTCTCGTTATGCTCATGCAGCTTTTTTTTTTTTTTTTTTTTTACAAAGTACCCAAAAACAAAAAACAGCTAGAAAAAACAAACAAACACACAGCCCTGGCATTCTGTTCCTTCCTCTGGTCACAATACTGTAGGTGAGCATTCCATTGGGTCTAACAGAAACTCCAGCCCCACAGTGAGCAGTGAGTCACTGATTCCACATGAAGATGTTTAGAGTTGTCAAGGCTTAGTTGAAACCCGAAATCAGGTTCTTAAAAGGTGGTCACAATGCAAACTGGTGACATGTTACTCAACGCCCATTTTCATAAAGCTGAAGGTCCCTTTATACACCTCAAATAACACTAAACGTTCCTTAAAATAAAAAAAAAAATGGTTACAGTAACTGTAGGACTGTTTTTAATGATTGTTTTGAAACCCTGTCTTAAGGGCATACTCTGTTTGTTTTTTGCTTTTTTTATTTCTTGTTTAAAATCATCTATTGGGTGTGTTGTGGTATGACTGTTTCTGCCTTGATCATTATTTGCCATGGTTACTGGACTCCTCTAGGGCTGTTTGTGATATACAGCACTGTGCTGTGCACTGAAGCCCGCAGGAGAGGCATTGTGCCCCTATGCCGGTGTTTTGGAACTTATAAGGTCTAAATATTAGGAAAATGTGAATGGTATAATCAAGTAAGAGCTGTAACAGATCTGTTTTTTGTTTTATCAAATAGAAAATGCATTTAAAAAAAAAAAAAAAAGGCTGAGCTAACATTATTATTTTAAGCATTCTGGAATGCTGTCAAACTGCACTAAAATTCCTGGTCACATTTCTGCAAATTCCAGATAAAACGGCCACAGATCTCACAGAAGGACACACCTTTTGGTCACAATTGTCTCAGGATTCCAATGAACTTCAAGTACTTCCTTGGGGCATCTAAACCATTAACAGGATCATCCCAAACCTATGTTAAAAATGCAACAGAACAAGGAAACATGTGTTCCTTTACCAGTTCTCTACCTCCCCCACTCATACCAAGCACTGGCCAAGCCCACTGAATAGAATTATTGTTACCATTATCTGGACCCAATGTACAGTAACTAAATCAATCTAACTAGTGCATGTAAAACTCAACCTTCCACATTTGCTGGAATTTGAAGCCATTTACTTTTTGAAGAATCCCTCAGTTCAACACAACTATGACATCACTCCACTTCTTTGAAAGTATTTATAGAATAAGTCTGTGATAGCTGCTTTAAAATTGTTTGATTCCTTTCAGCAACATATTGTACAGCAGAAAACTCCAGTCTTCTACTGCCAAGACCGAGTCACCATACACAGTTGTTTCACTGGCACAGCTTCTCCACCCCCTTGTCAGCCCCAGTCATTTCTCACACACCCAAACTAATATGCCCGTGCAGAAACAGCATAAACAGCAGTGCCATGCAAATTATGAGACTCTGGAAAATTCTTTGTCCTTTTCCATGAGGAGTTGTGTTTCTATGCTACAAGGTTTTAATCAGGCGAAGTTTACGTGGAATCAATACATCCGTCTCCAAAAAAAGTAAACAATGCAAACACTGTATTACATCAGAATGTGTCAATTAAATGGGAACTGGAAATAAACAAAAGTTAGCTGTATGGACATGTGGGAAAGGACACAAACACCGTGAAACACCCAGTCCAGGAAGTCCAGAGACCAGGGTCATCTGAAGCCAAGGTTGAGACCAGAGTCAGGTCCTTGAGGCCAAAACATAGATTTAGTACATTGACTATCATTGTGTTGAAATCACTGCTTTATAATGAGTTGTTGACTGAACAAAATTGATTTGGCCTTGAAACACATCACCATCATACACTCTTTGTGTCGATCGCAGCAAGATTTAGCCATCCTGGTGACTCCCCATGTCCTATTGTACAGCGGATCAGGAGGTTTTTGAAGCCAGCCTGTGTATCTGTACAGGAATACTACATTCAGAATCCCATTACTGTATTTGAATAGTACTGTAAGCAGATACATCTATATTAGGAGAAAAGAACAGCAATGATGACAGACAGCTAGCTAATTGGCCCGGTTTTATACAGACAGCTTTGAAAGCCAGCACCTCTTCTCAGCAGATTAATGAAACATATTAACCCAAGCTGTCACTACATTCTGTTTATTTCGCACCAATGAAACAAGCTTTTTTTAAAAATATGCTGTCTTTTTTGGTTAAGCGTATGAATTAAAAGAAAAAAAAAAAAGAAAAAGCATATTCAGGAACTTGTTTTGCACCTTTCTGCACACATTCAGCAATTCAAACACTGTATTTTGCTTTCCAGTATTTCTGGTAGAAGATTTGCATGACCTCTACAGTCACTGTGCATTGTGGTCAGGAGGAAATCATTGTTAGACATAACACTTCAGGGCTTTTTCTGAATTGACAAGTCAACAACTCAAATATTTTATTCAGTAATTTATGGCCCACAGCTCAAAAATGTTAAATGTCACAACCTTTACAGTATAATGTTCAGTTTCATAACTGAACCATATTTAAGAGATTACAGTATGTTACAAGGTAATAATGTATTATAAATTACGAGAAGTACGAGTGGACAAGTACAACGCAGTTAGAAGCAGAAAGGAGGAATTACATCTTTAAATTTGGAGTTGCTTTAAATCAGAAAACATTGCAGCTTAAAGCCTTGCAGCTGTGTGTATTTTTCTGATAAGCTGAAACTCGGAGCAGCTGATTCAAATCCCGCGGCGTTCTGGGACACGGGAGAGGAGCGAAGCACGCAGCACAAAAACAAACAAAGGCAGACAGGCTTCCCAGCGACAGCGTGTGGAAGCGACATCGTGTGGGAAGTACTACAAGTACAACGCATTTAGAAGCAGTTTGAAAGCAGGTTGACAGTTGCAGAAGCTACACTAAATTAAAAAAAAAAAAAAATATGGTCTTCAAAACCCAACAGAGCTCAACCAAGTTTGTGTAAAGTGCCGCACGATCCAGGACTTGCTTCAGCGACTAAGCCTGCTAGAAAAGGAGCTGGAGGAAATGAGACAGCAACAGGAGATTGAGGAGCTGACACACCCACAATTCATGGAAGTCTGCACCCCTAGCAGACTGAAAGCCACCAGGGCGATGGAAGAGAGTCGAAACAGCTGGGTTCAGATAGGCAGAAGAGGGGGAAAAAAGAAACTTCGTCAAACACAACCACCAGAAATCCAGACATCCAACAAATTTGAGCCACTTCAACATTTAGATGACCAAAACCAACATCAAGAGAACGAAAGGAACAACACCCAGGACCCTATAAACAGTGCTGGTCAGGCAGCAAAAAGAAGGGAGGTCATGATTGTTGGGGACTCCATACTGAGAAACACAGCAAGTTCAGTTTGCAGTTGGGACCCCCTTACTACAACAGTGTGCTGCCTTCCAGGAGCCTCAGTCAAGCACATCACTGAGAATGTGGACAGGCTCCTAGAACGAAAAGGAGATGACCCGGTAGTAGTCGTCCACATCGGTACAAACAACATTGGTAGAGACAGGCCAAGATCCCTGCAAAACAAATTCAGAGAGCTAGGAAGGAAATTAAAAGACAAGACCAAAACTGTTGTATTTTCTGGGATACTGCCGGCGCCTTGCAAAGGACCACATGGACAACTGGAAATACAAAATCAAAATGCATGGCTGAAATCGTGGTGCACACAGGAAGGCTTCACCTTTCTTGAACATTGGAGCACATTCTACAACAAGGACTATCTATACAGGTGGGACGGACTGCACTTAAACAGAAAGGGAACCAACGTACTTAAATTTGCAGACGACACAAAAATAGGAGGAGTGGCAAACACTGTTGAAGCAGCAAAGGTCATTCAAAATGATCAAGACAGCATTCAGAATTGGGCAGACACATGGCAAATGAAATTTAATAGAGAAAAGTGTAAAGTATTGCATGCGGGCAATAAAAATGTGCATTATAAATATCATATGGGAGATAGTGAAATTGAAGAAGGGAACTATGAAAAAGACCTAGGAGTTTATGTTGACTCAGAAATGTCTTCATCTAGACAATGTGGGGAAGCTATAAAAAAGGCTAACAAGATGCTCGGATATATTGTGTGAAGTTCTGAATTTAAATCAAGGGAAGTAATGTTAAAACTCTACAATGCATTAGTAAGACCTCACCTAGAATATTGTGTTCAGTTCTGGTCATCTCATTACAAAAAGCATATTGCTGCTCTAGAAAGAGTGCAAAGAAGAGCAAGTAGAATTATCCCGGGTTTAAAAGGCATGTCGTATGCAGACAGGCTAAAAGAATTGAATCTATTCAGTCTTGAACAAAGAAGACTACGCGGCGATCTGATTCAAACATTCAAAATCCTAAAAGGTATAGACAATGTCGACCCAGGGGACTTCTTTGACCTGAAAAAAGAAACAAGGACCAGGGGTCACAAATGGAGATTAGATAAAGGGGCATTCAGAACAGAAAATAGGAGGCACTATTTTACACAGAGAATTGTGAGGGTCTGGAACCAACTCCCCAGTAATGTTGTTGAAGCTGACACCCTGGGATCCTTCAAGAAGCTGCTTGATGAGATTCTGGCATCAATAAGCTACTAACAACCAAACGAGCAAGATGGGCTGAATGGCCTCCTCTCATTTGTAAACTTTCTTATGTTCTTATGTTCTAATGTAACAGAGTTAATAAAGCCTGAGATCATTGTCCTCGGATAACTTTTAAAGAGCAGGGCTCGAGCATCTATGGCAACAGAAGTAATTAAAAATCAGCATCATCTCAGCCATGCTTTATTTTCCATTTTGTTACTGAGTAATAACGGAACAGCCAACCTCCATAGAAAACAACGGGAGAGCAGTCTGGATGTATAATTTATTTGGGCATATTTCTAACAAGTGTTAGAAATATGCCCAAATAGTGTATTCTTGTACAGTACTCATCACATATTAGATCGATTATGTATATACTTGTTCATGTCTGTTTATTCATTATCAGAAAAAAGCCTACACATTTCTACCAACTCAAAATAAGTGTCCATTGCTTTTTAGGATCTTATGTCCAGTAATTTAATTAACAGCAAGTATCAGTGCAGTATATTATAAGTACGCTACTGGAAGCCCACGGCACTAAATGTTTGACGACTACAATGCTAAGTCTCAACTTGTTTGCCTTCCATGTGACTAACAGAAGGGTGGGCCCATTTTTCCTCTCTCCAAATACAGTATAATAGTTTTATATCGTCAAACCATAAGTCATCTGGCAGGTTCCAGTATCAGTTAGGGGTGTGAATTGCAAATAAAAATACATTCCAGAGTACTGGAGCACTAAAATAATTCCAGTACTTGAGTGCAAGAATGCTGGTCAAATTTTAGGCAGAGAAACTTGTAGGTTATTGATTTTCCTTTTGTTATTATGCTGGCATGAACAACAGATTGCAATACACAAAATACATACTATAGGCAAGCAAGTACTTGAGTACTCCGACTCATACCTAGTATATAAAACGGGACTAAACAGCTAGCGTCCAGTCTCTTATTTTTACTCCAACCACATAATATTTTGGCAAGTGATCAAACCAACAGCTCTTCATTTAGAAATCACCCAGACACAATCAATTCTGGAAGCTGGTGGTAAACAAAACCCCTGATCATACAGCAGCTGAATAAACATGCGGTTGAGAATCCTGCAGATGCAGCTGGTTTGTGGTTCCTGTTTCACAAGTGCAAAAAACTGCAGAGAAAGAAAGACAAAGTCAAACCACACCAAACCTTTGTCTTACCATCATCCAGGCAAGTGTGGACTCAGGTTGCAGAAATTATATATATATATATATATATAACTGTCCATTCCAAATTGCATGATGACTAGAGGGGCACTTCTGAAGTTATAGCTAAAACATGTGTGACAGCAGTACTGCCACACCAGCAACTGCAACCCTGTTTGTGATATATTGTACCAGTATAAATATCAGCCTTACATTTCACACTGTACAACAATGTGATGCTTTTGCTGTATGCTAGGTGGTCAAAAATAAAGTTTCACTTGCAGGTTTTTTCTTCACACCCTCAGTGCATTAGAAAAGCATTGCCTCTCTGCCCGCTTGTCATTTCAAACCTCAGCCTCAGTGTAATTAGAAAAACATTGTGCCTCTGCCCACTTGTCATTTCAAACCTCAGTGTAATTAGAAAAGCATTGCCTCTCTGCCCGCTTGTCATTTCAAACCTCAGTGTATTAGTGCTTTCCTTTGAGGTCTGCCACATCTCACATTGTTTCCACCTTCCATCATCCATCACAGTATTTGTCTCTAAACTAGCTCAAGCTTAACATTAACGCGGCCTCCCCAAAACTTCTGCAGTCCAAACAGTAGAATGATGCTAAACCTAAAAAAGTCAGCTCCCACTCAGGACTGGTCCTTTGAAGGGTACAAATATGGCTTATTGTCTATTATGCATACCAGCCAGCAAAATAATTATGAGGAATAAAGACTTGACTTGATAAATATGAGGAATAAAGACTTGACTTCAACATGAAATTTACCTTCATATAGTAGGTAACAGTAGGTAGGTAAATACACAGTAGGTGAATATATGTATATGACTGATCATAAAACACAGGGTAGTGGTTCAATATCTGAAGCAGAAGATAATAAAGGCTACACCAAGATACTGTACCTTCCAACATAGAGGAAATACAATAACCCCCACTAGAAATGAATCATTTCAAAATATAGAAAAGGTATTTTTTCCGTCTTGGAACAATTTGAACTTGATGTGAAAAATGTCAGCATATCTCAGAAGCAAACAGGAAGCAAACTGCCAATGTTAAGCAAAAAATTTTGAAGAAAGGGGCCTTTAACCAATGTGTACAATAGCCTTACATTGATTGTTTACTTCACCACTACAGGAATCCATTAAATAAACTCAAATTATCCTCCTCAAGGTATTTGGTTTGCACAATAAAATGTGATGACCCAGCAACAACATGTGCATGCTTGAGGTTGGATATTGTACTGAACTGTGGATCAAATACATTATTTTAGTGTGTCAGAAGGCATGTACATTGTGCTGATCAGCAAATTAGAAATGCAAATAATTAAACCGAAAGTTATGGAATTCTGACTTTTGCTTTCAGTTTGTCCTTTGATGATTGTCACACCAATTCACTTACAGTATAGCTTACGTAGGGCTCAAATGCACAAGGCTGATTTTTGTATAATCATAAGAAAGTTTACAAACGAGAGGAGGCCATTCGGCCCATCTTGCTCGTTTGGTTGTTAGTAGCTTATTGATCCCAGAATCTCATCAAGCAGCTTCTTGAAGGACCCCAGGCTGTCAGCTTCAACAACATTACTGGGAAGTTGGTTCCAGACCCTTGCAATTTTCTGTGTAAAAAAGTGCCTCCTATATTTTGTTCTGAATGCCCCTTTATCTAATCCCCATTTGTGACCCCTGGTCCTTGTTTATAATCATAATGGTTATATAAAAAAAAAACAAAAAAAAAAAACAAAAAAAAAAAAAACACACAACTAGGTGACAAATACATAAATAATAAAGAGTAAAGCAATACACATTAAGAAAGTCATGTACAAAATATTATCTTACACGTACTGTTGATTTAATCATCCTTTAATTAATGTAGCTCCTCGGCCCATTTGTTATTGTTTGCTGACTTTCACTTTTCCAATAGATAAATGGTTATCATGATCAATCAAGATTTACATCTATCACCTTCCCACTGCAGGGCTCTAAAATTGGCAACAAAAAGGGCAAGGTCAAAATGGCCTTCAGGTCGATACATTTGTAGAGGACACCAAAGCGACTAAACTGAAGTCAAGGCAAGGCCAAAGTGTAGGATGTGTCATTTTGATTGGGATTCATATATAAAAGCTAATTATTGGCCACAGAAAGAAACACAGTTTAATTTAATAATAACCATTATTTGTTCAGAAAATGCTGTTTTTTTTGGTCAACCAGCAGTCTAGATTTAAGTCTGCGAGGACATAGCTCCCTGTGCTTAAGCCAGGCATTCAGTTTCAGCACTAATCCACTGGACCGTTTTTGTTCAATTTTATAGCACATATTCTACTCAGTTGAACATAAACTTAACTCAGAAATCTCGTTCCCTTATGTAACATACAAAATGCTATAAAACTTATTTTTTTTTATCAAAAGATGGACAATAAACACGAATACAATGCAAAATAGCATTTCCTGCCGTTTTGGTAAAAATGAGGAAATTCAAGTTAGTTATAATAAAGCTTTGTTAAACCTGAAAGAACCACATTTCTAAACTACTGACCTGAAAAAAAATTTTTTTGCAGATTGTGAAAGGCAGTCTACTTGTTCTCTTTTCTGAGATGAGAATCATGTGATCACGTTTGGATCCAAACACTTCCTAATACAGGTGTCTCTAGTTGCTATAGGTGAAAGGACACTGCGGCCATAATGGCCGTGAATAGACATACATTTTGAGGGCATTGCAGCGACTAAGAAGGGCACCCACAGCCATTACCGCATGGCCAGCGTTAATATTTCAAGCCCTGCCACCGAACTGAGCAAGGCTAGTTTGACATGGTCTGGATGTGCACAGTTCAGCAGACTGCATGTGCTACAGCTAGGCCGAGGCAGGGCAGGAATTAACAATGCTTGACTTCTGAGAAGGGTGTTTGATATCTCACTCAGTCATGAATCAGATCACATGAGTTTCTGTTCTCGTGGAGATTAATGGTACACACAAGGATCGGTCTTTAACTTTAGTAATTTGACACAATTACTTATCAGCTTGCGAGCAGCACAATATTGTCCAGTGTGCAGCAAAACAATAAGATCTAGCTGTGAATGGGTACTGTACTATAGATTTGTCTTGCCATCTAATGCTTGATACTTTATAATAGCTTTATTTTAATAGGACAATAGCATTCATAAAACCTACAAAACGCTGTGTACTGTAACAATTCATAATCATTTGTAAGGAGTTTATACTGTGTAGCTAGCCTTTCTGAAGGTGTTACAGATGATACTGTACAAGGTGTCCTAAAGCAGGGAGCATGAAACCACCTTTGCTCTTTTCTGTATGGGGACTATCTATAAATGAATGTGACAAGTTTAACACTGCCAGATGTTCACATTGTACTTATGAATTTGTTGTTAAAAGGAGTGGATAGAATCCCCCTTCCCCACCTGTGTGTGAACTGCTGTCCAGTACCTGCACATCATGAGCTATTACTGACAAAACCCAGATGATCAAACATGAAAAGCAGCCAAGGACTCTGAGTACACAATCAAGAACATGTGCCAAATGCATCATGTATTTGGAACAGTTTACCGTAGCACTTCATTTACCTCCAGTACGGACTCTACAGCTATTACATCATATTGATAGGCTTTATTTCACAACAGCAATCTAAAACCTTTATTGGGAAAGTAAGGTCACACTGATCTACAGCTGGTGCGCAATGATAAGATTACATCCAACACGTTGGTGTCTTTATTCAGCAGCAACAGAGTATGGTCAAAGCACACTGTACATTATTAAAGTATGCTATACATAAATGTAGCCAGCACTGTTTTTAAAGCTGGTTTTGGTTTTCAGTTGGTCTTACGGATTCAAGACCTTGACAAAAAGAAAAGCACACAAGCAAGAGTGTGGTCCATTTCTAGCAGTACTGGAACGCCTTTCAGGATAAAACCTACAGTGGGATAAACATCTGGCTCAAAAAACTAAACAAATAAAAGCAGCATCATCACTCAACCCATAGCAGTTATTCACAAAATGTATAGTTTTCTCAAAAACAGGGACAAGGCTGGACATTTGTCTGACATTGAAAACCTTGTAACATATTCTAGGATTCAGAACACCCAGCTACTGTACCAGTACATCATATTTTTAAAGTTTGACACAATACATTATTATAACTGCACGTTATAGTGAGAATGACAGACAGTTTCTTGTTTAAACCCGATTTTGAGGGGTATGTTTTCTGGGCCTTTTCAATATTGTTCGGGACGCCATTTGGCACGCTTGGTGTTCGTGTCACGGAGAGTTTTTTTGGTATAGATTGTGAAAATCTGTTTGGTAGTTTTAAAGTTAGAGAATGGAATAAAAATGTGTTTTTTTTACAAATTATTCGGACAACTTTTTGCGTTCAAATAACAAAAATGGCTGCGAGGATAAACACCTCCTTTGGTAGGCTGGTAGAACTCGTTAACGAGGAGTGCCTTTTTGTGCAACCAACAAAATCGAACACGTAATTACAGACATAGTGGGGCTTTTCTTCGTGCGTGCGTGGTTAGTTTTTTCACAACTATGAAAATATGCCTGCGCACTTCGGTCAAATGTTAAAACGTTTGGTCGCCCATTGATTCTCTTGTTAACTAATGTCTGAGTGGTCCACAGTGTATAACTGCAGGCCGGAGACCAGCTACGCAGTAGCTCTTTTTTACAAAGCAAGGGCTGCAATACTAAGATGAACCACATTTATTATGTTTTATTTGTATAATTTAAGAGAATCGGTAACTTATTTCTGTGATACTGCAGAAGCCTTGTTGCTTTTGCTAAGGGGACTTAGTCTAAAAAGTAAAGTTGTTTACTTACTGCATTATTTGACAGGACGTTACTTCCTGCTTTGTTTATTTATTTTTTGTTTATTTAGCAGACGCCTTTATCCAAGGCGACTTACAGACACTAGGGTGTGTGAACTATGCATCAGCTGCAGAGTCACTTACAATTACATCTCACCCGAAAGACGGAGCACAAGGAGGTTAAGTGACTTGCTCAGGGTCACACAATGAGTCAGTGGCTGAGGTGGGATTTGAACCGGGGACCTCCTGGTTACAAGGCCATTTCTTTAACCACTGGACCACACAGCCGCTTTGCTGTTGTAGTCTAGACTGGAGAAAGACAGACACACAAGATGGCAATGTAAACAAGGTTGTACTGTTGCATGGGACGGTAGAATTTATTTTGGGTTAATAAAACCTGTTTCTTTGATTAACGATGCATCAGAGTCCTTAATAAATATCCACGCTTACACAAGCTACGTATATAAAATTTACACAAAATCTGACTCGCCGGCGGTTGTACATCAAATTAAAAATCCAGTGTTGCAAGTCCACTCATTTCAGAACCGCATTCAACAACAGCTCGTCTTATTTGAAATCCAGCAGTTTTCACAGTTGCAATACTGAGGTAAACATATCATGTTCTGTTCAAAATTAAATCTTGCGTACAATTTCCTACAGTTACAATTCCAACTTAGTAAGTTGAGCAATGCTGGCATTCTGCGATTCTTGCAACGTGTACTTGTTACAACTAAAGAGTTAAGTCGCACTGGGTAAGGTCTTCTGGTATGAAATAAATAATAATTCAACAGGAATTAAAGAGTTCTGTACTCGCTCCGTAAATTAAACCACCTTATTTGCATGCTGTATAAAAATACACCAATTCTTGTTCACAACCAAAATTGTACATATTAGAATTAAATAAAAAAAAAATAAAAAAAAATTTAAAAAGATGGAAGACTGACAAGAGGGGCGGCTGTTAAAAAAAAAACACACACTATCCTACATAGGATAAGGGCCTTGTCCCTATACTGTACAATTTTGCTTCCTATCGTGAATGAGGTAATATTACCGTAATTTATATTATATATATATTATATATATATATAAAATGGACACTGTAGGCCACTTAAGTGGTCTGCCTCGTACCTACTACAGACACACAGATAATATTATTACTGGAGAGTGCACACCTGCATAGCAAATAACTTGCACAGTACAGTAATCTGTGACCCCCGTTTATAGCCTACTGTGTCCATTTTATAAACACACAACAAAAATAACTTCAGTGCGTTTCTAAAACTCAGATATACAAGACCAGCTACCCCCTTTTTATCACCAGCTACCCAATTTCGTTAAAAAAAAAAAAAAAAAATTGGTATCCCATATGGCACTGCGCTGGTCACGCTAAGGTCACAATAATCAAACTTTAGGTAGTCGAATACTAGCGATGCAAATAATGTAGTGCCACATAGTAGTACAACTGTTGAAACTTAAATGGACAGCATAGAGGCAAATGCAACTTATTTCAATCATACAGTGGTATGCAAAAAAAGCCTGTTCAGTACACGTGGCTATAAAATAAGTGCATTATTAAATGTAAAATGAAAACGTTTATGGTAACACTGTGTACTGTTTGGCATGTTAACTATTTCCTGGTATGTGTGGTTTAGTTCAACTTACATACAAAGCTTAACATGACCAATGGAATAGTCCAATCAATTATATATTGTTATACTAATATTGCAAATCAATTTTTACAGCATTTATTTGATGCATTTGTAAACTCTTGTTCCCTTCAACTTTGTCTTTTTTTAATTATTATTCCACATCATTGCACAGACTCCACATAAGTAAACAGAACATTCAAATATACTGTATTAATGAGAAGTTTATGTATAAGTGTATAATATATTTAAAATGTGATCATACTTGGAAATGTTTGCTTTAATAATAGTGGATGTTGCAAATACCAAGATGGTTTGCAAACCTAAAACTTACAGAGAAACCTACAATGGAAAAAATGATGTACTTTCCATTGCATATGTATACATATATGTTAACTCATCATTCCAGTATAAAAAAGGAACTTAAACAAAAAAAACTACATTAAGTGACAGTAAGAGCTGACAAAGCCAAAAAAGACGGGAAATTGTCAGTTAAGACTGCCACCGCGCTCTTACTTCACCCATGTCCTGACAAGGCTTTCCAGCACACACTGCTTAACTGGTACAGTAGGCGGGTTCACTTCAGACAACATAGGTAGTCACCACCACTGGGCAGGTCAGTGGGTTGCTGAGGATTCAAAAGTTTTCTGAAACAGCCCAATACAGTAGATATCCTTTAGAAGTATTGAAGAGTCACTGTCCTTTGTGATTAAAACCAAAACAACTGTAGTAACGACTGCTGACTATGTGATAATTGTTTAATCTCTTAATTTTTGTAAGTATTCCAGTGAAATTCTGTACTGTTCATTATGAACAACATTACACAAATGTGTAATTTCCAATACAAACATGACCATTCTGTGGCAACCTACATACACGTTCAAGGTGTGTCCATTTCTGCTAAACCAAAAAAAAAAAAAGAAAATCTGTAAAACATGAATCTCTTCAGTTAATCAATAAAACAAACCCAATGATTGACACTATTTTATGTCCTTTCAATGATCTCATTACTATGCCACACATACATCAAATTTTCCACCATATTAAACACGAGTATGGCTTTTGTCAACAAAATAAAAATAGCTGAAAAGGTTAAAAACAAAAGGTTACTGTTAAAATGTTTGTATACTTGACAAAAGAAAAAGTACACAAGAAATACACTGTCTCACTTCATTTGTGTTCATATTCTAATTATATTTTACAATTGACATGCCAATTGTTTTAGTCACAAAGAACAGTGATCTTTCTTCACTTTTAAAGCACTGGTTCACAGCCCTGGTCATGGAGACCCCTTGTGTCTGCTGGTTTTTGTTCCAACTGAGCTCTCAGTTACTTAAATGAACACTCAATTGAACTAACAATTTAGTTAATTTTTCAGCTATTCTTCAGCTTATAAAAAGTTGGAGATTTCGTTCTATTCAATTTCCTGTTTTTTTTGGCTTTGTCAGCTCTTACTGTCACATAAAACGTAATTTTTTGTCTTTAATTTTAAATAACATCACCATTTTTCCTATGGCCAGCTTGAGAAAAGAAAAAGACAAAAAAAAAAAAGACAAAAAAAGCATATCTTCTCGCCGAGCAGTTTTACCTGTTTAATGTTGTGCAAATCAAATCCAGAGATTGATTACCAGCTACAATAATGTCTTCTGCATAAACACAGTATGATTTATTTCCTGTTTTTTTTTTATTTATTTTAAATACTGGTATTGACAAAAACAGGAAACATGATGGTTCTTGGTGGGTAAACACAGAAACACAGAAAGCAAAAACCTGTTCCAGACATCTTCACTCCATCGTTATAGTGCCTCGCCACTCCACACCATTACCTAGCCTAAACTTCTATGAAAATGTTTAACTACTGTAAAAATTCTTATTTAATTGTATCATCCCTTGTGCCATTTGCACTCTAAAATAGCAAACCATTGTGATAACTTTGAGTGTAATGTAGGTACGATAGTGTGCCTACATTATCCCACTGTGAATGCAACCCAACACTTTCATCCACAGCAACTTGTTAATATAAAAATTAAAAAACAGCACAAAAACAACTCCGAATGTGAGAGAGACAGATTTCAATTATCTAAACAATGACGGGTCTAAATACAGTCACTCTTAACTCTGTATTAATCCTGCTGGTGTCCCCAGGGGTGATTAATACAGCAGACCCGATTAACATCACTACACGCAATAAAGAACTAACAAGGTTTATATATATATATATATATATATATATATATATATAAAAACACAACACGAGCGAAACTGACAGCAGCAAAACAGGTCTGAAACTGGAACTACTTTTTTTTGGTATTTTCCCACCTGCATGACACTTCATCACGAGAAGCGTGGAGTCATATCCCAAGGTTAGAAATACACACCCAGTCCTGGGTTTAAGAATTACTCTCAATGAAGTTTATTATCTTCCGCTTGTATTACTCTTCCCCTATATGTTAACTATTAAGAGTTAACATATACACTCAGAAGAGTCATTCATGTCAACCCCTAAGTGTTCATACCAGTGAGACCCTTGCTGAAAAACCTTAACCTAGACATTTAGATTAGATTACAACTGTAGCTAGTCATGAAAAGAAAATACTGTCTGCTTTTGCTCCTTTTGTGGAGACGAAATAAAACAAATAACAAAGAAATAGTCTGGGTACACGACACACACAAAAAAAAAGACTTTTAACAGCAAATGTTTTTATGTGATCTGGTTTAACATGTAAATCATTCAAAAAGAATATATCTACACATATTTGTAAATACTGAGAATTAGTTTAATATACATCAAGTTGGTGACGTCACTCGCGTTCAACCAATCACACACACACCTTTCTCTTCTTTAGAATTTTACAAGTAAAATACAATTTACCATTTATTATTTGAAATAAATTCTACTTGTACAGATGTAGCAGAAAATGTCTAAATAACTAATAATTAAGCATGTACAGTACCATAAATAAACAGATCAATAATCAGAATGAAAACTATCAATTCAGGAATTTAAACCGTGTTTGATGTGTCTCTCAGCAGCCTACGTACAGTGTTTACTGAAAGCGGGATGGTTAAATTGAGCAGGTCAGCTCAAAGTCTGAGCGAATGGCAGTGATTTTACCATGAAATTGAATGGTGACATTTGCTGTCAATCACACCATTTTTTTTTTTGGATCAGTTGTTTATAAAAGAGAGGCGCTGCGCTTCTGCAGTGTATAAGTTAAATGTGCACGACTCCCCGAACCTCCAGAAGAGTGTTGTCTTTCTTAAACCAATCAGAATGAACTAAAGCAGGGAGAAGATCGCTCAGTGTAAACTACAGCCTGCGTCCGTTTGTAGCGTCCATCTGACATCATTTAGTGTCAGTGCTGAGATTTTCCCTTCCCCTCTACTTTGCCAGTGTGCATCATCAGCAGGGGATATCAAAAGGTCAAACTGATTTTAAAAACCATGGTTGTCACTCCATTAGCTTGTCTGAACAGTTACAGTAATAGCCTTCCTTCACAGTCAAATTGTGTCTCAACTCCAAAAAGGCATGTTTGAGCCCCAAAGCAGCCTGTCCCCTGCCTGCCTGTCTGTCTGTCACAATGTACTTGTGTCAGTACATGTTGTGCTGCAGTACACAATGAAGAAACTCAGTCAACCTCGGGCAGCCAGAAATCAAAGGGCCTACACTGTGCAACATCAGATGGGGAAGTTTTTCCTTCATTTGGGGGAGGAGTTTGGACAAGTTTTAAAACCATCAAAATTGTAAACTTGAATGCTAACTTGAAAAGACAAACAGATAGATTATGCTTAATATCCATAAACACAGATCTGAAATATTTCATTACAGAACACAGTACCCTAAGGCTACAGATCCATTTGGTTCCTAAGAGATGAGCAAAAGTTTGTAAGCCTGTCATGACAATGACATTAAAGAGTAACTAGTGGGGTTCCAAAAAATATACCTGTACACGTCCTCACGTGTTTCTACAACTGTTTAAATAATGTACCTGTAATTTCTTTTTTTAATGTTAACATACTGACAACTTTTTACACTTACAACTTCAAAGTTTATGTCAAAGCTCTTTTCAATATGGCCACTTTAGAGCACTGGCTTTTGAGACCTGTCCTCTAAATCAGGGGTTCCCAAACTGTGGTCCGCGGCCCAAAGGTGGGCCGCCACACAGTCCCGGGTGGGCCGCGGGAGCAATCACATTCTATGTATTTTTTTTTCTATCAATAGTGAAAAGCAGGTGCCAGCGTCCGCTGTAACTGTAGAAAGACAGTGTAGCAAGGCAGTATCTGCAGACTGTCAGTCAAAGCAGAAATTCACAAATCAGAGCTAATAGATTGCCTACCTGTAGGCGGGATGTAGAGCGAGAGCTCTGACAATAGGGCAGTGTTAAGGTCATGTGATCACTCTGCTGGCAGATGTAAACAGTGTGTTCAGTACTAATAATTACAATATGTCGAATCCGCTACCAAAGAATACGTTCTGCAAAGTATAAAGAACAAAAAAGGCAGCTACATGAGTTTGAATGCATTTGTACCGTGGGCTCCATTTTGAGGTGCTGGAATGTTTTGTTTTTTTTAATAAACGTTTTCATACTAACTTTTGTAATTGATAACATTCATTTAAAAATTCTATTGATGTTATGATATGATGAATACGTTTGTGACTAATTAGCTATTAACATTTAAAATAGAGTACTTCGTATGTTTCAATATTAACTTAATCAAGTTATTAATCAAACTGATAAATCTTGTTACATACCGGTAATTGATTTGTTAAAATGTTTGGATATACTGCTATTTTATTGATTACTGACTCATTCACAGCTGTCTTAAAATAACACTAGAATCTTTTGTTGGAAAATAATTTTAAAAAAAAAACAACAACATTTTGACCGATTCAAATTTCCCTGCAGATGGATTTTCTTCTGGTTAAGCGGCGCAGCTGCGCTCCATTGTTTTTTTTGTTTTTTGGGTTTTTTTTGATGATGCAAGATAACTTAATGTGATTTACAGAGCAGTGATGAAAAAAGTAACTTATGCAAGGCTCTCGTTTCCTTCTGTTTTGTGCACATTCGTCTTTTTTGTGCATGGCAGTTCAGCGTGAGCGGTAACGGCTGGATGTTTTAGTTACACAGTGTTCAGAAATTAGGATTTAAGAGTTATGTTTTTGTGCACGTTGTACTGGTTTTACTCAAACATGATTCCTGTTCAGGTATTTATGAATGGGAATAATAAGATGTGCACTTCTTTCTTGTTTGATGACCAAGAAAAATAACTGCATTTCTAACTAACAATTTTCAATTATACAAAGGTAACTAATTTAAAGGTTTGATAAAAAAAACAAAACCTTAGTTTTTGCAATTTATTTTATTTTCACTCCGTGCATATTCTATGTGATTTCCAGCAGCAGTGTGGAGTAGTGGTTAGGGCTCTGGACTTTTGACCAGAGGGTTGTGGGTTCAATCCCAGGTGGGGGACACTGCTGCTGTACCCTGGAGCAAGGTACTTTACCTAGATTGCTCCAGTAAAAACCCAACTGTATAAATGGGTAATTGTATGTAAAAAAAATGTGAAATTATGTATAAAGTGAAATAATGTGATATCTTGTAACAGTTGTAAGTCGCCCTGGATAAGGGCGTCTGCTAAGAAATAAATAATAATAATTTCCATCTTTCACGATATTTATTCAAATGAATAAAGTACAGTTTAGATAAGTTTATTTCTAATGTTACAGGTTTAAACATATAAAATGTTTTTAATTTGACATTTTCCCAAGGCGTGCTAATAGTGGGCAGCAGTGCCTAATGCAGCTGAACAGGCGGGCTTCAGGTAAAAAATAAAAAGTTTGGGAACCCCTGCTCTAAATCACTGCAGGAAGGGCAATTTCAAAACCAAAAAACAAACATAAGTGCTGGCGTTTCTGTTTCTTACCACATCATGGAGTGTTATTGCTGTGTTACCGGTTTGACAATGTGGACAGTAATCCTTACACTATCACTGCAGTGGAGCGGCCATTTTGAAAAGAGCTTTGAAACAGACTGGCCAGTCCTAAGATTTCATTTTCCTTTCATCTACTTAACTATACCAGTCCTTACTTAGGGTAGAAAGAGCACTTGTTTGGCACATGCACTAGCAGCCAATTAATATAATCCACCCAGGCTGTGGATGCAAAAGCTGATAACATCTATACACACTACTTCAGGTCAAATATTTCAGCTCTCAACTACAAGACTAGAAAGAGATACAGGGAAAAAAAGAGAGATACAGGAAGATGATGGTAGTCATATCAGGTGTTAGCCTGCTAGAGGAATTTGCAAGAGTCAAATGTCAAAAACAAAAAACCACAGGACATTACATTGCGCGCCCATATGGTCAGTTGATGGTCTACTGGGGCAGTACCAAAAATAAAAGAAAAAAAGCTCTGAATCTACTTATAACTAGTTTCCAAATAGGGGTGTGCTGATTCATCGATTCACACGGTGAACTGTCATTTTTCTTGACGATATGATTAAATAGATACTTTTTTTTTTCTTTTTTTTTAAAAGAAACATTTTGTCTGCTTACAAACATGAGCATCCATTATTTTGTGTCTACACTGATAATTGGATAATAATATTTATCATCATGTACTCTAGAAATCACTGTGTTTAGGGTGTTTTTGTGAAGTCTGCCGACAGATGAGCAAAACGGAAGTTGAGTGGAGGTGGGTTATTAATGTTGATAATCTCATCAGGACGACGCGACAAATTCGACCTGCTCTGGCCTGTTTGAAATCCAGTGTGGACTCGCCTCATGTTCTATAAAAGAGTCACGCTGTGTGTAAAATGTGTAAGGCTTGGATTTGCAGGGCTCCAGACTGGGAATAAAATGGTTGCAAATGCACCAAAAAAAAAACCAGTTTTTTCGGGGTTAGGCGCCTGCAACACAAAAATGCTGCCTCTCCCTTTAAAAGCATGTGTCAATATTTATGAATGAGCTAGGACGTCGGTCTGTAAAAGCAAGAAACGCATATCACATGTTTTAATAAACTGAAGCGTGAGAATGATACTAATAACATTTTCAGCGAATTCAAATGCTTGTAAACACAGATAGGGGCTGTATTAACACCAGCAGAATGCTGTAACCCCAGTGTCATGTAACAGTTGTGACGGTGGCCAAACGTGTTTGAGCGTTGTGTAAACATTTAGTATTTAATATCGTAAATAGCAGAACCAGCTCACTGCAATTTAAACTTGTTTTTACAGCAACATAAAACGGTAACATGTAAGCATAAGAGCTGTCTGTGTTACATAATGTCAGATCAGGGCAACACTGACACTGAGCATGGGAGCTGCAGCATGCTATTCCCATGTTACACTGTACAGAGGTGCCGTCACCAATTCCATACACAACACTTCAAAATATTTACATGCCAAATTCATTGCAGTCAGCAGCATTGATTAACCACTCAGAAATGTGGCAACAAACAAGCAAGTACAGACGTTAAGTTACTGTTTTAGTATCACTTTAGTGTCTTAACAAGTTGTTGTATTTTAAGCAGTTGAACATGGTAGCAACCGACTTGCTCCTGAAGTGGCACCCAGCAATTGAATTTGGCGACCAATTTTTTCTGGCCTGGAGCCATTGGCTCCCAAGACAAAAACTTTGTCTGCATCCATGATTTGTAATTTTGTTTTAAAAGTATTTCAAAAGAATAAACAGGAAACAAAAGCAAAACAGTCAGTGAAGCTTATTGGCACAAAAGTGCTTTACCAGCGTTATTGCAAACACTTGCACAAGCAAATGAGACAATTGCGTGATTATGTTTCATTTACTGTATTGCGACACATATTGTATCGAAGACACTGCCGACACTCAGCCATATTTCCAAACTTCTTGTGCCCAAGCCATTCATGGGAACAATGAATACTGTGCCACAGCTTACTGATATCCCTTTCCTTACCCCAACAGCAGCCCAAAGAACTACATCTTTTTTAAACAGAAACAGGACCATGTCATCACTACCTGGAATTGTAACTCTCATAGAAAAGGGTCAATTCTCTTTGTTTAAATGTTAGAATTATAATCCAATAGAATGGGTAACCTTTCTCAAGACAAATACAAACCTCTTTATTTTTTATTTAGTGTAACAAATCCCTTCCAATAAATGCCTAGCTCTAATAATCACACGCCCCATGCTTGAGAGTACAGAAAAGATTAAAGATTAAAAAAAAGAAAAAAACTGCTGTTTTGCACAACGGTGATGTGAAGAACTCGAGTGTCAAACAGGTGCTGTTTTAAGACTCACCTCTTCAAACAGCACCTGTAGAACTCCTCTGTTTGTATCCTGGGACACTATCACCCTTCATTTAAATGTGCTTTATTTTGCTCTTATCTGCCCCCTATTTTACTGCATTTAATCCTGTACTTCAGAATACTGTAATCTGCCAAGTGTTTAACCTGTAGTACTTTGTATTTAATCACATCCTGATGTAACTATCACTATTTAATCATATCCTGATGTAACTATCACTATTATCTGCTGTATTATTGAATTGTGGTTTGTCACACTTGTACTTTGCTTGAACAAAAGTTATTGTATTTCTTGCTCTTATTGTATTACTTGTATTGTAACACTTGAAATGTATTTGCTTACGATTGTAAGTCGCCCTGGATAAGGGCGTCTGCTAAGAAATAAATAATAATAATAATAATAATAATAATATCCTCGGTCTCTACTTACAGGAGCAGTTAGCCACTTCTTTCTTAAATACTGTATGTGTGATGAACGCCAGGCTTCCTTTAATTGGAATGAACACAGAATACATAGGACTATTCAGTTCTGTTTTTGCCCCACAGGGACCCTGGCTGAGCGAGATGGGACTGCTGCAGCTGTGGTCTCCCTGGCAACCAGCCTAAACCAGCTGCAAGGCAGACAGTGCAGTCAGCAGCACCAGTTATTCTCATAATTTACCATTTGCGGTAAATTACTGCTAACAGGCTGTCATTAACCCCATTACTGCGGAAAGCGCCTCCCTGCCATCAAGTTGTAAGGAGGCTGTGTGGTCGAGTGGTTAAAGACAAGGGCTTGTAACTAGAAGGTCCCCGGTTCAAATCCCACCTCAGCCACTGACTCATTGTGTGACCCTGAGCAAGTCACTTAACCTCCTTGTGCTCCGTCTTTCGGGTGAGATGTAATTGTAAATGACTCTGCAGCCGATACATAGTTCACACACCCTAGTCTCTGTAAGTTGCCTTGGATAAAGGCATCTGCAAAATAAACTAATAATAATAATATCTGATCAGGAACCCAGTGTGACTGGAAAGAGGGAAATTTAGTCAACATGATCAAAATCTGTACTTAAAAACATCTTAGTTCTGATACTGCAGTTTATTTTTCATATTATCTCCACTTTAATATAATGTCCATTTATACATTAATAAAAACAAAACACACCTCTATATAGTCCAGGTTAAACTATTACCATTTAGCTTAAACTAAAAACAGTGACAAGAGAAATACTGTCTTGTGTTAACATTGTACTCCTTTGGTTCTTATCCAATCAAAGTGGAAACTCACAGATCAAACAAGAATATATCGAAAAGGCTGGTAAAAAATTTAGAAGCAGCAAATAAATCTATTTGGCTTCAATTTGCTGGATGTGTGTCTGGTAGGAGAATGCCTTAAAACAGCTGTCCTAAAAACAGCGAGACAGCGAAAATGGCTTTTTTTTTTTATAAATAGTACATTTCCGTATGACATGATGATTCAAGACAGTAAAAAAACAAGGCAGACCTCTAAAACCACAAACACTGCACCACTTGTGAACTTCTGTGGTCGAAGTTAAAGGGGTAGTAACCAGTCCATTTCCTTACCTCTCATTATCACTAGCAATGTCATCACTGCTGTAAATGTTTTGCTTATTTGTTATGATTTATTTGGGATATGGTTACAAATTGAGGTCTCTCCGAGCACAGGTACCAAGATGCAGTATTTGAAATACATGCATACACTGAATTAACAATAAAAAGGGGACCAGTGATACAAATGATATAAAGGCTTGGTTATTAGGCTACTCCTTTAACCCTTCTTTCATATGACCGTGCTTCCAGGGAACCCCAGGTACTGCCTACCCTACTGCACTGCATAACCAACTTTCAACCTGGGAAAATGTTAATAAGAGGCAGTTCCACAGAACCCGGAATATTTATTAATGTATTTCTCTTTTTTTTTTTTTTTTTGCATCTTCTGGTCTTGATTGGGATTTTTTTTTGCAATTTACTGAACTGTTTTTTCTGTACCAATGCACTACAACATACCAGGCGCAGTGTGTCAGATTACTGGTCTAGAAGCAGCAACAAGGATATTGTAGGCTTGACTAAATTAAACTTGCAACCAACACCCCTTCATGCTGTTTTTTTTTTTTTTTTAAACAATTTTTATTTATTTTCCAATTTTTGGAATGCCCAATTATTATGCAACCTGGCTCACCGCTGCAACCCCCGATCTGACTCGGGAAGAGACGAAGATGAGTACTCGCGTCCTACGAAACAAGTGCCGTCAGCCGTCCGCTTTTTTTTCACTCTGCAAGCCCGCCGTGCAGCCATATCCATAACTTAGAGCATCAGAGGACCATGCAGGAATTGCAGGTGCCTGGCCAGCCACAAGACTCGCTGGTGTGTGGCGAGCCAAGGACTCCCCAGCTGACCTAAACCCCTACCCTGCCCAGGCAGTGCTTGGCCAATTGTGCGTCGCCCCCTGGGAACTCCTGTCCATGGTCGGCAGTGGCATAGCTTGGATCCGAACCAGCGATCTCCAAGCTATGGGGCGCATCCTCCACTCCGGACGGTGCCTTTACCGGACGCGCTACTCGGGAGCCCCTCCATGCTGTTTTTTGTGCCAGGGACTATTTCTTATAAAATATTTCTTACCGATTTCTCATATATAAGGTGAACTGCTATTTTTTAAAAGCCAAGTCCACATTTTCCTTTATTTGACAAATTACGTGTCTGCATCACAACAACATATTAACCATTACTTATCTCAATTCAATACAGCCCCAGGATTGCTGACAAGAACCTATCTGGTCCCTAAAAAGTCAATAGACTGAATGCTTTGTATTGTGGTGGGGGTGCGAGGGAACAAGTCACTTTAAATTTATATTTAAAAAGGTGTAACAACCAAGGCTTTTAAAGAAATACTCTTTCTATTTGCATTATTTTTGTTTTATTGTCCATCTAATTGATTTCCTTTCCATTTTCTTCCCACTCAGTTGAAGCAAACTGTTCCTTCCACAATTCCATAAGTTCACTTCATGAGTTACAGGTGATAAGACTCCATCTCAACTCGACACCCATGTCTCAATACAGTAGCTTTCCACAAGAAACTGAGGGTTCATGTTACCTGTAACACAGGAAGTGAATGTGGTGAGAATAAATCACGGAAAAAACTGGCTGAAACAAAAACTATCAGCAGCATAGAAACTAAAGAAGCCTTGCTTTATATATTACTTTTTAAATGTCACTCTGTGTACTGTACAACTTAATTCCACGGCCAATTACTTCCCTCTTTGTGGTAAGCAAATACTAAACATTGTATATAAAAAGGAGGATTGCTAAATATAAATAATGTGGGTGATTTGTAATGCTGCAGCCTACATGCTCTGAACACAATTGGTCGAACCATGGAGAGGACAAGCATAGCTGGTACTGAATCTCACAGTAAAGGTTCCCATACCAGGGAATCTTATACCCATCCTTCCTGACTATTCTATTACCATAACTGTTTCTTACGTAAATGGGTCTTTCCATCTCACGTGGAGCAATGAGGGGTTGCTCCTTCGTAAATGGCTAACGTTTTTTCTTTTTTTGGAAAGCATTTGAAACATGATTTAAAATGACACCCTCCAAATGGTGAAAAATTAGGTCATAGGTAATCAAAATGGTTAATCAGGGGGCTCCCGAGTGGCGCATCCAGTAAAGGCGTTCCACATGGAGTGCAGGATGCGCTCTATAGTCTGGACGTCGCGAGTTCGAGTCCAGGCTATTCCACAGCCGACCGTGGACGGGAGCTCCTAGGGGGCGGCGCTCAATTGGCCGAGCGCCGCCCGGGTGGAGGGAGGGTTAGGTCAGCCAGCGTGTCCTCGGCTCACCACACACCAGCGACCCGTGGTCTGGCCGGGCGCCTGCTGGCTTGCCTGTAAGCTGCCCGAGAGCTGCGTTATCCTCCGACGCTGTAGCTCTTGGGTGGCTGCATGGTGAGTCAGCAGTGTGAAAAAAAGCGGTCGGCTGACAGCACACGCTTCGGAGGACAGTGTGTGTTCGTCTTCGCCCTCCCGAGTCAGAGCAGGGGTGGTAGCGGTGAGCTGAGCTTCTAATCATAATTGGCCATTCCAAATCGGGAGAAAATAATAAAAATAATTGGCAACGACTAAATTTATTTAAAAAAATAATAATAAATGGTTAATCAGCTCTTTAGCATTCACACAACACTTTTCTCCATCACATGGGTCATCTGTCACCAACCATAAAAATGGAAGAAACACCAGAATTTGGCCTTTAGCTGGAATTAACTTTATAGGGTTTGGTCAATCAAATGAATTCCCACTGTTAACAAAATGATCACAGAAAATGACAAAAGCACAGTGGTCTGTGTGTGTATACAGGGCTAAAGAAGCTTACATTTGCATGCTTTTGATACACTGTTGGGTAGCGAATGGAATTTAACTTCTTGTACCAACATCAATTATTATGGCACATAACAGCTCCTGCTGACATACTGTGATCTTGCAAGTGAATTGCATTCTGTGCTCTCCTGCTCCTTGCATCAACTTTATCAATAAGGGCTGCCTTAAATGTATCTTAAATACATCTAATTCCCTGCTTTTGCAAGTGTTTATTCTATAGTTCAATAAAGCTATTCCTGTCTTTCACCACTGAAGTCTATGGGGTAATTTATTTTGTACATGAATTACTGGTGTTATCTAGTATCTTTGTGGTTCTGTTTTCTTTTATTTTCTGTTTCATTTAGAAAAAGGCTTTGGCTGCATCTTGAAAACCACATTAGAGATACACAAGTAAATAATACACAAACTTAAACCATAAAAATAAGACTCCCATTTCATAGCAATTTGTTCCATTACAGTTTGTATTATGAATTTACATAACGTTAACAGATTATGGTTAATTCAGCTCAGTAAAAACATTTCTGTAAACTGTAAGCTCTTCCCCACCTTCAAAGTAGAAACCCAGTACAATACAAAGTGTTGCTATAATACCGTAGGATGTATGGTTTATACCATATCCTCTGGAATTTTTTTTTTTTTTTTCAGAAGTGTTACAGCGCCTGTGCCTTTGTTTCAACACAAAGGAACTTGGCAAAAGAAAGTAGACATGAATTGACATATTCCTAAAACCTATTAATAATTAAACCTTCATAGCCACAAAGATGGGAAGGGATATAAAAACGATACTAAAGCCAATTAGAGAATGAAAAGGTAAGAAATGTAATTTTCTGGTGCCATTGACTGGCACAATGATGGCGTGCTGTAAATATATACAGTGTGTAAACCAATGTAAGTTCATATACTGGGCTTACTATATGTGCCCAATTCCCCTAAACAATGATAGTAGTTTTTTTGTTGTTTTTTTTTTTTTGCATGTTTTAAAATTGCTGCATTTATTTATTTCATTTATTCTTTCTTTCTGTGACTGAAGATTCATAAGACTGACCAAGTTTTACACCCTGGCGTAAAGCAGCTTGCAGGCGATCACAGTGCTTTCCATCAGCATTCAAACCGATACATAATTATCATACACATCAAACATTACAGCATTATTATACGTTGCGTGGATGTGGGTTTTCATGGTTTGAGTCTACATATGGCGTTAAAGTGATACTAAATTAATACAAACAGTAAACAATATGTATTGCCGCAGGACGGTATAATTATTTTTCCTTTGTAATGGAATTCCCTTGCGCATTTATCCCGGTTCTGCAATCGACACCAGCACTGCACATGATGATAATTCCAGGACACAGTTAAACTGTATCCAACACATATCACATGCATCGTTTGCTAATTATAGAAAAACACAAAACAAAAGTCAGATTACTAATACATTAATACGATATTTAAAGGGTGCAAGTCGTCTGCAGTTTAATTAGGAAATATTGTCAAAACAAACGCATCTGTTTTCACATTGCTAATCCTCAAGCCTTATAATTAAATAATCACAGTATTAGAACTTGAAATATAAAAATTGCGCGACTCGTTCCAATTTAAATGTTCTAAAAGTCATTTTTAAAAACGTTTCCCGATTAAAAAAATATTAATAATATATCTTCCGCCCCGCATAGATTGTTTGTCAAAATTCTGCGTGGTGTACATTGTAATTCAATGCCGCAGCACCGACAGAGGGCAAATGCCTACGATCTCTTTGCTCACATTTCATACGACAGATATAGAACAAAAAAAACAACCTTACCTTACCACACCGCAAGGCAATTTTGTTGCTTTGCTTTTCTTTCACGCAGTTAATCCTTTAGATTTCCCAACACTTTTATCAGTCTTTGATCAAATTGATGAATAAATAAATAAATATCTTCCACATTACCATTAACGTTCCCCAACCTTTGCGGGTGATAAGTAGTCTGTTGCTAACCAAACCAAGGCTGTGAATAAGTTTGCGGAGGGGTGGGGGCGACTTGACGACTATCGACACGTCACAGCAAAGGCACCTCCTGCAGCGTCACTGCAGCGAGTTCTTGGTTCGCGCGATTAAATGACGCAATTTGCCTTTCTCATGCTTTTTTTTTCGTGATCTCTTTTTCACATTTGCAAATACGCAGGTACGTTTCGTTGTGGTATAGTTGTGTGTTTGTTGGTAATAGTATTAAACATATTGTTGTGTTTATATTTCTAAAGGCATTGGTCGGTCGCTTACTGTTACGTTGTTACAAAATGTCGATGACTCTGCATGGACTCGGGACGTAATTCGTAAGGTTGTACTAAAATGGTATAACCTTATGATTATGACCTACTGAAAAGTTTCAAGTTCTGTCAAACTATGAATGAACAGATACGTTGGATACACCTCATTGTTCTATACTAAACGACCTCATTGTTCTATACTAAACGTCAGTGATCAGAAGAAGTTACTACGTGCTCTTAATGTGTCGTGGATCTTCACATTTAGAAAGCTGACTTGTGTGTGCATAAACAATTGTTATTTTTGAAAATGACACTTCAAAAAAAATAGTACTGTCATGTTGTTTGTTATACTACGCTTAGGAATGTATGGCCTTTTTAGTTATTCTTAATTTTTATGTTCTCCTTTGTGGATGTAATTTAACTTCTCTGGCAGCTTGCTGGTGCAAGTTTGATTCAGTTACAGCAAACAAGTACCAGATCAGACACGCTTTTTAAACCGTATCTTGGACTGCCTTATGTTACCTTTGATAACGAAGTCCAAGATTAGTGCTAATCGCTGTCTGTGAAACAGCCGATATAAAGAAGTGTTTGTAAAAGACGTCTAGGTGGAGTCGACACTCCCTCTGCGGTTTTAAAGACATACCAGATAACAAAACAAACAAGAACAGAGATCAGCATTCTTGGTGTTTTTTGGCAGTGCAGTTGAAGCACAACATAATTGCAATTAAAAAATAATCCCAATCATTCACTTCTGCAAGCTGCAGCCACGGGATTTGTTCCAGGAATCCACAAAGACACTCGGTTTTAGGTAGCACTGGAAAATTGTAATGAAGGGATAAGTATAACACTCAATTGCACTGCATTTAAAAACAAAGAAAGCTGTAGCTAACGCAGCCATAATGCAGACCTGCAGCAGTGAATTTATTTATTTATTTATTTTTTGGTTTCATTTGGGCAGTGGGAGTTCATAGTTATCATGACAGGAGAGACAGAGACATTTGCACACACTCAACCGAAAACATTTTGTGACTAATAAGTTTTCAATAATGCAGCAGCCTTTTACAGCCAAGACTCTATTGCTGAATCATGGTGCAGTTTACCAGCACTGAGATTGATTCATCTCCTTTTACAAGAGGTTTCTATCTGTTGCATCAGTTACTAGCTTGGTTGGCACTTTTAAGATGAAATGCCAGTGTTTTGAACTTCCTCATTAGAAAACATCCTTTGAGGCTCAACTTTTTAAATTGAGCATGTCAGTTAATTTTACTGTACCCTTTTCTGACAATGCTTTATATTTTCAGGTTCAGATGGCACTGTTAAGAAAAGGACTGGGGTTATTGCTAACACATCTATCTGGAAAACCACAGCAGCTGCCTTTCAGGTACTTTATTAGGATATCCAGTGTTCATGTGTAAGGGGTCCCCACTTGCTCGTCTAATAAAAGCTGGGGGCCCATAGGGATTAGGAAGTAAAGTAAACCTAGGCTAGGAGAAAAGCTAACTAGATGGCCTTGCTTTAAACTCGTAAAGGTTACGTGACCTAGGAAGTGCAAAAAGCTACCTGGAAGTACAGCATGCAAACTGAGGGCTATATTATCATTCATTAAAATTAAAATTTATGCATTGATATGTGTGCACTATGGCAACTTGAAATGCATCATAGGTTCAGTAGTCCCAAAACAGCACTAAAATATAGTACAGAGGCTTTAATCAGGATGCAAGTTAATTACATTTCCCAGTATCCTTTACACTCAGCTATTTGAACTAGGGAAATTAGTTTTATTCAGATTTACGATAAGCGACTGTTAAATTTGGCCGGGACCATGTAGAAAATTGTTGTATCAGGAAATGTGTTTAATCTAAGGTTTCGTCTTAATGAGAATTGATTGTACGTTTGCTGCACTTGTAAAATCTACATAGCAAACAGAAGTGTATAACGGGTAAGGTTTAGTTCGCTAGAGCCCCTTTAAGAAGTGTTCCCTCAAGGGCAGGATTGAGGCATGCTCACAGGTTTCTGTGGTGAAGCTCACCAGGCCACAATGTGCTTTTCCCTTTGGATATTGTAATCAGGCTTTTACGTCTCCAGTTCAGGTGACTGAATCCATGCAGTACTGATTATAATATAAGTTTGATTTCTTTTTTTTTTTTACCATTTAGCCTTTCTGCAGCCTGTGCAGCCATTCAGAAAATGTCCAGAGTGCGTGTGGTAGACAACAGTCCGCTGGGGAACACTCCCCACCATCGACCTGCTAAATGCATTCATGTCTATAACAAAACTGGGGTTGGCAAAGTGGGAGACAAAATTTTACTGGCCATCAAAGGACAAAAGAAAAAAGCTCTTATAATCGGCCACAAGATGCCTGGCCCCAGAATGATGCCACGATTCGATTCCAACAACGTGGTTCTGATCGAGGACAACGGAAACCCCACAGGAACAAGGATCAAGGTGCCTGTGCCCTCCAGTCTGCGCCGGCTAGAAGGAGAGTATTCCAAAGTGTTGGCCATTGCTCAGAAGTTTGTGTGATGTACTGGGACTGCAGCCTGTCTCATCAGGCAACATTTACATCTAATGCATTTCTCTGTGTTAAAAAGAAATTATCTCACTTTTATTTATGTAACCATTCCCCAATGTAATGATACATAAATGTAATAATACATTATTTGCAGTCATTTATTCTAATTACTATTTGATTGTGAATATTAGGGGCTCCCATTCAAAAAACATCAATCCAACTGCGGTGGAACCAGAGTAAGGGCGGATATGTAAAAAGGCGGATAATCCTGGTTTAAATACCATTATACACATCTGTAACACTTACTATATTCGCACAATTATTGTTTTGAGATTCAGCTTTTATTAGGGAGCTCCCCTAAATCTCTCGTTTAGAAAGATACAGGGTATTAATGCTTGTGACAGAGTAGCCACCTGCCATGTGGGTGCGTGCATTCGCTGCTGAGTGACAGGCAGGAGATCGAGACGGAGGTTGAAGTTGATACGCCCCGCAGGTGAACAGGTTTTATTTACATATCAAGTCAACACACTGAACAGCTCACGTGACACTATCAGCAATGGCAGCGCACGGAGCAAATACAACACAGTGTATGAAAACTTTGGTAGGACCTACAATATCTGAACTAATCTTCTCTGTTCAATAATAAACTAACGTTGCTGAAGAGCTTGATCATGGCCAAAAAATGGTTAGGGCAGATATGTGACGGGCAGATACACGACGGATTACTGTATCTGAAAAGCTCATAAACAGCTATAAAAGGTTTCACAGACACAAATGTGATTTTGTTAATTAAAATAGTATTTTAAAAAAATAATTAATGTCTCAAATCATTGTGACATTAGTTACCTGTACTTTGATAATGGATCACAAAGAATAATACTAACAGAAATTAGTACGTATAATAATAAACTATAAAACATACTTAAACTTGATTTGATGTTACTGTGAATAGACACTGGATTCTGCCCAATGTGCAGATGGCTGAGTATACAGTGTTATGCCATAGTGCGACTACTATCTGCATAGGATTTATTCACAAAAATAGAAATTGTGTAGGCAAAGTAAAATACAATAAAACAGCAACAAAATCAAGAATGAAATCTTTCAAGGAATCAGCATCAGGTAGTAGTTAAATTCCAAGAAATTTGAGACACCTTAAAAAGCAATTTGCGGTATGAAACATCTCCGTTATCTTAACAAATGTATTCTTCTGTTTCAGTCGTCGCATTCTGGTGACATTTGAAAACTTTAAATCAACACTGTGCCCTAATTACACCTTCAACCATGTCCAGTACAGCTGGTACACTAGAGTGTGGGGCCTGTTCTCTTGCAAAACTCTGCTCCTAGTGGATGCAACAAAAAAAAAAACTAAGAAATATCACATAGAACAAATGTGGTATTTCTAATATCCACTGGGGGCAGAGTGTCGCAGGTTATGGTTGAACTCCAGTGTAATAGCTGTACTTGGAGGTAATACATGTTTAAGAGCTATATTGATGTAACAGGGGTTTGTAAATGTAAAGATGTACAGTACAGTACTACATTTCCAAAGCAAGAACCAATTAAATGTAATAACAAGCTTTTAAATTTACATTGTCTAAGTAAGATTTTTATTTAATTTTCAGTCATAGGAACCAGGAAATGTACTCTTTGGACCTTTCCTTCTTGCTAATCCTTTTTCACTCTCTACCAGTCTCTGGGAATCGGAAGTAATCAGAACGATGTAAAACCCAGCAGTCCCCATACATTTGAACAAGCTGTCTGTGGCTTCATATGAGGTCTGGCCTTGTACAGGAATGATAAACTGCCAGACATCCATGAAGAAACAAACTGCAGACTTAGAAAGAGACAAGTATAACATGCTTGTGAGCAGACACCAGATACAGTTCCACAGCAAAATCTCACAGGCTACATGGGTAAGAGATAGTCTCAAGACAATAAAGTATCATACTTATAATTCGTAAAGAGCAAACCATTGATTCCACTATGTAACACAATTTTTGTTCCTGGGTAGTAAGTGTTATTTCCTAATTGCTTATGCCTCAAAAGTATAGAAAATGGATATTATTCCCCACAAACTTTGCTTTTGTGACCAGGACAGTGATATTTTGAAATTTACCTATTTCCAATGAGAAAACGGGCAAATTTGTGTCTTTTTGTTCACATAAAGTCAGAAAAAAACAACATATGAATCCAAATTAACATGTATTTATACTAAAGTAATACAAAAATGACTACAAAAGATTTAGAAGTGAGTAGTTTTTCGAGATTTATGATTATACTGTAAATCACTTTCACGAATCAGCCCCCAAATGTAGTCTCCCATCATGTTCTCGTTATACTGTCCTTGGTAGCGGCGTTCAAAGTCCAGTATATCCTGGTGGAAGCACTCGCCTTGCTCCTCCGAGTACGCTCCCATGTTCTCCTTGAATTTATCAAGATGAGCATCAAGGATATGGACTTTGAGGGACATCGTACAGCCCATTGTGCCATAGTTCTTCACCAGAGTCTCAACCAGCTCCACATAGTTTTCGGCCTTGTGATTGCCCAGGAAGCCCCGAACCACTGCGACAAAGCTGTTCTAAGCCGCTTTCTCCTTACTAGTGAGCTTCTTGGGGAATTCACTCCAGGATCTTCTTTATCTGTGGTCCGACGAAGACATCGGCTTTGACCTTTGCCTCAGACAGCTTAGGGAAGAAGTCTTGAAGGTACTTGAAAGCTGCCGACTCCTTATCTAGAGCTCTGACAAATTGTTTCATAAGGCCCAATTTGATGTGCAGTGGTGGCATCAGCACCTTCCGGGGGTCCACCAGTGGCGACCACTTGACGTTGTTCCTCCCCACAGAGAAGTCGGTCCACTGTGGCCAGTCCCGCCTGTGGTAGTGCGCCTTGGTGTCCCTGCTGTCCCAAAGGCAAAGATAGCAGGGAAACTTGGTAAAACCGCCTTGGAGACCCATCAGGAATGCCACCATTTTGAAGTCTCCTATGACCTTGATGCCATCTCAGAAAAATGCAGATATGTATCCACTTAGGCAGCTGGAACTAAACTGAACTGGTGGGCTTAAGGCCCCTGTATTTATACTACTATTTATATTACTGGAAAGTTCTAGAAGTTACTCCAAGTTTACTCAGCACTGAATCTATCTGGAATGTTCTGGAAAATAGGTAAATTTCAAATTATCACTGTCTTGGTCACAAAAGCAAAGTTTGTGGGGAATAATAGCCATTTTCTATACTTTTGAGGCATAAGCAATTAGGAAATAACACTTACTACCCAGGAACCAAAAAAAAAAAAAAAATTGTTACACGGTGTTATATAAATGTTGCCCTATGCTGCCCCAAACAGAAGCACAATTAAATTATTGTGGTTTTAGTAGCCAATGCAGTTCCCACTGAAGATACAGTGGTGGTCTGTTTTTCTGACACGAACCTGACAGATTTACAGTGGTTAGCTCTCGGTGGCACATAGTATCGACAAACAACGCTGTTCCAGGATGGCACCTCCACGGTAGACGTTAACTTCTGGTTTGGCTCCTATGCGTTTGACTTTAGCACACCAAAAAGCCAGTTTACAATGTTGTTTATTCGTACCATCACAAGACCTTGCTCCTGCTCTTCCAAGCTCTTGAAGATTGAACACTGAATAACATGCTTCAATATTTAATTACCTCCTCTGGTTGCAAAGGCAGGGTTACAAGCTTGCTTCTCTTCTTTGATAAGGCACTATTCATCTCGATGTTTAGTACTGGTTGCTTGTTGAATGTTGTTTTATAGGTTTAGGTTGGTAATGTTGGAAGCTAACTAGTAAACCTAAACGTTCTAATTTTCAGTCTGCATAACTATATAACATAAAACACATTTTAAAAAATACTCCATACACAAAAACAGTTTTGGTTAATAATACTGTAATAAAACCTTAGATCACTTCTTTAATTTTATATATAAATGTTATTGCTCTGCTTGGTCCAACTACAGTACTACTAGGTGTGTAAATTTGGCAATAAAATAGTCACTTTTTACTTTTAGGTTGGTGGTTCAGGCAATCAGTAATGTTAATATAATAAAAGTCGTGCCCAAGTCATCTTGGATAAAGGCATCTGCCAAATAACTAAATAATAATATGTTCAATTTCCTATGTATCTTACTATTACATTTCTATTAAAATCTACTATAATTTAAAATGATACGTGATTACCTTTCTTTCTCTATTCCCTTACATACAATCTTTATTTGTAACAGATGGGAACATGTAAAAGTTATGTTACTTATTATCAAGCTGCGCAGACAAGGTCCCCCAAGGTGAAGTGGTAGTTCAAACACAGCCTAGGATGAGGAGGGTTTTAAAGATGATGACCAATGGGACAACTAGTGTATTTCCTCTCTATAGCGTTAAGACACTAAATTGTTCCCGCCTTTCCAAATCTAATTAGAATTATAATGCACAAATGTTCTATCAGTTTGCTGTTTATTTTTGTTGCCTTTTGCTTTTTTGTATTAATCTGTCCAATACCTCATTTCATCTGTAAAGGTTTGTCATATAGCTTATGTAAAGTTACTCCGTATTGTGAAATTTTACATCATGTAGAATTTAATGTTATGTTCTTTCCTCAGAAAAAAAGTAAGGAAAAGTTGCTGAAAAAATCCTTAATGTTGTAATTTTGTTTATGCAAGATAAAACTATTTTTATATCATACTTTTCTGTACCTTAAATGTTCTTATTAAAATCCTAGTATACCACTTTTTTTTAACAAAAAAAGATAGTTCTTAGCATGTTTAGCCCATCATTTCCAATGTAAAGTTACACAAAGGTTGAGGCTCTTGTATCCCACGTGGGACACAGTTGCTGTACCCTTGAGCAAGGTACTTTACCCAGATTGCTCCAGTAAAAACCCAACTGTATGAATGAGTACCAGAATTTGTATGTCAAAATAATTCCTTGTACCCCAGTAAGTCGCTTTGGATAAAAGCGTGAAACAAATAAATAAATTAGTATTGTTATTATAAAGTAATATAACGTCTTACTTTTGGGGAAAACGCTATTAGTAGTTATCATAGATATATAACCTTTTTGTAGCTATGGTAGTTAAACTTCATTACAATTATTATTAGTATTCATGCCTATTAAAAACGACGTTGGAATAGCGTTGAAATAATCGGGTGTATTTATGTATGTATATATAGTAGGTATTTATTTTATTTTATTTATTAATATGACAATATCAAAAAGCCTACGGGAAAAAAGTCTGTCTCCTAAACTGTTCATCATTAGCTTTCTGATCTTCTCTATATATTACAACCCTTCATTCTGTGTTTTTATTGAACGATTTTCACGTTATATTTGTGATTTTAATGTACCTAGGCAATATGGCCGCGCTGTTTGCATACTGCCGCATCATCGAGTTTCCATGGGCGTGTCCGATCTAATCTCTCGCCCCTGGCCCCGCCCCTACGCCGTGGCGCCTTCGTGTACGACATAGTGACGTGGTTTTTGGTGTTTAACAGCTTCCGCAAAGGTACAGGCACGTATTAGCTAGTTGTTGAAAATGGAGGTGTTTGTGAGAGATTTGACGTACAAATTCCAGTCTTTTTCCCTTTCTAATGGCGCTTTAATCGGACAATTAGTGCATATCTTCGCCGAGAAACAGGTAAGCATGGATTTAGGGTAAACGTAATTAAGTATTAAAGTACAACATGGCCCGGGAAAGGAAATATACTCCATAGAGAAGTGTCGCTGGAAAAGAATAAAGACGGTACTTTTAATTTATATCAGTTATTTAATTGTACGCGTACTGGGGTTGCCTTTGGGAATAGTACCGGTAACCTGTATAGAGATGTAGTTAAAGGATAGAGAAGAAATTAATCTTATGTCGTGGAAAAAAGTTAAAGTAACCAATTAAATTCTGTTTGTTTTTTAAGGCCATCCCGAAGACTGATTTCTACATTAAGTGCAACGGAAGGCTGACGAGAGAGGATGACACGATTCGGCCAGGGGTTGTTTACAGCGTGGAGCCTCGGCTTTGCGGAGGGAAAGGAGGTTTGTACAGACAGTACTGCTAGTTAATCTGCGTCTTCTCAGATGGTACGACCTAGCTGCAGTCTGTCATTGGTACAGTATCTGGTCTTCCCTATCACAGGACAACACGTGATTGTGTAGACTAGGTTTATTTTAAATAAATAATGTAATCATAAAAACTAGTGATATGCATACAGTCAAAGACAATAGTATTGGCACCCGACACTTAATATAAGGTAAAGCATGTCAAATACAAGCATTTAGAGAACATTAGCTGATAATTAATGACAAAGACCAAAATACTCCATTTCTGATAGTGTAACAACAATCTATACAAAAACAAAAGCAATTTCAAACATCACAATATGCTTGTATTTAACATTGTAGTCCCAAGTAGGTTTATAAGTTCAGGAGGAGGGAGGGGAGTTTCTTTTTTGTGCTCTCCTTCCAGCATTAGAATGTTATTTATTTATTTTTTTTACAGGTTTTGGTTCTATGCTTCGAGCTCTGGGGGCGCAGATTGAGAAGACCACCAATCGGGAGGCATGTCGGGATTTGAGTGGAAGGCGCCTTCGTGATGTTAACCATGAGAAAGAGTAAGAATTTAGATGTTTTATACGCATGTACTTCAAACTGCTCTCTGCTTGAAAGAGAATATGAAATGATGAACTGTTCAATATTTCACATAAGCATTAGTTTTTTTTTTTCAATTCTAACTAGCTACCATTGCAATTCTTCAGTGTAAGAAGCAAGTAATCTGTTTTCTTGTACATGCAGGATGGCAGACTGGATCAAGAAGCAGGCCGAGAGGGACGCAGAAAAAGAGCAGAGGAGAATTGAGCGCCTGCAGCGCAAACTCGCTGAACCCAAACATTACTTCACTGACCCGAACTACGAGCAGCAGTGTCACGAGCTGTCGGAGCGCCTGGAGGACTCTGTGTTGAAAGGTAGTACTCCCTTTTTGAGTCGTTGTAAATCTGTTACTAAATGTGTTCTCAGATAAATTTTTTTTATCTGAGAACACATTTTAGTCCCTATATATTTTAAATATCTGAACTTCTAATCATTCCACACCAAATGGACCAATAGTCCCCACTTTGCTGTCTCAGATTATTTTATCCTTCTTAAATATGGTACACTTTCTCCTAATCAACTACAAGTTACATGTGTGCAGCAAGTTTCAACAACATTTTAATATTGTGACAGCTCTGACCTCTCAAACATGTGATTTGTACAGAAAATGGGTATTGACTGTGTGCCTTTCATTGAAATGTATACTTGTGATGAGTACTTTACCCATTGTGATGTCTGTATTTTCTTGTTCAAGGTATGCAAGCTTCCTCAAGTGGTGTGGTGGTAGCAGAAGAATGTCTTAGTCGGAAACGCCCCATCGCAAGCAAAGACCTTAAATCTGGAAAGAAAAAATGCTTTTGGTAAGAACTAGCTTTATTAGTTGGGGCCATGGGCTAAGTTTAATAACTGGTATACCCTTTTTTGTGGCTCTCTGGTTTAGCACCACAAAACAGGTTAGGTAGCAGATCTAAAAACGGTTACTCAATTGAAGGGATCTTCCTGTAAATATAAATACTGTAATCAGAATTCTTGTTTCTTCCCCATTATCCTAATTTACTGTATGGTAGGCAATGTGTCTTTTTATCATATGATTGATTGCTGGTTATTTTTCTGCAGGACTGGTGTTGCAGGGCTAGAGGATTCTGGCAGTTCAGATGAAGACAGACTTGAAAGCGACAAGGAAGAATCTCCCACAACTTCAAGAGTGAGTTTAGGGGAAATAGGAAGCCCAACACATAAGGGTAAAGCAAGAGCTGTCTCAATCCTTAATGCTGAGGAAGCACCAGCATCTAGTTCGAATTGTAGTTCAGGGTCCAACTCTCCTCACAGGAGCCCTGTAGAACTGGTGAAAGAGGAGGCCATGGTGGTTACAGTGCAAGCCCAGTCAGATGCAGAGCTGCCAGGAACGAGTGTCTATGTGGAGGATGAGAAAAAGGAGACGCAAGAAGAAAAAGAAACCAATGAGGAGACCCAGGAGACTAGCCTGAAAAGGCTTAGTGACTCTCAGCCTGGTTGTGTGGTACTGCAATCTGCTGATAATGGACCCCTGGATCTGATGACATTCAGCTCTGCTTCAGAAATGGAAGTGCTGGGACTAGAGAGGATTAAGACAGAGTTAATGGCGCTCGGTCTGAAATGTGGGGGCACCCTGCAGGAGAGAGCTGCAAGGCTCTTCTCAGTCAGGGGCAAATCAAGAGATCAGATTGACCCAGCGTTCTTTGCTAAACCTGTCAAAGGAAAGAAAAAGTGAAAAAAAATGTGGATGTTTTATTGTGCAAAAAATAAATAAATACCATAAAGGCAAAAAACAAAAATAGAAATTTCATGCAGTAATTATGTGCTGATCTATACTTTAGGAATATGAAATATATTTGGTTTTTTATAACATTTCTCTGTGTCTTTTGTGACACAGTATAACAGCATATTTTTACCAGGAACAAATGAACTTGCCAGAATGCACAGCCTTGGAATAAATGTTATGGTACATACAATAAAATATATGGTAACAGCTCATAAAAAAAAAAAGTAAATAGATTATACTTTAACTGCCCACATATTCTTTAACATGTAATAGAGTTTTTATTTTCAATATGCAGTTATGAATGTCCCTTTTTTCATGTCATTTCACTATTTTTAAAGCATGAAGGAAATGGAAACCACATGATCAGACATTAGGTAGTGTGGAATTGGAGCGTATTAGAGGTACCTAGCAAAGTTCCACATGTTAAGTGCAACTTACATTTGTACCAGAACAGATCGCTGATTGATCCTTTGCAAACTTACCTGGAATGGTTAAAAAAAGATATAGTGTGTTTGGCCAAGTTGTTGTGTTTTTTGTTTTTATTTTATTCAATTTAAATGCTTGAAGTACCTTGACACTAATCAGCAGGATTGTTTTTTTTTTTAACTGATATTTAATCTTCAGACCTGCAGCTATCGCTAGATTCGAACCCTGATTTAATAATCCAAAATAAATGCATGTGCTGTATTTTGTGTAAAATTCATCCTTGATAGAATTTTTTGTGGTTGATATTAAAACTGATTATATTACCCCAGCAATTTAAAATATCATATTTGATACTCCAAAGGTTACTGCTTTGTACTTTGAAAAATGTTTATCTGAATGCAAATTAATACGATTATTTAATTAATTGATACATTTATTTCCTCTCATTTTAAACATGCTCATATCTAGAAATAGCAAAAAATGATTATATCATTTATTCCATTAAAAAAAGTCAATTAGTTTCAAACACTCCCTCAATTGTGCGTAAATAAAATGTGATGCCCTGATTTACGTGGAGGAATTATTTGTTCTACATGACGGAAGTTAGCAATCTTTTTCCTTCCGAGTTTGAAGTTTGGGGTCAGAAAGATGGCTGCCTTGTGTAAAGCGGTGTTTGTTGCAAAGAGAGGAGCGAAGCTAGCTCGGATATCATGCCGGAGTCTCCTAGCGTTTGGTAAACTGTATAGTACCGGGGACACAAGTGAATTCCCCGGAAACAAAGAGGATACCCCAACAGCTGAGAAAAAGCTCAGCGGGTTTGCGGCAGCGTTTGAGCTTCATTCTGGCCTGCAGCAGAAACATGACATCGCAGCGGGTACAGTCGGGAAGTCACCGGGCTCCAATGAGCATTCGTTTGCAACTCTGTTAAAGCAATCTCCATTGGTTCAAATGGGAACTTCCAAGGATAAAGTCGCAGTGGGCAAAATCTTCCACATTGTAAATAACGACCTGTACGTTGATTTCGGTGGAAAGTTTCACTGCGTGTGCAAAAGACCGGCAGTCGACGGAGAGAAGTACCAGCGGGGTTCAAGAGTGCGTTTGAGACTGGTGGACCTGGAGCTCACGTCTCGGTTCCTCGGAGCAAAGACAGACACCACTCTGCTGGAGGCTGATGCTGTGCTTCTGGGACTGCTGGAAACGAAGCCAAAATAATAGTACACGCTGAGTTCGGGACACTGCAAAATGGACAGTGGTGCAAATGGTATTCCTGCTTGGAGAACACTCTTTGGTCTGGGTTGTGTACAGATCGTACTCGAGCCTCTTTATTTTATGTGTTTAAATAAATGTGTTATATTGAACATAACTATATACTGGTATCTATTGTCCTTGGTGCTGGATTTCAACATGTAGCTTTCTGCTTGTGTTTGGTTTAACACATTTCAGTTTGTAGTGTTAAAAACAAAAATGTAACAATAACTAATCCACTGTATGTATAAATCACAGCTATTAATAACACGAAAAAGTAGATACAGCTTATTTGGTTAAGGTGTTTTTATAAAACTGACGTATGACATAAGTAAGGGTGGTGACATTAAACATAAATGCTTATTTTTCTTTACATTTTTTCCAGTCAACAATACACCTTTGCAACTGAAGATCAGGAATTTTGATTTGTTTTATGCTTAGTTTATATATATATATATATATATATATATATATATATATATATATATATATATATATATATAGCAATGAACATTTAAGTAAATTAATTTCAGCTGTTCCTCACAATAACAGCACTGTTTAGTAGAATATTTTTTTAAAAGATGTGAGAAGTGTCAGAAAAAGAAAAGAAAGGTTAAACGATCACAATATCACGTGATTTCTCAGGAACCAAAGACACATGGCTTAACAAAATATACCTTAGATTGAGCACCAGCGAAAATGTCAACATTGGAGTAACAGAATGGAATTTGTAGCTGTACGTCTTTTAATGTTGCACCAAATGTCTATGTGCTTGGACCTAGCTAGAATGCATTTTGCAGGAATTTGCAACATCCAGAAAAGAATGTGGAATGCTGTTTTATTGTCATGACGATTGAGTGCAGGACATGATTTCCCCACCCCTGCTGAGCTGGGTTATCATATTTATATAAAACATGTTCACAGGTGTTTCATCTCCAGTACTCAAACATGCAATACCATTATCTAATTTGCTTCATTGGGATAAAAACAAAGTGGAGTTTCGGGTACCACCATTATATTTGTAATCAATGATTATATAAATGAAATTCCATTACAGGTGGTGTCCAGTAGAAATGAACAATTTCACTGTTTTTAGCTTCCGGATATTTTACAAACATACCCCTCAGATCAGTGGTGGGCAACTGAAATCACTGAAAGGTGTGCATATGTGGCCCTAAACAGCCATGAGAGCCACCAGACCCAACAGCACATCCAAATGCCAGAACCTGCCAATTAAAATACATACATGAAGAAATAATCAACAATACATTCAGTGACTAAAATAGAAGCAGTGTTACTATTTCAATTGAATAACAAATATAATTAATAGTAATAAATGTGCAGTTCCTACCATTAATGTGACTTTTGGGCAGTGGTGTAGTCAAGCTGGAACGTCCTATTTTTTTTCTATAGGCAGAACCTTGGCTTAAGAATTAACTTAAGAATCTTTACCGGTTTGTTATGAAAATGTGTATATGGCGCCCGACCGCTCTAATTTCGGTGCCTGGGCACCAATGAAGTGATCTATTTTCCGTGTGGAAATCAAATTACAGTAGTCTTTCCATTGAATAAGCACTAGGAACAAAATCTGTGTCCACCTACATACCAGTTTTAATGATACACTCCGAATCAGTCTGATAACCGGCGTGTTTGTTTGCAGTCAAGAGTCACACACATCTCCCACACAGTTGTCTGATTTCAGTCAGTCGTCCTTGTGATGCAATGAAGAGAACATTCAGGACTCCTGTTACAAACTACAGCACTATTTTTTTTAGTAAAAATGCTGACGACAAAGACAGCAGAAGTGCATCCTATGACTGGCCATAAACAGGTGTTTAAAGCTACTTTGTATATCGGTCAGTTGGGGTTTAGGATGAACGACTATAATAATAATAATATTTTAAAAATCATGGTCTTCGACTCAAAGTACTAACCATACAATACTGCTATCAAGAAATCCACGCTAATAAAATGTAGGTTGCCTTTTTAACTACTGTGAAGTAGCCTACACCGACATCAGTTAGAAGGGATGAATTTTGATTATTATTAAGGGAATTAAAATAATCTACAACAGCATGCATGACCGCTGTTTAACTTGTTGGCTACATTAGTAAGTTCCCTTGCTTTTAAGATTTAATATATATTACAAAAGCATAAATAAGTGCTACCATAGGCGCCTAACCCATGGTGCAGAAGGGGCACGCTCCCCACCCCCCCAACTTTGAATATGGGGAGTCAAAATATATATTTTGCACTTTTTTTTGTTCAATTTACATATATTAGACTGTTTAAAAAAATTAATAAAAATAAAATATAAAAATGGAAAAGTATTCAGAGGATATGCCACATTTAAAAACAGTAACAATAAATTATCCCTACACGAACATATTGGTTTAACTCAAGGTCTGCACCGTGGTTAAAATTAGCTAACAAAAAGCTTTATTAAGTGAATGTGAACTCTGCTGGCTGTCAGGAGAGGCGACTCAACAAAATATTAATACTTAACTATAAGCACATATTTTTTTTCTATTACTCCCAAAAATATCTTAAGGAAGAGAGAGTACCGGACCATTATTAAAAGAAAAAAGGTAAGGAAGAGAGTATCAGATAGTTATTAAAATGAAATAAGTTAGCAGGTTTATGTTGCTGTGGGGCCATGAACAAGTCCAATTCCCACTAGATTAAGCAGTAGTAAATATATCAAATAGTGGCATTTCAAAATCACACAAGCCTGATTTTACTTAAGTTGGCTACAATATTTTTTTCATTAAAATCTTTGCTGATAGTAATGTTCAGCTTTCATATCGAAACGTGTGTACTTACTGATAACACCGTGCAACAATTTTTTATTTTTTTTTGGTTCCTGGGTAGTAAGTGTTATTTCCTAATTGTTTATGCCTCAAAAGTATAGAAAATGGCTATTATTCCCCACAAACTTTGCTTTTGTGACCAGGACAGTGATATTTTGAAATTTACCTATTTCCAATGAGAAAACAGGCGAATTTGTGTCTTTTCGTTCACATAAAGTCAGAAAAAAACATCATATGAATCCAAATTAACATGTATTTATAATAAAGTAATACAAAAATGACTACAAAAGATTTAGAAGTGAGTAGTTTTTCGAGATTTACGATTATACTGTAAATCACTTTCACGAATCAGCCCCCAAATGTAGTCTCCAATCATGTTCTCGTTATACTGTCCTTGGTAGCGGCGTTCAAAGTCCAGTATATCCTGGTGGAAGCGCTCGCCTTGCTCCTCCGAGTATGCTCCCATGTTCTCCTTGAATTTATCAAGATGAGCATCAAGGATATGGACTTTGAGGGACATCCTACAGCCCATTGTGCTGTAGTTCTTCACCAGAGTCTCAACCAGCTCCACATAGTTTTCGGCCTTGTGATTGCCCAGGAAGCCCCAAACCACTGCGACAAAGCTGTTCCAAGCCTCTTTCTCCTTACTAGTGAGCTTCTTGGGGAATTCATTGCATGCCAGGATCTTCTTTATCTGTGGTCCGACGAAGACACCTGTCACGGGTGACCTCGAACCAGTTATTATGTGTAGTAAGAAATTGGATTCCTTTGCATGGAGAATTTCAGTGGCTAGAGTTCACGGCTCCTCGATTGATTCAGATTCAGTTGTATTAAGTCTGCCCACTAATAATGTAGAGCAAAATAGGTATTGTGGTGTTTGCAGAGCCGACCCGAGCTGAACCCAAGACAGAAGTGGAGTCCTGCTGGGAACGAGCTGAAACATTGGACATGGACTGGATGATTTAAAAATGAAATGTATTAATGAGATGATATGTGCTGTAACCATTTGTAATGTTTGAATAATCTTTAGTCTGTAACAAATACTGTAAAGTGCTCTCTCTGTAAGACCGTATAACAGAATCTGGTACAACTTGATACACTGGCCGGCCTTGAGCAGTCTCTTATTAAAATTGGCACGATTCCCAGAATTTAGTGCTGAAATCTCTGTTAAGACTTTTCAGCTTGACTACAGAATAATGCTGTACTAATAGATGTATGTTAATATGCTTGTTTTAAAAGGTATAGATTGTTGTGGTAACATATAATCATAGGTAGTGATAATTATTGTTAGTATGAAATACTATGAACAATTTTTATGTATAAGATCATATGATTCACTTTGCTTAATATGATAGCATACCTGAAGCTGTTTTCTATCAAGATGAGCATAGTTAAAAACTGAGTCCTAATTCAATGAAAAGAATTACTGTGTGCTTACATTCAAGAATTATAACTTCTGAATATAAAGGGAAAAGGAGTTAGGAGTATTCTTAAGGGAAAGAGAAAAACAGAAAAGGATTAAAAGACCTCGCTTTGAGTAGGTTTCTGCTTGTAATTCAGTTTTAAAATAAGTAGGTGAGTAAGAACAACCTAGAGTAAAAGCAGACTATAACTTAAGAAAAATAAGCATTGTCAGAAGATACACCACAAATAGAGAGCAGAAAAATTGAATAAAATCCTATTGTAATATTGCGGATATACTGCTGCTAGCAGAAAGTAATAAGGTTAGCAGCCATACGCTATAAGGAGTAAGGTACTAGTTTGACTCTGAAGTTAAAAGACGCAGCATAAAAAGATGTTGTGTTTAAAATACAAAATAAAAGGATTGAATAAATAATGAAGAATAAAAGCAGGAGATAGGTTTTAGGAGAGTAAACTCTATGTGACCTGTCTTCTTGAACTCTCTATCAGCCTGCCCTTGGAGAAATTAATATTAGCTGCTGGAAGGCCTCTTTGGTGGGAAGAAGCCGGAATTTTTTTATCAGAAGGCTTATAGTATCGGGCCGGACTGCAAAAATAGGGAGTTAGAACGGATGGTCTTAGCACCTAAGATAGTTAGTTGCCGGGCGGAACAAGCACGTAAGATACAGGTGTAAGGAAAGTTCTAGGGAACATTAATCACTATTAAACTTGGCAAGAAAAGAGGTGTCTCCAGCAAGCTGGTTTTAGCCAGTATGTGTATAGCTGAAAAATACAGGGTCATCTGGATGTCAATTAAGTTCAAGCTACCAGGGGCCCATAGGAGAAAAACATTACAGCTTTACAGCTCAGTAAAATAGTTAGGTTTTCCATAAGGAGAAAACTCTACATTAAAAAGATATAAGATAGAAGTTCCCTATAATACCTGCTAAACACACACCTGTAAGGAAAGAATGAAATTAATTTGAGAGTGAGATGACATGAGGGAATATATTTTTGAAAGCCAAGTTCATGTAATCAATTATAATCATTATAACTATAACTGCTATATTATGATATAACTATTGGTGTTGCATATATTCAAAAAACACCACTTTTCTTATATTGGTGTTGCATATATTTAAAACACCACTCCTTTTTACAATGCACCCATATTAAGTAGTGAATCAAGGTAGCAGGGATTTTGTGAACTCTGCTTCACCTAACTTTTCAGATGAAAGGAGGGGGGCCAAGAATGAGTGGATGAGAACATGGGCTAGTGTTGATTTGTTGGCATATGACTCCAATTGAGTCTGAAGAGTTGGTTAACTTCTTTAGAGATTACTGTTTGCCAAGAGATAAGGACTGTCAATATAGATTGATGATTGGAGCTAATTGGGGCCTCCCATTGCTTTCAATGGGACGAAAATTGTATAAAAACCCTGGGCTGATCACACTAGGGCACCACAATCAAGACTCAGCTTGGCAGAGCCACGTGGTCCATCCTTTGCAGATCTCCACAGAACAGTCCTTCTCTTTTGTTCACGCTACTCTTCCTTATAATAGGAGGTAAGCATATTAATGGTATTATTGTGTCTCGCATTTATTGGTTATATTGCTATGAGGTTTTGAAACTATGCTTTAGTATTAAGAGTGTTATATTGAATGTGCTGAAACATAGCAGTGGGTGCTTGTAGGCTTTGTGCTTAGCCAGCCTGAGGGCTGCACTGAATACATATAATTGTATTATGTTATTGAAGTATTAAATGCTGAAGCTTGTAATAAACTTATTGTTATTACACTTATTGTTATTATTGTTAATTATTGTTACATGTTTTCGGGTTTTAGTGGTATGCGCAAACTACTAAACCAATATTAAAGGCATTTTAATAAAACGAAGGAGCGCTGATGTTGCTCTGATTCGTAAAACTTTGAATAAATGAGTCTGAGTGATTTTCTTGATTAAATAAAAAGGTTTTAAGGACACACCGCTCGTCCAGTGCTCGAACATAAACCACTAGGAGTTTTAAACATCTCTGTCCTCCTTAACGTCTCCCCTGAGTTAAGAGTGTGTGCAGAGCAAATAATATAATAAAAGAGAACGTGAAAAGTGAAAACGTGACACACCGGCTTTGACCTTTGCCTCAGACAGCTTAGGGAAGAAGTCTTGAAGGTACTTGAAGGCTGCCGACTCCTTATCTAGAGCTCTGACAAATTGTTTCATAAGGCCCAATTTGATGTGCAGTGGTGGCATCAGCACCTTCCGGGGGTCCCAGCCGTACTCATCATACTTCAAGGCGTCCAGCAAGGTCTTGATGCTGTTGTAATCCTCTTTGAGGTGCACCGAGTGAGCCAGGGGAAGAGACGGGTACTTGTTACCATTATGGAGCAGCACGGCTTTGAGGCTCCTGGATGAGCTGTCAATGAAGGACAGTATAACGAGAACATGATGGGAGACTACATTTGGGGGCTGATTCATGAAAGTGATTTACAGTATAATCGTAAATCTCGAAAAACTACTCACTTCTAAATCTTTTGTAGTCATTTTTGTATTACTTTAGTATAAATACATGTTAATTTGGATTCATATGTTGTTTTTTTCTGACTTTATGTGAACGAAAAGACACAGTTCATCAACTCAATGGCTGGACCACTCGCCAGCCAGTCCAACAACCCGCCAGTACCACCGCCCAGACAACCACCCGCATGTCAGTCCAACAGCCCGCTGCGCAGCATGGAGGGGCTTGACGGTAAGCTCCGCCACATACTGGGAGAGTCTGAGGCCTGATTTCCCCAAAGTCCAAGGACTGCACGAGCTGGGTTGGTCCATCACCACATCACCACGGGCAAAATGCAGCTTTCAAGTGAACTTGGTTAGTTTATATGGTGTGTGAACCAGATGTTTACAATATCCTGCAAGGCATATTTAAAGATGGCAGCTATTGATGTATTGCACTGTTTTTTTAATATAGCATGTTTTAGATTATTACATATTGCTGTGGAAGAAAGCACTGGGGGAGCACTTAGCTAATTTAAATGATAGACCTACATGTATTGACTGCCTACAGTAGGAGAATAATGCAGTTTACACAAATCTGGCATGATTCATTAAAGTAATTTAAGAAAAGAGTTTTGTCCAGTTCGGCTTGGATTTTGGTGTCTGATGAAAGTTCCATCAGAGCTTCAATCTCTCACTGTCCAGATTTCCACAGTGGAAAACTGGGATATTTTTTTTTTTCAATTGACTGACGCCATAGCAACTCTGAAGTCGTTAAAATAACAGTATATAACACAATAATATTTTAAAAATTAAACATCAGTTGAATTCATTGCAGATCATAACACCCCATTGTTTTCTTTATGTTGTCATATATCAAAACATGTTAAATGTACAAAAAGCCAGATTTAAAAAATAGATCAGCTATTACCATTTAAACATATGGTATACACCTAATCAGAATGGTTAAACAAACAATCCATAAGATTGTTTATTTTACTTCTGAATGGCGCTAACACAGCCTAATACATTACTCTGCTATTATTAACTTGTAGAGCATACTGATGCAGTTTTGTACTTAATAAAATACAAATAAAATACATTAGCAAAACTGGGATGATTAAGTTTTACTGTTTTCTGAGTTATTAAGGCTGAAACTGTGACATTCCCAGTTTTCACGGGATGTCTGGTAACCCTCATGTAGTTCCCAAAGACATTTTTTGTTTTTTGCTCTACTTGTTTCCTCAGAATATGAACTAAACTACACGCAAAATGTTTACTTCCAAGTCAGGTTACCTTTATAATTCGTTTTCTATGTGAAAAAGGACAGAGTCCAGCAGTTGTTCACATTGAGGTTTAACAAGCGAACTAGACTCATGCGTTTGCCAAACGGACCGAGACCAGCTCATTAGGTGGTCTCGGTACGGTTCATTCCCAAGCGGACCAAACCCTATAAACGGACCCAGTGTGAACACACCCTGAGTTTGCATACAAACAAACTTGGTCCCTTTGCTCACAGATAAGTGTGAACAGCAAGCATACTGATACATTGTTTTAAATTAAACGGACCAGACCGAGTCTGTTTGAAACTGACCCATTGTGAATGCAGCCATATCACAGCTACGAGGAGCAATTGCAGGAAGGTAATAAACCATCAAATCCATTCTTCTACAAGTTACTTTCTTGTTTCACTTAAATAAATGGACACAGTAAACGCAATCCTGTTTTTATTTGGTCCTTTATTGAGTAGACATTTCTCATAGCAGTAATGCAGTACAAAAGGAATCAGCCCAATGTTTTAAAACACTCTTCAGTAACTGTACCTATTCATTTTCATTATAGTACTGGCATGGAGAATGGCAAACAATAAAACAGATCTATAATAATAATAATAATATTTTAAAAATCATCGTCTTCGACTCAAAGTACTAACCATACAATACTGCTATCAAGAAATCCACGCTAATAAAATGTAGGTTGCCTTTTTAACTACTGTGAAGTAGCCTACACCGACATCAGTTAGAAGGGATGAATTTTGATTATTATTAAGGGAATTAAAATAATCTACAACAGCATGCATGACCGCTGTTTAACTTGTTGGCTACATTAGTAAGTTCCCTCTCAGATCAACATCCAACCTTCTCTATTATGTAGTGTCTGGAACAGTAAAATTTGCAGTGATACAAAAATAGTAAGCACCCCTGTCACCTATGTATAGTTGCCTACAGCAGCACAAGAACTGTCCTTACCTAAAGTTCAGTTTGTATAATGCATATGTAACACCTGAGAAGGTAATTTAATAGCCATGCTGCTTATTAGATATTGCTAACTCAATCTGGATATATTATTTGCGCTTGGGAAGGATTTTTTTCAGGAGACACATCTAAAGTTCTGTTGTTACCTGGGTGAAGAGGCAGGAAATATGTGATGTGATATCTAAAGGGTTCAAAACGATTGTGTGGTGTTGTGAATACTGTGCGTTATCATGTTGTGTTCTGAGCACAGCACATTCAGCACATTTTGGTGAGAAGGACTATACATAAAACATTAATTCAAAAAGGATGCTGTGGTGTAGTAAAGAAACAAACGTGTGGATGCTGCCACCTGCTGAATGCTTCCAGTCTCAACCTGTAAAGAAAATCAGACCACCTGACACTATTGAGTTTTACCAGTACAAGATTAAATGTGGGAAACAAAATAAGTTAATCTTTCATAACTAGACTGCATGATTTCAATATCCATGTCTTATGCAATATAACACAATTTTATTAACACCAGCTAGCTAGTTTGGTTGTGTGGTGATTGTGTATCTATGCAAAGATAGTATTAACCTTCAGTAAATGGTGAAATTATGGTTCAATATCATCCTGCCCTGAATGGTGCATACAAAATGTAAGACCCTGGCTAGCATAAAATCCTTTCTGGATCTTGCAGGCGTATTACTTTGGGTTCATAGCAAGTTTAAGGGAGGTTTAAAGGGTATTATGTGATATGGTATAGGTGGGAGGCACTTGCAGGATGGACAGGCCCTTGATGTCTCTCCTACAACTAATTCCATCGTTATCCGCACAGCGTCATCAACAGCCACTGAAAAAGGAAAAAGAAAACCATTTGTTACACAGAATACAGGAGCTATTACCAGACATGTTTTAACTCCACTGCTAAGTTTAGCAGCTTATATTTACACCAGACCTGAAACCCACTTTGCTGCTCAGAAGACGTTCGGTGTTGGGATACCTGCTATAGCTGCCAACAGATTCAAGGTTCAAATAAAGTCTGGAAAATTTAAATTAAAAAATGCAGAAAAAAATGACAAAGGACAAGAAAGCTACTGGGATGTAAGAATTTTTAAAGGTTATTACTCATGTAAAGGGTACATAAGGACCTTTTTATTTTACTGTGTTACATGTTCCCATGTGTTGTTACAACTGTTTATGTAAGGTGTGTGTATTATTATATTATTATTATTTTTTTTTTTTACATTTTGACCACTTTTTTAAACTTAAAATCCCTGCCTCAAGACGGCTTCACATGTACCCGCATGGACCTCTCAGAACTACATTTCCCATCATCCTCCTGCTCACTGGTAAATCCATCTCAGTTACATATGTGAGCTGGAGGATGATGGGAAATGTAGCTCTGAGAGGTCCATGTGGGTATATGTGAAGCCATCTTGAGGCAGGGAATGCAATTTAAAAGTTTAAAAAAGTGGTCAAAATGTAAAAAAAAAAAAAAATTTAAACACACACCTTACGTAAACAGTTGTAGCAACACATGGGAACATGTAACACAATAAAATAAAAAAGGTCCTTATGTACCCTTTACATGAGTAATAACCTTTAAAAATTCTGTACCCTTTAATGTTGTCTTTCCCACTGATAATGGCCATATCTCTGAAACTAATTAAAAACAGTAACAGATGGTAGTGATCCTCATATATGACAAATTCCAGGGTGTCACCTCAACTCTCACTCCCCCGAACCTCACAGCTACAGTACGGCTCTGGTTACAAGCTAATAAATACTCCCCATTGTCAGCAACTCCTGGCTAGGTATGCGATGACAATATCAACTCAAGGCCTCTCACCTCATTTAGATTCAGCTCAACAATGCCACTTTCATCTCTGTCCAGCTGCTGAAAGGATCCTGCAAAACAGGAACAAACAGGTAAAAAAAAAAAGCAACACTTTTCAACAAGCTCCTGAATCAGGTTGACTGTATTTTGACTTTTCATTGAACGGTCGATGAACTTTAGAAACACTTACTGAACATGACTTCCAGTTTGACCAGGCAGCAGATGAAGTTATCGAAATCAATTGTTTCATTGTCCGCATATCTTGCAACAAGAACCTGGTTTAATTTGTTATTGAGTTTGAAACCTGCAGAAAACACGAAACAATGATAAAAATGATATACAGGCTAACTTCACTATAATGTACCCTTCTTATAACAAATCCCCTGTTTTAATGATCCAAGCAGCAAGAACGTTTTTTTTCAATGGAAATTAGCCCTATTAGAATGATCACTTTTACAAAATCTACCCGGATAAAACGATCTCGGAAGCGACTGACACTGAACTTTCTCCAGTGTGAATCTGTTATTCTCTCAGTGAAAACAAAGACCTTGGTAGGCTAATTCGAAGATAAGGCTGATTCATAGATAACCTATTGTAGTATGAATCATGTGTGACGTATGCAACCATTGCCATCTTCACACAAACTGCAACCATGGCAACAGGCGTGAGGAGGTAACAAGACTGAAACAGCTTGCATCGAGAAAAGCATGGAAAATATGAAGCAATCTACGCTGGACATGTTTTTCCATAGAAAGGGCACGTAATTACTGTATTCAGCATGTAAGTGTACTTTTAGCACTACAACATTGAGAAGCTAATATAATATAATGCTAAACAAAAACCAAACCAGGCTGTTACCTGCTGATTCAAGAGCAAGACGCATCTCGTAAGCACTCATGGTTCCTGATCTGTCAAGATCGTACTGCCTAAAGATGGTCTGGGCAGACAAATAAAAAACTTCATTTGTGCATCACAAAACAGAACACATTATGTAAGCCTAATCATAATTTGGTGGACTAAAAATTCCTAGACTAAAAATTCCTAGACAGTCACCCCTCCCTTCATCAAATAATTTATTTATATCTTCTTTGGTCATTGCATGTATAATTGTATCATGATTCTTTATTTTACCTTTGAATACATACGTTTTTTACCAAGTCTTGGCAAGACAACTTCTCATACCACATAGAGTTGATATAAATAATTTCAAAATGTTATACAATTTAAAAATTAAAAAAAACAGACAGAATGGGATATTGTAATGGTTGTTGGGGTTCTTTAACTTGCAATGCTAAAAACGTGAATTGATGGGCATGTTGCTCACATAACGTACAAGTATAAAACAGCTTAGAATAAAGTGATGAGCCGTATGCAGATGTGGAATCTAAAAAGAAGTCCATCCCAACAGAAGTGAAATAAAAAAGATCACTAGACAGAACAAGACTAAATTGAGCTAACAGGGGACCATTTTAATGTCAGTGAAGAAGTGTGACAGTGCCCACACAAGATACTTTTCAAGGTGCAATCTATATAGCTTCACAACACATGCTTAGCATTAAACAACACAACTATGTGGGTTACAATGAGTTCATTCACATTTTTGTGTTCACAGGATAAATGCTGTCTTACCAGCCACTTTCTGATCTTATTCCACAGAATCTGGAATTCCACCAATCCTAGACGAGCACTGCCATCTTTCTGTGTGGCGGATTGGTTAAGGACGCTTTCATCACCAACTCACCAGAGAATCAGGTAGATGTAATTCTTTATTTATTGAAATTTTGAGTGCCCTATGTTTTTAACTTCGCTCCAATTTAGAATGCCCAATTCTAACTTGTTCTCCTCACCGCAGCGATTCCCTACACTCCTCCAATCCCAAGAGCAAGCCAGCTTCCTCTTCTACACCCAGGAATTCAAGAGTGGATGTCAGCGAGCTACCGGCCAGCCCTGCAGGTGTCCGCCTGAGCTCACTGGGTGCCTGACCGGTAGTGTCCACTGTAACGAGAGGAGGATAAACAATCCCTTCCAGTTTTGCCTCCCTAATCCGCAGGAGCACCAAGTCCAATGCAAAGCTCCCTCTGGAATCCCCAACCAACACCGGTGAGTTCACACAGCCAGGACGTGAACCTGCGCTCCCCTGACTGTATGACTCACCCTTCACTCCACGCGGCTGTGCTTTTACCAGGTGAGCCACTCATTGAGCATGAATTAAAAATACATCACTATTCAGTAGTTAATCTAAAAATGTGTAAACTATCTTTTGTTTTTTAGTTTTGCAAAAGATACATCCAAGAGGTTGACCATGCTCCTACAGGACTCCATACTGAATCCGTCAGTTTTGAGGTCCTTATCTGGAATGAAAAGGCAAATATGTGAGCACATAAAGAAGTTATTAAAGGTTCACCACGAGACAAAAGAATATGTCATTGTGATTAAACAGTTACTTATCATGCCATCATACGTAACTCCAGCTCTTTTGAGAATGGTATGATAACCTTATACATTGATAACATATAAAGAATAAAAATGTAATAAAGCATGCAATCTGATGGTTATTAAAACATCTTTTAGTTTCTCCACACCATGTGTAAACTGTGTTTATTTTATTTTATTAATCTGTGGTACTTACGTCGACTCACCACTCTGTTAAGGACGGTCCTGAGCTCATGCACGCCGATCTCCATGTCCTAGAAAACATTAGCGTCTCACAGTAAAGTGTGCACCGCCTTGCTTTCTCCAGGCTTTGAAAATTTAACAGATCTAGATGTGTACACACTAGCCATACCAGATGGTTGGCAGTTCAGCTGAGACTTAAATAAAATACAAAACAAAATACCTCTCCAGCTAACTGCTGGAACATGACCTTGAAGGAATCGTCAACATCATCTTCTGAGATCTCCTCCTGAAATGCATTTAAAAATACATATTCAGGGCCATATTGTAAAACAAGCATACATGTTTCCACCCTCCACCCTCTCCTTCCATGCAGTTTTTATTCTAAGATCAAAACAGTGCTTTCCACTTTCCATTCTGAACATTCTGCAATCAGTGTCATGCTATCGGCTGATGAGTTAATAACTCCAGCCCTTGCCTCTTCATTCAGTTCAATGGGCTGAGATGTCAAGCATTGACAGTGCTACGCTTAAATTTGTTACCTCTTGTCTGATTCTAAAAAATAATCAAATAAAACCCACCTCATCTTCTAGATCAGCACCGATTTCATCATCTAGCTCTCTGGAAGAAAAACAAAATGTAAGTATTACTTTTCTGGATCCCTAAACAAAATTTTACACCCGGTTTCTCAAGCAGGTAACCAGATTGTGCAGGAAAGGAGAATGGGACTCACTGGGTGTCTGACTGCTTCTCTGTGAAGACTCTCAGGACGAAGTCGGCCTCCTTGTTGGGATCGAAGGTGGAGGGGACGATGATGTACTCCCCCGGGGGCAGGTGCAGTCGGGAGCTCACCTCACGCAGGTTAATGAAGGTCTCAGAGCGAGCGCACGAGGAGTGCTTCAGGAAGAAATCCTTCTTCAGGTGCACGTTCTGGCAACCCTTGTACTGAAACAATCATTAAAACTTTACTCCGTGTGTGTGTGTCGGGGGGGTGGGGGGTGGGGTGTGTGGGTGGATGTCAGTTGTAGTGGCTTTAGCACTGGACATAAGGTTGTCAACCTGTGTTTAAATATATGTATTTGTTTTTATGCACATTCAAATTGTAAATATGTATACATTCATATATCCCTTTGCATAAGCATATTTACAGAAAATTCATACAAAATTAGATAACTAAGTAAAATAATAGGAATAACTCAAGTTTATTATTAGGAATTCAACCAGCCTATTTCACCAGCAGTATTAAGAACCAAGAAGAGAGAACCTTGGAGCATAGTAATCTATATGAAAAAAAAAAACAAAAAACTGTTGCACATACCTCATCTGGAACCTGTTTAAAAAGAAAAAAAGAAAAAATATCTATATTTAAATTACAGAGATTCCAATGGAAGAAATCAATTCTCACATAATGTTACTTATGTTCATAAAGTTTCGATCCTGCCTTGACTAAAGACTACCAGCAGATAACACACTTTATCTCAGCTTCAAAGTCCCCTTTTGTTAGATTTAACAAAGGGTGTTAGAATAGAGCAAATCCACATCATCTGAGCCATTTCAAAACAGTCATCTTGTCTTCATAATGAAAAAATGCTAGACAATGCTATAACGGGACAGCATACAGATTCAACTGTTTAAAGCCCTTATACAAGTTTTCCATGGTAAAAGTATAGAAAAGTGTAATAAAGAAGAGTGAAAGCATGGTAAAGCATAGCGAGGCATGATAAAGCAACTATGGTAAATGCACAGGGTAAAACTGCAAAAATACAGTGCAAAGATACAGTGGTAAACTTTTAAAGGGAGGGTTTTGAAGATCAGCATTTTGCTCTAGGTTTGGATCATGCGTGTTCCTGTAATCCCGCCTCTCCTCACCTCGTAAATGGCAAAGCCAATGGTGTGCATGTCCTGGCCGTGCCGCCGGTACTGCCGCCTGTCCTTCTGCATCAAGGCAACCAGGAAGCTGCAGGCCAGCTCGTTGTCATCGGGGTCATCATCCTCCTCCAGCAGGGTGATCTTATACTGCGGGTTGATCCAGAACGTATCTGCAGGAGGCAGGCAGACACAGCAGACTCATCTGGGCTTATAAAAATAGTTTTAAAAAGGTCATGCCATGCAAAACTATATGTCATAAAATTTGAAATTCAGCAAAACAACCCATTACAAATAATTAAAGGTGTACACACACACACACACACAAAAAACTTTCCAGTTGCTAAATCTAACACTCATTTCTATGGCCAATTAAAAGCTAACTGTTCTAGGTCCTTTATATCGCAAAGTCAATCACCTGACAATGTTTCTTTTCATATACCAACCTTATTTCTCAAAACAGTAGTTGCTGTCACTTTTGTTGTCTAAGAGCACCCTCTAGTGTTGAAAAAGGATAGGACAAGGCTTTTTAAATTCTGTATACCAGTGGTTCTGGGGAATTCCTACTTTGCCATCTTAAGACAGATGTTATCCCTAAACTTGGGTCTAGTTTGCAAATACCCCCCGTTCGCAGTTAGCTGTTTAGGGCAAGATTCAGTGTGCTTTGTACAGTAATAAAAAGAGTGAAAACTGTAATTTGAAGTGGTTTAGGTATTTATAATCATTGATTGCATTTCAACTAGTTTCTTCTCCTAATGTTGAAATAATGTTATTTCCATGAAGCAGTTTCTGTGGGGGGTATTTGTAGAAGTGGATGGATTACACAGTAAAGACTGCAGGGAGTTAAGTAGCCAGGGGACTGCGCTGGCCTGACAGTAAGGGATTTATAAGCGCTGCAGTAAAGGGTGTTTCCTCACTCGGGTGGTTCCTGCATCCTCCCGCGGAGCTCCCGCGCCGCCAGCTGCCGTCGTACTTGACGGTGTTCCAGAAGCTCAGGCTTTCCTCGCTCAGGGCGTCAGGGGTCAGGTTACAGATCTCCAGGCGAGAGAACTGCTTCAGGAACTCATTGAAGGCCATCCTGCACAGAGGAGAGGGACGAGCGGCTGAGTGGCTTTGCACTTTCAGATCTGATTGGGTGACAAACTTGCCTGTGATCTCTAATGAGACGCAGGTAGACACCCTGCAGTCAATACCAGGACTGTCTTAAAATGATCTGTTTGGTAAAATTGTAAACACAAATTTGCTCTTCCTTTTTTGCACATACACCATGTTAAAGAGTGCACTAGTTCTCAGCTCTTCTATGATGCAACCACGCTCTACTCCGGTTTTAGAAACTGCTGATTGGTTGCACTTGGTACTAAAGCCCGGGGCGCTCCAAGGTGTATCAGGCCAGATCAAGGTTTCGAGATGAAAAAAAAACACCCAAGGAAATTGATTCAACAGTTTCAATGTATCTGATTTTACTTTCTGACACTGTTGGCTAATGTATAATTATGAAAAATGTTCAATATCTTAGTGGCATGTAGTTCTTAATAACCTATAATGATGATGAAATTCCCTTTTAAAAGCTGTTGACTCAAACATGCTTTGATCTTTATACAGTTAATATATCTTTTAAGAACGTGATGAGACAAAACTGTGCAGTACTGCAAAAAAAATTCCAGCATGGTCATGTGATCACTAACAACCAATCAGAGCGCTTAGTTTGCCCATGACATTCTATAAGCTGATGTGATAAACACTTGAATTAGTTGCTGGAAATGCTGATGTGTTCTCTGAGCTGATGCACTTAAATAAAGCTGCAGGGGAACTGACGATTTCTATACGTCGTCCTCTGCTATGAGCCCTGGTATGAGCGCAGGGATTGCAGGAGTGATCTGTGGTGCTGTCATCTCTCACACTACTACGTACCAGAACTCTCCGTCTTCCATTTTTAATTGAAGCTCCTCCTTATGAGAAGGGTCGACTTCATTCCACTCTGAGGAACTAAGAAGAGCAAAAGAACACGGTAAAAAAAACATCACTCATCATTTAGGGCATTTCGAAAAAAAGACAATAAACACAAACATTTTGCAAGCACCCATCAATGCATGTACAGGAATCTAGTGTAGAAAAAAACATGGTTATAGTCAGCCTGGTTAGTCTCAAATAGCTGATAAATTACACAGTACTAGCGATTTGTCCACTATTCATAAAACTTTAAGGACTGTTTTAAGGAAGGATTTGTTTTAGTTTTTTTTTTTTTTTTTTTTAAACATTTTGAACAACTAAAGCCAGTTCATTATATATATTTCTTCAGCTTTTTTTAAAGTAACTAACCTAAAGAGTTTTAAAAAAAAAAGTGTTAAAAACTGCCTAAAAAAACATTCCTTAAAATAGTCCTTAAAGTTTTGAGTAAAATATACAAAAAATATACTGAAATAAACATTTTTTTAAATACTGACACATCTCAATCACTATATAAAGGAAAATCTAATCTGAACTAGGAGGGGGTGGGTTAGTGTTTGGCTGGGAGACCCCCAAGAAGCCGCTGGGATGGCTGCTGATGGCTGAGCATTAAGGCCAGGCTTACCTGTCGCTCCAGGCTCCAGTCCACTCCACCTGACCCCAGGGGTTCCTGATGCGGATCAGGCGCTCCGTGCGCTCCCGGTAACCTACCTGTCAGGGTGGGAGCGGTTAAACCACAAGGTGAGCTTATACACGTATAGGAATTCATTTTGTAATTCCTGTAAACTCAAATTTAGTCTAGCAGTACAAGTTACACTGACTACTGTATTCATCTTTAAAATAGATTTTTAATAAGTAACTTTAAAGTTGTATAATTCAGTTGTTAGTAATTCATACAGAACTCAGATACAGTTATTGTTCCCAACAATTAAAAATAATTACTTGCTCTTTCAACAAAGCTCATATAGTAAGGGAAGCACTGTTGGTAATGTATTCTCCAGCACTTGTAATTGTATAGAAGGGGATCTGCTCACCTCTTTCAGTCCAGTCACAGAGTACGCATGACCTTTTACCAGCTTCTTAAACGTCACAGATTCCATGTCAAAGGCACTTGTGATCTGGAATGAAAAATAAATGGTTCATGTAAAAAAAAAAAAAAAATACCTTTGAGAAAAAGCCTGTTTTCAGCAGTTAAGGACAGACCCCAACAAACACAGAAGTTATAATGAATGGTATTTATTTGATTACAGTTCAAGAATAAACATTTGACGTCAAACCCACTCGGTTTGAGGGTCCATGTCCTGGCCGTTTGGGTGAGGCAATAGATCCCCCATGGTTGACCATGGGGTAACTGAGGAAAGGTGGTGATTGGGGGAGGTGGAGGAATGTGAATCAATTGAATGATAAGAGGGGTGAGTGACAGGTCAATTTATGACAGAAAGATGACAATTTGCAGTGGACAGTCCTTCGTCTGAACTTAAGTTAAAAACGTACATGTATAAACCTAGACTTTGGTAGATATAAGTGTGCAAGAACGGGTATTGCCACTATATCCCTGTTCACCCTCAAGGTGGATAATTATACAAAAGCTTTCAACACCAAGTGTGTAGACAGGATCATTAAAATTACAATGTCAAAATATAAATGTTCTATTATGATAGCAGTTTGTTGTTTTGATCTTTCCTATACATCTGTCTATGTAGGTGTGAAGCGCTCATTATTAAATAGGGGTAGTCTGCTTTTGTGTATCTAGTTCATACGCAGTAATCTTCATTTTTTTAGTTTTTGCTTGGTTTTGTTTTATAAAAAAAACACATTATAAAAATGAATGAGTACATTCATTAATGAATTCCTTCATTTCCTTACATCGATGGAGCAGCCCAGCAGAGAACCCCTCTCCAGAGCCTTCTGGATGATTTTGTACAGGTCCCTGGGAGCCTGGCGCAGCTCGTACATCTCTGACACGCCCCCGGTGAAGTCCTCAAACCCCTCAGTCGTGCTGCCACCAGAGAGAGCTTCGTAGGAGCCGTTCAACCTGTAGAGAACAACATCACCCGCAGACTTCCATTATTACACTTTCTACTGACAGATTCCTAAATGTTTCTTCTTGATAGAGGGATAGATAGTATCAACGTATCAAAAAGTCTGATAAATTTCAATTGCCACCTTCCAGCCGTGTATTTATTAATTGCACGTACTTGGCATACGCTTTCTCAATCAAAGCACTCCAGAACTCGTTTCCTTCTGCAGAGTGGACAAAGACCAGCTCCCCGTCCTTAATGGGCAGCCTGTCATCAATAACAACATCCACCCACTCTCCGAACTGCCAGAACTGCAACAAGGAAACACAATCGGATTTCAGAGTGTGACACAATAGATAAAAGGACGACCTCTTGTTTACCACTCGCCATCTCATGCGCATGTTGACGCTCTTTAGTGCGTTATTCTTTTTAAAAATGACTGCATGTAAAACAATTGAAATATTTTAAGTTATGACTAGGGAACACAATTTTTGGACCTTGTTCCCTGTGCAACAGTATTAGGACCCCAGCTGAAACATGAATCTCCCTTTGCTCCAGATAGGACTGCAGTAAGTGGTGTTAGGTGAGTCAGGCAGTGAAGCTACAGTGTTGGGGCAGGGATAAAGAAAATCAAAACTAAATTGTACAGTTTTACACTTGATTTCCCGAAAGAACAAATGGGTTATAGTGGGCTAGTCTCACCCCTGCAGGAATGTTTTTTATGGATGGGCGACCTGTTTACCTGAAAGTGGAATATTCCAGCGTAGTCTTCCTGGAAGGACTGTCCGTGAGGAACGACTCGATGCAGCAGCCTCTCATTGAGCGTGAGGGAGCCGATGGCAGCCAGGAGCCAGCAGTCACCTGCAGCACACACACACACACACACAGAGGGAGAGAGATTATTATTTACTTATGAAACCAGGAGCTTTACCTATTGAGACAGAGGCCTCAGAGAGAGAGAGAGAGAGAGAGAGAGAGAGGAGAGAGAGAGAGATATCTTCAAACAAACACTGGTCACTTCTTTTAATAGAGCTGAAAACTAAAATTAGGAGTCATACACCCTGGTTTCAATTCCCTGTATTAAATAACATGAATATGGTTAAGAATGAGGATACATTGTCCTACTGCTAAATTTATATACCCTACACACCACATAAATATCTATTTCTAAATAGGATGCAAATGTTTCACAAACTCTAACAACAAATAAATAAATCAGTTTTCAAGCTGATAAATGGTGTTAAAGGCTTTCTTCTACAATATAGTCACTTTAGAACAATACCAAGGTTTATTGTTAATCAAAACTTAATCCAACTTTAATATATTATATATTACATACAGACAAGAGTATTATAATTGTGCATGTGGTTAAAAGCAGTTCTTGTATAAAATAGTATTTTACATTTAAATGGATCAGCCTATTGAATATGAAGTGCCTTGGCTCTGGTAATTTCAAATATGAAACAATGACAATGTTTTGCTGGTGTAGCCATGATATTAGAACTGAAGATCAAAGTGTCCAGTACTGCTTGGATCCGCTGGACACGAAACTATCATGTCAATGCGGTGTGTGGAACTGGGTGAGCCAGGTTTCCAGAGCACAACTCACTGTCTCTGCACTCACAAACACAGACAGACTCACATACACAGACTCACACACATACACTGCAGCAGAGCCAGCCTGTAAAACCCACCAGCCTTTGTGGTTTGGTGACACAGACTCATGTGCGTGCCGGACACAGCTCCATTCTGCTTTCTCAAAAAGCCTGGCAGCCTCTCGATTTGCTGTGTAATTAAATGCCACTCAAAGGCTAAAAGGGTATTTGCTTTCTTTAGCTTGTATTTAGTTTCTTATTTGATGCTCTGTATACTACAGAACCATAATATTTTGATGTGTGATGCCATGGCATGGGCTATGGTGCTAGTCTTGGTTATGCATGGAGTAGATCACATTGCAACCAACTCAAATATTGTGCTCCCATGGCAATATCCCATAAATACTGTTTTATGTATATATTGATTGATCTGTTTTGACAACGAAACCAAATTTCAAGCTTGTGGCAATGTCAAAGTGTTTGGGTTGAGCAGAGAATCAAGGTCTTGATGGATTAAGAAACGTGTGTGGCCAGAGTAGGGCAAGGCTATCTAACCCTATCAGCACTGCACCATCATTGGCATGCAGCACAGGGGCAGTGGATGACATGTCCAGTACTTCCCTAAAATGATTCTTTAGCGTTCCAGTAACTACTTGAAGATGATAAATCAAGTACATCAGGTAACTTAAACTAGTCACAGGAAATCCTGCGAGGGTGTCTCCAGGATGCACAGACAGAAATTTACAAAATATACCCAATTAATAGAAGTTCTATAATTAGACTTGTCCTCAATGACAGTTGTAAACATGTGCCCGTTTTCGTAGAGTCAAAATCACAGTGCATTTAGCTGTAAAGTGTCCGATCAGGAAACAGTACAAAGCACACCCGTCAACACCATGTTATTCATTTCCTGGAATGAGCGTTTCAAGTCGGTCAATTTAACCATGTGACATAAAACGCCTGTTGTGCTGGAGGCGATCTGAACCGCTTTGTTTACCTAGCCACAGAATGACAGCTTTATTACAGAAACAGAGGCCTGGATACAGCTCTGGTGCCCTCCCACAATGAATGATTAACGGAACTGGGAGATCTATACTTATCATGCACTCACAACAAGTATGTAAGTACAGTATGCATTTCTGTAGAGCAATGAAACTTGGCAGGTAGCAACAGTAACTTTGGGGAAGAGAATGGTAAGGGGGACCAGGCATCATTGCTCATATTTATCACAACAGTGCCCCTTGTGGCACATTTGATCTTAACATTGAGGCCCAAAATGTAAATCTTCAAAACACTAATATTTAAAATGTATTTTGAAAGGTCAAGGAATAATAAATTGTTTACATTCCTCAAAATCTTTTTTTAAGGCCATTTTCAGATTCTTCGGGAGTTCAGGGTAAAGCCCAGGATAGCAAATAAAATGAAGGAGTAATTCACTCTGGAATCTTGTTGAGTTAATACGCAGAATGACAATGTGTGGACTTTTCAGATTTGAAATCGTACTGGCTTAAGGCTTTCAGCAGGTGCTCCAGTTTTATTACAAAAGAGCAGCTGTCTAAAATATCCTGTACTCATAGTGGCTTTATTTTGGTATCTTGTATTGAGCCCATTACTTAATTTATGATCTACATGTGAAATGACTGTATTCTCCTTTTAAATTTGTGGCTGTCTGGGCCTCCAATTCAAGCAATCACTGCCTGGCTTTGGTATCTGTGGAAACTCAAAAATACTGCTCATCAATACTAGACAGATGCATGTAAATACAGCATGTAAATGTAAGAATGTGCTTGTGAAACATTAATTTATGCAAAAATGCTGAAGAATAAAATACGACAAATGGTAACAAGTGTCTATGTAAAGTTCCATCGAAAATACCAGAGAGAGACTCGCCTTTTGTTTTTATAGCCTAGGCTAAGGATACGGAAAGAGCTACAAAAGCAACAAACCTGGTTTCCTTTTCCTGTTAATGTCTGTCTCTCAAGGTTGTTAACAAACAAAAAAGAAAACTGATCCAGGAGAGCTATAATATTCTGTGAGAGTCTCAAAATCAGCAGTGGCATTACAAACATTAACAGCGCACTTCGTTCAATGTCAGCGTGTGTGTGGGGTCCTGACCATTATAAATGAAACACATAATGGCACAGTACAAGAATATTTACATTCAAATAATTAACATAAAACGATCAAGTAGTACATCTGTTATTTGTGGAAACGTGTAATAAGTTTTTTTTTTTTTTTAACCACTGCTTAGAATGAGGCTCACATGGAGAATGAGGGATTTTATTCCATTCAAAACAGCAACCCACGAAAACGTTCATTAGGGTAGAACTCTTGCAGGATGTCTATCTACCTTATAACTTTACTTAATTATTTAACACACTAACACAATAAACAGTTCAGAACTAGTCCCACTTTCAACTGGACCCCAGGGTACAGACAGTAATGTAAATTGTACAGTACATCAATAGTGGCCAAAACTAAACTTTTTACACTGCAAACTGTAGTCGACCAATAAATATTCAGAATTATAAGAGACATTCCTGCCTTACAGATAAGCTTGCTTCTTCAAAACAGCAGAGCTTAGTGAAAACGTGTATGTGTATGCAGGTACAGTACTGTATATGACTTGTAAGGTGTACTCAAAACAAGAAAAACCTCACAAACAAACCAATCAAAAATACTGCACTAGGCCATATTCTCAAGAAGCACAGGTAATAGACATTGATCTCTACAACCTGAGTGACGTACGTGATAAAAAGCCAGGAGCTGCACTGATGTACTCATTTAACCTGGAGAAACATCATACAACATTGTACAAGTTACACCATATCACTGGAAGCACCTCTATGCTGTTTTAAAATCTCTAGGAATACAATCCACATTTTTATGCAGTTACCAGTTCTTTCCCCATTAATTTTCCTAACATAATGTGATAGCTGTAATCCTTAAAGTGAACACACTTCACACAATGCACTGCAGCTGCAGGAAACTCCAATTGTTCTGTCCTTACTGTTTGTATTTCAAACTTACCAAATATTTACCAGCATACACAGGCCTAAGGACAGCCAATAACAATCCCTCAGAAGAAACAGAGGGTCACCAGGTCTTGCTCCACAACGCAGCTGTGTCTAATTCCAGAGTGTTATCTCTTCTGTCTCTCTGCAGCCTGTAATCTCACATGTGTACACAAACAGAACTGCTTTCCCAAACTCTGTATGTATCGGATCCAGCCAAAACTCCACTCCCTATAGTAGCCAACACATAGAAATGTAGGCCCTAAGTAATTTAAAACAGATTTATCATGTCAGTAATCTAGCCTCATTCCCCAATTCTAAACAAATGACATCATTTTCAATGTAACTGTACATATGTACAAAGGCATCTCTACTCTTACTGTCTCAGGCGATATTCATCTCCCACGAAGAAGAACCAATGGAGTAACAAACACTTTCATTAAAAGAAGCTAACCAACTGGTGTAATCACAGTGCAGACAAATGCACAGTATGAGGCTGCAATGCAGACCAAGACTCTGCATACCTCAGCAGAGATCCCAATACCGTGAGCGTTGGCTTAGCACCTCACCTTTCTTTAAAGCAGAGAGGTTTCAGCCAATTCCTGTTCTGAATAGTATTTGACCACCTTCCCCATAACATTAGCCATTATCCTCCGATAAGGAACATTTTCTAACATAACTGTTCTGGCAACTTATTCCACACAGCCATGTTTACGATAATGGTCGATCGGTTTGCGAGCTGCAGTTCAATGTTAATGCCACCTCCACCAGAAGGGTATAGTCCTGTCCTGTACATGTGGAACTTACCAAGGGCCCCCTGGCAGATGTCAGTCCTTGTAGCACCTCCAACAGTGAACTGGGGATCATCTGTGAACTCCTACGAAATAATACAAAATGTTACACATGACAAGGTGCCATTCAGAATAGCTGTTTAGAAAAGGATGCTGTATGACACAGGCTGATATCCACACCATGAGCGGTCAGAGTGTTCTTCCTAAACCATGAATGGGGTTACAATCCGCTTGGATTTTACAGCCCAGTTTCCGATATTTGATAATATATACTGGTAGATAATATATGAATAATAAACTGTGCATCTAATCTTAATAGGACTTATATTTTTGATTCGATACACACTATCAGATACAAGCCATCTGATACAAACTAGCTGAAACATCCACCCAGGTTTTACTTCTGATTTCCTGGGCTTGAGCATTCTGTATGCCCTGCCCCTCCTGACCTTGTCACTGAAGCCCCTGTGTCCTGGCTACCCAGGTCACAATCCCGCGTAGTGTGAAACCACATATGTGGGTTGACGCACTTTGACTCGGGTTGAGCGAGACAAAATGCTTGACGGCCGTCGTGAGCCGATGCAATAACAAACAGCCACACCTGCATGCATGGGCGCTGGAACTAGCAGTGCGGCAGCACCCCCTGGCTTTGCTAGCTTCCATCATATACAGGGGTTACAGTTTTGTTCAATGGCGTTCAGCACCCCCACTATAATGTGCATGGCTTCCATCATATACAGGGGTTACGGTTTTGTTCAATGGCGTTCAGCACCCCCACTATAATGTGCATGGCTTCCATCATATACAGGGGTTACAGTTTTGTTCAATGGCATTCAGCACCCACACTTCCGCAAGGCACATTTCTGTTTATTCTGTTTAGCTATATTTATGTTGATCGAGACACAGCATGAGCCAGATTGTACCAGGGATGTAGAAACATTTGCTCTAATCAACATTTGGGCCGAAGGTTCAATCCAGAGAAGCTTGGATGGAAGCGTCAGTAACAAGCTGCTTCCGGGGCATTGATACGTATGGTGCACTTGCGTCTGTCACCCAGGTCAACCCTACTTTATCAAAAGCAGTGTGAAGTCATGTACCTGACCCGCATGACACCGGGTCCTGACCCGGGTAGAGCATGACAGTGTGAAAGGGGCTTGAGACTGTTCTCAGCTTTGGAAAGTCAACCCTGATCCCACACCCATAAAGAACTCTCCAGATTACAGCAACAACCATGACTCTGACATTTGAGAATTCTGAGCAGTCTGTAATGCTAGTTGTGTTTACACATACCCAGACACTTTCAAACAGACACAGAATAACTAGCTTGTACCAGGCCTATTAATAAATGAATACGTCAATACTTTATGGCTAATAGTGGAATGATAATAATAGAAGGATGCTCGTAAGTGATTTTCATTGCCAGGTGGAGTAATGTACACACTATTGCTCAACACAAAGTTTCACAAGCAAATAACTACAAACACACTATTTCTAAAAATATGTATAGCATTTCCCTCTACAGCTTACGGATGTGTTAAAAAGCATTTTCTGATAAAATGAACAACAAAAATAAAGGGTGTATGGCATTCTTGACCGTTCAATTCTTGTTTCAAACCCTCTCTATCTTTAAAGACTTCTTCATAAAGTTTTCCTGCTTACACCATGTTGGCTGATATAAAGCCCAGAGGTGCAGAGTGGGATATCTTGGAACTGCACCCAGACAAAAAATGCTGCAGAGCTTGTATAAACAACAGCTATTTAGGCTACACAATTTACTCTAAATAATCAGAAAGTTATTTCAAGATATCTTCAAATGATTTAGAGATATCTTTAAAACTCTCATTCAGAGATACCAATTAACCCGTTTTATATCACCTCGCTTAATATCATGCCCCATTTATTATCACAATTTTTCAAAAAGCATTTGTCATGCACCATAGGTTCTTTGAGAAATTACCTCTCTTAATATCATCTCACAAAACTCCTTATTGTCACATTTTGTGCAGCCTGTCAAATGCTGCGTGGCTGGGCTTTACTAAGTAACCACAGGATAGACTTAATTTCCAATGCAACTAACAACCTATAATCATCTTGGCTGATAAACTGATGTTTTGTGCAGCCTGTCAAATGTTGCGTGGGCGGTCTTAACGGGATACAGTTCAGTTACAAAACACCATGGTCACCAATTTTTTCCTTATTAACAATCCTATTCACAATTTTTTTTTTTAAAAAAACACCAAGGTCAACACCTAATTGATAGCTCTTATCAGTCGACAGTTCATGCCTTTCTTAGATAATGACACAAACAGTTTCGTTCCAGTTTATGACACAAAGCTTATTTGTCCTGTAGTAAACTATGCATTTGTTTACATGTAAAGAATGACTAAGTGTACAGTATTAAAACACTGCTCTTTAATTCACCGTTAGTTTTCTTTCTTTTTTTTCTCGCACTCATAATGTGATGTCATAGGCAAATGTGAAACCCGGTTTATATCATGACCGGCTTTATATCACGAATTATGCCTGCACTGCAATCATGATCAATCAAATTTATTTTGTATAGCGCCTTTCATGCCAAGGCATCCCAAAGCACTTCACGTGACAAATAAATATACTATACAATAATATAATACACAATAACATATAAAAAAACATCCAAAATCAAATGAGAAAAATAAATAAAATAAATAAAATACATATTAACAAAATTCTAAAATAGGCCATCCCAAAGGTCATTGGTTGTGGAATTTTATTTAATGCTGTTTTAGAGCCAATTAAAAGAAATTCTGTTTTATTTGCATTTAACTGCAAAAAATGTTTTTATGATATAAAGCAGGTTCATCTGTATCTCTAAAATGACAGTTTGGCAAAATCCACATGGTTTCCATAGTATTTAAAGATATCTGTAAATCAATTTGAGATATATTGATTTCATTTTTAGACATTTCTAATTGATTTACAGATCTCTCTAACTGATTTACAGATTTCTCAAAATTAATTTTAGATATCTTAAAAACTGCACAATTAAAGATATATGTAGTTGAATTTGAGATATCTCGAAATGTTTTACAGATATCTCTTAATATATCAAGATATCTTAAAATGCAATTTGAGATATCTCAATGATAATTTGGCTTGCCATAGAAACGTTTCAACTCTTGTCCAACTGACCTGCAGAATAAATCAACTCTGATCAAAATAGACTGTAACAAACCTAGATGTATAACTAAGGAAGTCAATAAATTGGCAACGACTACCAAGTTAAGAGAGCTATAGGAAGCAATCCTTCAGTTAAAGTTTAATAATACAGGGAACAGGTACAGGCTGCAAGCTTGAGGCTCCTCCAGGCTAGCCCTTAACTATTCTATAGCTGGGTTTACCCATTTAAAACTAGAGGATGCCAGCTGGACTCCTTTACAGTACGCAGGTCTATTCACAGGTTGTTAAGGCTGGAATGATCTTTTAAGAACAATGTTCATGGTTTGCACATAATTTTATCATGGTAAAAATGTACATTTTTAATTTTGGGTTGACCCTAATATCGAGCTAGAAAGAAAAAAGCTAAATGACATTATCTGTAGCCATACCAAGAAGACATCTTACCGTGGGTCTCTGCCACACCACCCCGCGAGTTTTGGAAGAGTGGGCCCCCAGCTCCTTGAACCCCAGCGAGGAAGCTTGGGCTGGGAAGTGGGGGTCCTCAAACAGGGTTCCGCTCTCCAGACACTCTTGTTTAAGGGCCTCATAGTCCTGGTTGAGAAGCTTCAGAGCCCTCTCGTTGGTGCCCATGCCTTCTGCCTTCAGCCTGTCCTTGTGTATGCGAGCCGAGATCCCCCCAAACTGGAGCATGCTGCTGACGGTATAAATAAAGTGGGCGGTCACAAAGACTGGGTATTAATAGCTCCTGTTCAGCTGTGGCCTTTTCACAATCTGATCACGGCACTAAGCTACACTTCAGACTCACAGGCACTATTCCCAGGAATCAGACATAAAACAATTTTATTTATTTTCCTCTCCTTTCTCGGTGGCCATGAAATACTAGAGTCGTTCAAGCATACAAGAAAATCTAATTTAACAGCAGGTTCAATTCTGTAAACGGTAGGGACAATGTGACCCTTTTTCCTACATAAAGGCATGTCTTACAGTATTATTACACATTTTTTTTCTTTTACTCTTACAATATATTTTTCACATTGTACATTCCTTAAACTGGGATGTGTAGCTTTAATGAAGGGAAATCTTTAACACAACTTAATAAATGAAAGTGGAAAATTCAGGTCCATGTCTCTCACACATGAGCCCTACACTTTAAATCTCACAGCTGTTCATCCACTTTCTTCAGCCACTACATTAAACAAAAAAGTGCACAACCACAGCATGAAATTACTTTTCAGCCTAAATATGGAATGCATACTTCGAAGAAGTATTGGGACAGATGCAAAGGAAATCATGGGGATGATTTAAACCAGCCAGTGGTATCATCAAAATGTTATCAATTTTCTAGGAATGCAGAACTACTGAGAGTGGGGCATTAGCCCTGAATCTAAAATTGACCCATCTCCAAATACGAGCACAATATTTTGATGAGTAATCTGTCCAATGCATGCTGTGGTACCCCATACAGTATCCATTTTGATCCAATGCACAACTGGGTTGGACACACAGTACAACATGAAAGACTGGTACTGCATTAAAAAAAAGGAATATGTGTTTAGAAGCTGTGCAGAATGCATTGTTATGCAGTTTCTCAAAACTCAAAAGAACATAAAAAATGAAGCACAAAACATGAAATAAGAAATTACTAATATCTCTGATGATTTATACGCTTTGCATCCTGCAAGAGGATTTACTGCTTGCAGGCATGTTCTTTAAAAGTATTTTTTTCCTTAAAGAACTAGACTGGTTCGAGAGCACATTTTTACAAGCAAGTTACTGAACTTGGAGCCTCCTACAACACTCGTTTTGTCAACATAAAGCAAAAAACACACATGGATTTATTACCTGAAATAGGTCCCTAAAATGCTCCAGCTTTGAAAAAAAAAGCAGAAGTCACTTGTCATGTATTCACATATATTTGCAATAACATGTTACAGTACACACATATCTATCTATCTATGAATCAGTGGCGTAGCTAGGATTTGTTTTTGGGGGTGGATGGAGATGTTTTGATGATAATGACACTGGTGCGATGAATGAGCGCCAGGATTTTGTTCTGCAGGGTGGGGGGTGCTGGTGATGGATCGAGATTTTTGCACATGGCTGATATTTGTTATTGTCCAACGTAGTTGAATAATTCTTTGGGGGGAGGTTCAAACCCCTAAAACCGCCCCCTAGCTACGCCATTGCTGTCAATATATATTAACATTAATACTATTTTTGCACAGTATTTTTTGCAGTTTTCCCATGTTAATACTATGCATTTACCATAGCTTACCTTGATTTGCCATTTTTATTAATATGCTTTACCATATAGTGCTTACCTATACTTTACCTTGCTTAAAACTATGCTTTATTACACTTTGGTATGCTTTTACTATAGTAAACTCGTAGAAGGGTTAGCATGTCAAGTATGTATATCACTTAAAACACTATTCTTTTATTTCCCCAAATGGCTTACAAAACTCTTTTCACAGAATAAGTAGGGCTTGAACTTTTCATTTTTTTTATTTTCCAAATCTCTACCTCCATTTAAATGTTAATTAGTAGTTGGTAAGCTGTCACTGCATCCTAATAAAGAGAAAACGACTAATTAAAGACTGGGTTTAAGATTTTTTTTTCTTTGCTACAAATCAAGGAGATTTGAAATGATGGACTTGCTCTCAGTGTACACTCCGTAATGGGTATTTTATGCTGAAAAGAAAATCTGTCAGGACAACTCTGTTAAACAAGTGAAAAAAACTAAAGCACAGCGATAAACTAGGCGACTGCAAGAATGAAATGCAATTAGGAACAGTGATGAGCAATTAACATAATCTGTCACGTCTGTTTGAAACAGAAATTAAGCGATATACAGAATCAGACGCAGTCAAGAGATGAAAGTAAAAACAAGTGACTTTTTCTTTTTAATTAACAGCCTTTTCTGAGTTTAATTAGGAAACAGAATTGGCTCAAAATAAGTTTAAAGGGATAAAAAAGAAAACCTGAAAACTTCCAGCCCTAAGAATAAGATAAGTCTTCTCAAAACAGCAGCCTGTTATTACAATCAAACAAACTCCAACAGCAACGCAGACAGCAGAACACTGGTCAAATACATGTATGAAACATTTTAAGGCTAAGAATGAAACTATTTCACTCCAGGGTTATTTTTCTGCATAACTACAGTGTCATGAGGGTGCTAGAATTCCTTCAATGTAAATGTTGATCCCAGCTGTCAGAGAAACATTCCAAAATGTAAACTGCACATGAAAGCCTGGAGCACCTCCAGTTACCCTCTGGAATATCTGGAAGTAATCATGTTACGCCCCTTTCACACTGGCATGCTCTATCCCTGTCGCGACCCACTATCATGTGGGTCGGCTATGTGGTTTCACATTGCTTTTTGAGGAAGCTAGGTCAACTTAGGTGACAGAAGCAAGTATACAATGCGCATACAATTACAATTAAGTTTAGGTGTGCCTTGGTTCAACTATTAATTACGAATTGGGCAATTACAATTGTAATTCACCCCAGGTCTGCTGTACATGCACCTCTACTATATCGCTGTTGCTGGGGATATGCATCCCCCACCGGGGATGATAAATTGTGCAAAAGAATGCCCTTACCAAGTTTCATCACAATTGGAAAAGCGGTTCCCTAAATGTATTTTAAATGTTAAGAATGAAACACACTAAAACAGACATCAATGCTTTTTAAGCTCAAATTGCTTTCTGACGATTTGTGGAAACATGGGCAGGAAACACAGAAGCAGCTCAGACCTTAGCAAGACAGGCTTGCTATGCTGTGGCAGGACGAACAAGCTTCAGCCAAGTCAAAGACTGAACCATCTAAAGCAAAAGGATAAAGGGGCTTGTTATTATTAAGTATGTTTTTGTGTACAGTAACTGAGGCGTAAAACATTTTTAAGGTTGAATACAGAGTTGTAATAAATAACGTTAATCGCAAGGCCAGACTGCCAAACTGCCATTGCATACAGACAACAGAGACATCTGTAGAAGCACTATCTAGACATTGTTTTATTCCTGCCAGGCCGATTTGTTTTGAAAATTATGTTTTACTGACTCTGAGGCATTCAAATTGAGAACAATGGGAAACAACCAAGATTGTCTTCACTGAAGGGTTAAATGAAAAACACAGCACTTGAAACATTTCCTGAATGAAAAGCCTTTTCTGCCGAGTAGTACTTTATCATTAAGACAAGGTACGGCAGGGCTGTTATACATCAACAAAAAGTGCATTCAGTTAATTGTGCAGCACAGCCAGAGTTCTGTGCAGTGGTAGCATACTGCAATGCCTCTTTTCATTAATGAATCACTGACCTGAATCAGCTATTCTTTATGCCAACCACTGTCCGCTCACACAAACATTCCTGTCTATATACCACATGCATAATGGGAGACTCTATCTGCAGTGTGTTTACATTCAGACCTATTGACAGAGCCCAGCAGCACTGTAGTTGGCTGTCCACTTAGATTCTAAACCAAGTTAATACTGCTTCAAATGTTTATAGTATAGAAGTGCAGCATATGGTAGTCAGAAAAAACGTGGCCAAAAATAAACAGGGATCCTTTTTTTGTTAGATCACTATTTCATGGTGTTAGCAATCATTCTGAGTGCTTATGTGTTGTGTTAATCCATCACAGAGTTATTATCATGCTTCTCTGAACATGTGTTTACCTGGCCTGTGCTGTGACTGAACATGCTTCCTCATCATTCCTTTCAAATCACATGACAATGTAACCTTTCAACTCTGTCGACCCCACCTACTCGAATGCTGTCATCATTCCTATAAGTAAGGCAGGAAAGGATCCGGGTGAAGTGGGGTCTTATCGACCAATAGCATTGACGGCTACTATATGTAAAATTATGGAAAGGATGGTGTGTGAGAGAATGTGGTATTTTCTGGAATCCAAAAAATGATTGAGTGATTAGTGGCTTTCGTAAAAATAGATTGACGACTGATCAGTTGGTAAGATTGTCTACTGAAGTCAAGGAGGCATTAAGTGAGAATGAAGTGGTTGGGGCAGTTTTTATTGACAGAGAAAGCGTATGATATGGTCTGGAAAGAATGTTTAATATATAAAATAGCATCATTGGGGATAAAAGGGAGGACTTTGTGGTGGATCAGAGAGTTTCTGAATGAAAGAGGATTTAAAGTTAAAATTAAGGGGAAGTTCTCTGAAAGATTTGAGATGCAAAATGGAACTCCTCAAGGAAGTGTTATTAGTCCTTTGCTATTTAATATAATGATAAATGATCTATCTGAGGATATTTTAGTAGGATCAAAAGTATCGGTAGGTCTGTTTGTTGATGATGGGGTTATTTATAAAAGGAATAAACATATTGAAATAGTTAGGAGGGAATTGCAGGAGGCAATGAATAATCTGGAAAAGTGGTCAAATAAATGGGGCTTTAAAATATTAGTAACAAAAACAGAGGTGCTATTATTTTCACGAAGAAGAAGAGAGCAGGAGAAGTTAAATTTATTATACCAAGATAAGATTCTTAAAGAGGTGGAGGAATTTAAATACTTGGGAGTGTGGTTTGATAAAAAATTAACTTGGGGAAAACAAATAAATTCTATAATAGATAAATGTTAAGGAAGATTGAATATTCTAAGAAGTATTTCAGGGACAAGTTGGGGAGCAAATAAAACTTGTATGATGATGATATACAGAGGGTTAATTAGGAGTGTAATAGATTATGGAAGTCAGATTCTAGTGGGAACTTGTAAAAGTAAGATGGAAAAATTGGATAATTTGCAAGCTAAAGCAATAAGGGTATGTATAGGAGCTATGAAATCTGCTCCAATAAATGCTATGCATGTTTTAGTAAATGAGATGCCATTGTAACTAAGGAGGAAATGGTTAAGTATAAAATATTGGATAAAGGCTAACTCTATGCATTCAGAATTTCCTCCTCGAAAAAGCATGGAAGATAGGTGGATTAATCATTATAAAAAGAAGAGGTGGGAAACAAATGGGGGCACGTTGGGGTATTGGATGCAAAAATGGATAAAGGAATTGGGAATGGAAAATCTGAAGTTGGTAAAGAATGTTAATATGAATGTGTTTCCGGAATGGATGATGGAAAAACCAAACTGTTGTATAAAATTGAGTGAGCAAGTGAAGAAAGGAGGGGAAAAAATGGAACTGAAAAGAAAGAGTCAAGCTTTTGTAGAGGAGAAAAGTATGGAGGCACTATGCATACATACAGATGGATCCAAGGATCCAAAAACAGGAAGAGTGGCGATGGCATATTATATCCCAGATATAAGCTTAGATATCCCAGATTAGATATCTGTAAAATAGTGAGGATATCTGACCATTTATCGGTATTTGTTGCAGAAATGGTAGCTATACTATTTGCAATAGTTAAAATAGCTGAAATAAAGCCTGAAAAAGCGGTCATATTTTCAGATTAATTAAGTGTTCTTATTGCATTAAAAGGGGAGTTTAATAATAGAAGAGATATCATGTTTGAAATAATGCAACAATATAAGGAATGTACAATAATGGGGATCGAAGTGATTTTAGTTTGGATTCCTGGTCACTCTGGCATTCTGGGCAACGAGATGGTAGATCTGGCAGCAAAAAAATGGCTTAAAAAGAGAGGAAATTGATATGGTGATTCCTCTGGGATCGCAGGAAATGGGAGGCTATGTGAAAAAAATGATAGTAAAAGAATGGCAGAAGAGATGGGATGAAAGCATAGAAGGAAGGTTTTATCACAATATCCAGAAAGAGGTGAACAACAGTTGGGTGAACAAAGAGTTGGGAAGGAAAGAGGAAAGAGCGTTGGATAGGTTAAGGATTGGGCATAGTTCTTTAAATGAACATCTTTTAAGACTGGGGAAACATGAAGATGGAAAGTGTGAAAAATGTAAAGTAGCAGAAACAGTAGAACATTATTTATTAAAGTGTGAGAAATATGAGGAGCAGAGAAGGAAAATGGAGAGGAGGCTGAGAGAAATGGAGGTATATGAAGTCAATGAAAAGAATTTGCTGGGAAAAGGGAAAGAGGAAGGGCGACTGAATAGAGAAAGGATACTGACGAAATATATAAAGGAAACAGGAAAAGAAGGGAAGTCATAATAAATAAAGATGACAGAAAAATAAAGTAAAACAAAGACAGACAAAGGACTACAGATAGACGGCGCAAATCATCTAAAAATAATAGATGGAATGCGCCCTATATATTAACCAGAAGAAGAAGACGACGACCCCACCTACTCTACACACACGGAGTAGGTGGGGCTGACAGTAAGGCTGAGGCGATGCATCGCATCGTTTGACTATCTATAGTCAAGCCTGTGCATCGTTTTTGTGTAAAGGGTTTAAGCAAAGGAAAGCTTTTATTTTTGTATTAAATTTGGAATCTGCAATTACTTTTTGCATTAAGCTGCAGAGCTTCTCTGCTCCCCTCAGGCCTGACTCACTGAATCTGCATGCGATTGAGCTCACCTTCTCCCCCCTGTGAGTGTTTACTGATGGCATTGCATCTGTGCAGGAGTCTTCAAAGTAACAGAGCAAGTTAAGAGCGTTGTGCTAGAATTACAAATACTGTATGACCGAGCTACAATGCCTTCTGATGTCTGGCAATTATTTTCTAAGGTAAGACGGCAAGAAAGAAAAGTAAAGAAAGTAATGTTTGGGATACTCTGCTAACACAACTAAGTTGTGTGACCATTTAATGAGATGCAGAAGTCACGCTAGCCTTAAAGGAATGCGCATTTGTAAAAAGCATACCATCTCAAAATTTGCGTTTTTACATATTGCATCAAAATAGTTATTTTCCAGTGTAACTATTTCAGATTAACAAAGTTAACAAGCAAAACAGTACACAGTATAAATAATGGTATTAGAAATAGACAAATACAAGCTTTGAAACGTTTTCTTTTGAAAATCTCCCATTCACGACGTGAAAATCAGTGCTGTAGATGTACCAATGTCTCTGCGGGTAGCTGTCAATATCATAACTATTTACAGTTTTTCTGTTTAAAAGTTCTTTCATTTTTATTATTATTATTTGTTTATTTAGCAGACGCCTTTATCCATGGCGACTTACAGAGACTAGGGTGTATGAACTATGCATCAGCTGCAGTCACTTACAATTACATCTCACCCAAAAGACGGAGCACAGGAGGTTAAGTGTACCTATTAGAGGAGGCTTTATCTGGTGAATTAATTCAATAAATCTTTGAGGCAATTACAACTCGTCAAGAAAAGGATGATTACTAATTTTCTGATAAAATAAAGTTTTACTACCTGGCTTCTGTGTTTGAAAAGCAGCACCTGCCCTCTCTGTGACCTACTGTAAGCTGGCATCCATGTGCCAACGTTAATTACAATTTACTTGAGACTCTTCTGTAGCTTCATTGTATCAAGATACATTGTCAGTAGCCTATAGTTCAGCAAAGCTTGATTTACTCAGGATTGTATTTTATTGTCGTAATCTACCATTTAACAAAGACTCCAATGTCACCTCTTTTTTCTTTTTTTATTCCAAAGTAATTGTAAACATTAACGAAATAAACTTTTACATTTTTTTTTTTCAAATCACTAGACTGGTTATTTTTTAGGGTATCAATCTGCTGGGGAAGGATCTCTGTGGACACACGTTTATATATATTTAAAAAAAAAAATCCTGTTTTCCGGTACTTTTGTGGCTTCTGTGATGCATATCCCTGGAAACAGGGATAGAGTTGACAGGGAATCCAACTGTGACGGAACTTGCTAAGAGCCTTTTTTTTAGCACATGTTACCCAGTATATGATAACCTGGTTTACCTAAGGCAGACCAACTGACCCCATTTCTCCTTTTAAGGCCATGTTGCCAATTGGTTTTAGAGATGAGCATGTCCATAAATCACACTGTTAAGCCAGGGGCTGTGGCAAGATTTTAAACTCAAACCTCCTCTGGGATATTAAGTTCATCTCTAACCACTGCAACTGGCCCATTGGTTCCACACCAATAATCAAGATGCAATAATGCTTAACTGTGAGACACAGACAGGAGATATGGGGGCCTCCGGCATGCATCACACTGCAGAAACACAGTACAGATTTTCTTTTATTAGAGAGGAAAGGCATGCAGCACTGAGAATGTACAGATAATCTGGCCCATTATCTGGAAATCCTCCTATTTATTTTGGCTCACTGTTCAATAATTGTATTACAATACCCCAGTGCAACTACTGTAGATGTGTACTGTATTTTTAAACCTCTCAAAAAGGTTACTGCGCACATACACACAGTGTGCATTTTATGCTTTATTTGTTTAAAAAGAGCAGCCAAGCTGTTGTTTTGCAAGTGTCAGGGTCCAAAATATATATTTCTTAAATTAAATGTTTAATTAGAAACAAACCTACATTGTGTGTAATTTAAAATAGAAAACTGCAGAAATACAGAGTGGACAGAACTATTAACTTTGAATATTTGTGTTAGATAAATGTCTCCTTGCAAATAGAGGGGGAAAAAAAACCTTTTAGATATGACCAGGTTTTAACATTTCTATTCTCAATCGCTCTGCGCACACACACCGCATTATCTTGGCATAGTTATATCAGTACGTAGCGTAACGTTTCCTAAATTACACACAGGCGCCCAGAAGTTCTGCAGTGTATACACTCTTATCATATTTTCCTTTTATATTAACCAATTTCCATTGCCTGAAACAGCCTCCCGGTTGATTGCACTGACTAATGCATAATTAACAGGGTATGACGAGATTACTCAAACGAGTCTCTAGGTTAAACTCAATAATAAAACTCAACTGCTTCAGAAACCATTGAATGAATTGTATAAACAAAGTGTTTATTATAATAATATTTAAAACTAGAAATATACAGTGATCTGACGTCAACTATTAGGCCATATAATCTGATAACTTGTTAAACACTGCAGTGCAGGTAGATAACAAACAAACATCCATTACAAGAAAAATAAATCACTAATCCTAAATATTATAAGCATATTGAATCGATCATTTACATGCATTATATACTTACAGCTTATGTCACTTAAAAAATAAATAAACAAACAATTGTGTGTCTTTGCTCATGCAACACAGATGATATATGCACCATACATCACTTACTGTTACCCGAACTAAATAATAACAAAAAATAGAATTGGCAGGCGCTGTTTACTACTAGGTTTGGGAATAAATCTTACTGCGTAGAAACGATTCCAATTCAGCTGTTTATAATGACGTTTTACGCTGCGGTCTTTCTTTTTCCAGGTGGAGGAAGTCGGGTTTTCTGGACAAGATGTACAGTGAAACAGTTATGGACGCGATGACCTGTCTGCAGCAATGCAATGAGCCCATCCCAGCGCGTGGGGTGGGGCGAAAACAAAGGCACGGGCACTACAGTGTAATTGACGTAATTAAAGAGCCAGCATAGCGTTTGCAAAAGATTCTTAATCTTGTGATGCTTTGTATTGAACCATTCTTTCTGCTGAATTTTTCCAATACTTTTGAAAATGTTAAACGACTAGAAAAAAAAAAAAAACTATCACGTGTGTAAAACGTTGTCGGTCCTCTCACGACATAACTTGTTATGAAAATAGAAATCACTGACGTGTATTCTGAAACGCATTTAAAATCCACATCTCCATGTTGCAAGTCGGTTTCATTCACTATTGTTCACGTTGTAAATAGTGATGAGTCCGATGAAACTAAAGTTGGAGGATCATATCCTTTTTTCAATTTAAAAAAAAAATCAACATCTATCTATACAGTGTCTAATTTCATATAACACCTATCACTTTCACGGTAAAGCACACAAAGAAAGATAAATCCACTCTGCTTACAAATGATCACCCACGTTCAAGCTTCCAAAAGTTCAAAGTTGTTTTGACCCACACTGCCAAATTCCATATCTCACTTGTGATGGTAAGCATCATCAGCAGGCGCAGTGTATCACACAGCTCAGGTACTGCCTGTTACACATACATCAAGCCCCCTTGTCTGGTCTGGACGCTGAGATGTCACTATGGGTACGGGTCCACTATGCAGGTTTTAGTCTCAAAACCAATCAAACCCCACAATTTAGACATTATAGCAACTGACCAGCAATGTAGTGAGTGTTTTGACTCCAGTCCCAGTTGCAGACTTGTCCCTTTGTAAAAAAGGAAAATTGTCCATATTCCAACTATCATACAGGCCAAAGGGATGTGACATTGTTTCAGAAGCCGATGTTCACATGGGGAAAGAATTTGAACTCAACTATAGAAGGAAGTGAAAGTTTCTGTTCTGATAAACTGGGACAATATAATACAATACAGTCTATAATGAGTATATCATTTTTTTGAACTGACAGACAGACACCAGGTATTTTACAATTTTAGGAACAAAAATAGAAATATACGTATTCAGAAAGCATTACCACCTCAGAATAACTGATTACTGAAAACAGTATATTTACCAATGTAAAAAATAAATAAATTAAAAAAGACAGAAGGCAGCTCATAATTTAGAAGTGATAATAATATTTATTACCATGACCCATCATGATATAAAAAGGCACAGCAAACCACAACCAATGCAATCGGCAATCTCTCTTTCTTCCCAACATACTGTATAATGAAACATCGAAAATAATGGCTACATACTGTGGAAAATCTAAACTTTTCTATAAATTTTAATATTGTCTTCTGCGTTCCTCTTGCTTTGTAACTCCTGTTAAATCCTCTGAATGGTTATATCATGACGAAAGACAGCCACTGTGAGGGAAAACAGAAAAAGAACAACCGCAAAGTGTTAGGAATAGAGAACATTGAAAAAGTTGTTATTTTGTGAAGTCAGAGTGATTGCGAGAAAAAAAGAAACAGTAGGATGTTAAGACATCTCGATTTAACTGACTGCTATAAGAGATCCTGAACTTTGCATTGTGTTCCAAAAACAGGGTACCACTCCTGGTAATCTTGAGCTGTACAGGGTGGATGGTGTTGAAACTGTCGGACAGCAAAGCTATTATTAACAGTGATCTCGGGCACTGAATTTAAAGGAAAAATTGGCCTTTTATTCAACTATAGTGAATTATTATTTTGATCTTCTAATAGTGAACTATTGGCTTTTAGATGTCTGGTTATTATAGAACCAATGCAAATATGTTGCCTTCTGATTGGCCTTTTAGCAAAAAACAGTACACTTTACATTTGTACAATGCAATTTTAACAGCTGCATTTCCTGTGTAACCCATTAGATGGCAAGAACATGTGTGAAGGGAAACCAATCCAATATAAATCAAAGGGTGGCTCACCTGGAAATAGTTGAGCTCCATGAACCCAGTGTTTGCACTGTCCACCTTTTTAAAGATTCCTAAAAAACAAACACAAAAACATAACAATCCCTTGGTTTACCACACTTTCTATACACTGGCCATTAACATTAAAGGTTTCCATTGCCACAAACAGATTGAATAATGAGGCATGGTAGAATACGTATTGTATAACTGTAAGTACTGAAATCACTGCCCCGTGGCAGACTAGAAGTAACTTGTGTCATTTTTTTTTCCTTCTCTCATCCCTGGTTTTCTTCCCAAATTAGAATGTCCAATTATGTTTCCCTCATCGCAGCAACTCCCAACCACAGCTCAGGAGAACTGAAGGTCAGTGGATGTCCTCAGACCCTGCTCACACGGTTTTCCTAACCTGCATAAGCGCCAGAGCCAGTGCGACGCTGCCTGTGGAATCTGCAACAAAGAATGGCACCCTGACACTCCCCTGGCTGCACAACTCACCCTGCACACTAGGCAGCCCTGCTTTTACTTGGTAAACCACGCAGGGAGCCCCCTGGTGTCATTTCTAAAGCTAGATTTTGTCTGTGTGGTGATCCGAGTACACTTTGTTTCTACAGCAAATTGATTATGCTCAAACTGCCCAAAATAACCTAAGGATTTCTTAGCTGAAGCTCCTCTGGTTAAATAACTGAAAATACAACCCTGGTGAAGGCATTATCCAAAAAGGTTGCTCTGCGTGCCTCAGCCACTTACAGTTCAACGGACCTCAGAATGAAATGAACTGAATGCTTGAGTATACTGCAAAGTGCTTACTGAACATGCTTTCCAGACGCATCAGGCAGGCAACAAAGTTATCAAAGTCGATGGTCATGTCGGGATCAGCGTAACGGGCAACGATAACCTGGTGAATGTTGTTGTTCAGACTGAAACCTGGTCAAAAGAAGAAAGTTAGCTCCACTGTTGTCTTAAACCATATTCAGCTCAGGAATGCATGTAAAACACTTGGGTTTCCAAGGTGTGGCATTAAACATCTCCCACTTGGCAACTACTGAGACACAGACAAAGGGTTTATCACAGTAAACCAGCCATTCAATTTGTGTAAATCAAATCCAAGTAAACCATCATCCACATTCACTTTGTTTTTTTAAACAAACCTATAAAAAGCAAGGTGCAGTGTGTTTAGATTTACCGTCATTAAGATTACCTGTTTTTAAAAAGGGCTAAAAATACTAAGCAATATTAGGGTTAGATTTTCAGAATGAAAAGCAGGGACTTTTTTCCCCCTTCAATTCACTGACACTGTGGCAACTTTAAAGCCGTTAAAATAACAGTATAGAATAACACAATCATAACTTAAAATTAAAAATCGGGTGTATTTATTGCAGATCATAACAACTCATTGTTTTCTTTCTATTATCATCTAATCAAAATATTTTAAATGTACAAAAAGTCAGATTAGAAAAAATACATCAGCGATTACCATTTAAAAATGTGATATACACACAATCAGAATTATGAAACAAATAATCCATAAGATTGTTTATTGTATTTTGGAATGGCGCTAACATAACCTAATAAATTACTCTGCTGTTAATTTGCTGAGCACACCATTACAGTTTTTTTTACAAAAAAAAGGGAGTAAAATTGCAAAACTGTGCCGACTTAACAATTTTACTGTTTCCGACCGGGACAAAAAATTAAGGCTGAAGTCCCACGACAATCCCAGTTTTCCATGGGATGTCTGGTAACCCTAAGCAATATATACTTTTATGGTGATGATCTATAACCTAACCCACAATCCAAAAGGCTGTATGAAATGGAATAAGCCCGTCCCCCATAAGAATTACCTGCTGATTTCAGTGCTGCTCGCATTTCATGGGTGCCCATGGTGCCAGACTGGTCTAGATCGTTATCCTTGTATATTTTCTAGAAAAAAAAAAATTAAAACTGTGAAATGAATGTTATTACATTAATATAGATTCGTTGACGGTATTCTTGCAGTTTCAGACTGAAAAGAAAAACATCGTAATGCTCAGAAAATGCTGTCTTTAAATACTTTATGTCTTATTAAACACAAATATAATCTCTTTACTTTAAACTGTGTATTATTTATGCAATTTCTTCTAAAGCTAGAAGTACTGCTGGTGACATGCAGTTAAAAGCTCTAAAACTGCTTTTTGCACCATGAGTCTGGCTCTGTTGTGCAGTAGTTAGGACACTGCTTGTGGTGTTCGTGGTAAATTCTTGCCCTGCCTCCATCCTGTTACACAACCGTATGTTACAATGGACTAAATACAGTATAGGAAACCTCCCAAAATAAAAAAGTACAAATCTGAACTCGTTGCTGTTTGTAATTCTTACCAGATATTTCTGAACTTTTTTCCATAGAGTTGCAAATTCCGCCATTCCAAGTTTGCCGTTTCCATTGTCCTGTGGTTGTGTTAAGGGTAACCTGCTCTGCTAGAACTGCAACACATTGTTTACCACACCGGAGGAACTCTAGAGCCAAGGAGGTCACCATTAACTACAAGATTCTTTTTTTTTTTAAATTTAGTCGTTGCCAATTAGTTTTTATTATTTTCTCCCCAATTTGAAATGCCTCAGCTCACCGCTACCACCCCTGCGCTGACTAGGGAGGGGCGAAGATGAACACACGCTGTCCTCCGAAGCGTGTGCTGTCAGCCGCCCGCTTCTTTACAGTCTGCAGACTCACCGTGCAGCCACCTCAGAGCTACAGCGTCGGAGGACAACGCAGCTCTGGGCAGCTTACAGGCAAGCCCGCAGACGCCCGGCCAGCCTACAGGGGTCGCTCCCCCCGGACGCACTTTCACAGGAAACACGCAATTCAACTTATTTATAAATTATTAATAAACTTAACAAAATATGAACTTTACAAAATGAATAACTCAGATATTTAAATTACTAATTTAATTACTTTCTTTTAAGAATAATTTAATTTGTTTAATAATATTGTTAGTTACAGAATCAGTTTGTTATATTTACCCTATTTAAAACTGTAACTTTTCTTTTCAAAAAAGCAGACGAAACACAACGGTCTTAAATGTTTTCCTGGCCTTAAATAAATAAAAAATAGTCTGTATTTAGATTTTTTAATGTTTGGTCTGTTTGTTAAGAAAAAATAGTTATATTTGCTGTTCAAAGGAGGAATTTGTCCGTCGAAGAACTGCTGCAGAGGCACGGGATGAGCACGAGCATTTAGAAAAAAATAAATAAAAGGTTATAAATCTTAATGTTATTGCTGTTAAAACTATCAAGACGGTTTATAACAGCAATAATGACCGACAGGTAAGGAATTTCCTGGCCGTTAACGCCTTGGCTTACGCCTCAGGCCTTCAACTCTCCCAGCCGAGGCACGCCCTGCCTGTCGGTCCTTATTGTTTAATTATGTACAGGTCACGTGGGCATCTTAACTGACTTCACCACAGCATACAAACTGGCAGTTTAATGAAAATGAGGAACAGATTTCAAAATGTTACTGATGAAAACAGAGACGTGTTTGTTGAAAATCAGGAAAATGCTGCCATAAGAAAAAAGACATTTACTAAAAGCGTAACTGGAAGAAAATGGAGAAAACAGGAAAATCCATGAAATACCAGCAGAGCAACTCGACAACATTACGGAATACTGGGAAGCATCGACAGGTATTTAACACAACACAAATATAAAAGTTCTATTTAATACGGTAACCAAACGGACTTCACAAAAACAAAACAAAGTTTAGTGACAAAACAAATGCATTAAAAAAACAAGGGAAGGGAAATGGTCAGTAAGCTATTGTAAACGGCTACAACTAATTATAACACATAAAGTACACCATGGTGTGCAATAAAAAGCCTGTAATTGTACCACAGGCTTCTGGTGACATGGATCCTCCACCTTTGGTCTTGTCATTTATCTTGCCACGAGAGTTTATTCCTTATATTATTGTTATTGATGTTTTATTTTTTTAACTGCCTGTTTTGTTATGTGTAACATAAAAAAAAGGTTTATGTTTATACGCCATGCTTAGGGGATGAGTAATGATTATTTGTAATGATTGAGAGTCAAATGATTAGAAATGGAACCAGCATACAGATTTGTGAGCTAGTTTTTCCCCTAGTTTAAATCTCTATTTCAAATAGATTTATTTGTAGCTTTTATGTGGACTATTTGGCTGTGACTGTAGTTGCTGTTTTATCTCGATGGCACTGCGCTGTGTTTATTTATTTTTAGAAAGGGAAACAGTGATGCAATTTGATTGCAGTTTTCTAATGTGACAGTGTAGGTGCTGTGAAACTCAGGAAAGAACAAAAATGCAGCACTCTGATTGGCTGAAACACTTTCCAGCATGGTGATGCAGAGTCGTTATCGGCATAAGAAGGCATGTTGGTGTGCTTCAGTTGTGCGTATTATGTGAACGATTTCTGGGGGTGCTCCTGCCACAGACTGTACATGACTTTTGCAGAAAATGAAGGTTTGCTGACAAAGCAGTTTAACAGTAGAGGTTTTAGCAAAATATGGGAGAAAATCTGTCCCGGTAGTTGTCCAGGGAGATTTGACAGGTCTGCTGGATATCTGTTTGTTGTGATATTCATCTCCCATGGGGTATACAAATACCTTTAATTGTACTGGGGTTTTGTTTATAACAGCAGCAGCAAATACTATTGTACTGACATGTATATAAAGCATGACTGATGCTTAATCATATAGTCTGGGATACTGCATTAAGCAAAAAAAAAAAAAATTATTCTTAAAGAAATATAGGATACGTCCATGAGGTTGACCATGATTCTGCAAGTTTCCAGACTGAAACCATCTGTTTTAATGTCAGAGCCTGAAAAACAAGATAAATAATAAAGAAAAAGTGTGGTTTAACCGTCGACTGACTGCTGAAGTACTGTCTTTGATTCTTCATTTCATAAAGCTGTATGCAGCTTTGCTCTTTCATCTCTGATAGAGCTGGTGGAGCAAACACACGTTCAGAGGACACAGTCACACACTGGCTGTTTGGAATGAGGAAATCAAAGACCACAAGCCACCTTGTGTGATGCATAACATGGAAAAAAGGCTGTTTATACAAATAAAATATGTTTAAATACTTCACATGTCTTCTATGAGGCTATATTCTGAATTTAATGTTGTGCCTTTTGTGGAACAACGACAAAATGAAAAAAGAAAAACACTTACGTTTTGACACCACATTATTTAAAATAGTTTTCAGTTCTGAGGCAGAAATCTCATTGTCCTGTGAATAAAAAATGCAACAAGTGATCAGGGGCAGTAAGGAAAAGTGCATAACTAACTAAATGCATGATTGGTGGAAGTATTATTAGCAATCCAATCAAAATAGACAATAAAGCCCAACAAACTTATCCACCTGTTATACAGTATAGCCTAGCTTAAGATGTGCGCTGTAATTAAAACTATATAAATAAATTAAAAATCCTAAACCTTCTAACGCCCCCCTCGCCCTCAACCCCACCCCCCGGATATAGTCCGCTGACCTCCAGTTTAAGAACACTGCTCTAGAGGGCAACAGCAGTTACTTTGGGTTCGTTGCACTTGAGAACATTTTTAATACACAGCTGGGGTCTATCTTGAGCTGCTTAGTTTGTTGTAATTGGTATTCATTTGCGTACTAGTTTAGTACCGTCCTCCACACTAACCACGGGATCATCATAGGAGGCTGTGTGGTCCAGTGGTTAAAGAAAAGGGGCTTGTAACCAGGAGGTCCCCGGTTCAAATCCCACCTCAGCCACTGACTCATTGTGTGACCCTGAGCAAGTCACTTAACCTCCTTGTGCTCTGTCTTTCGGGTGAGATGTAGTTGTAAGTGACTCTGCAGCTGATGCATAGTTCACACACCCTAGTCTCTGTAAGTTGCCTTGGATAAAGGCGTCTGCTAAATAAACAAATAATAATAATCCCCAGTTAGTACGCTCCTTTTAGTTTGTTGCAATTGACCCAATATGTCCAGCATTGGTTACACCCACCTCCCCTGCAAGTCTGACAAACAAGTTCTTGAAACTTGCATCTATTTGGTCCTCAGAAACCAAACCCTGGTTAAAAAAATAGAAATAAAAGAGAATAAATAACATATTAGTGCTTTAGTGATAATATGCTGAGCTATAACACAAGAACAGCACTGATGCTGGGGAAAAGAGACACAAAAAAGCAAACTGATTTAAGCTAATGGTATATTTTTTTATCATTATATGTACACTGATTATAAGTAAAAGTTGGAAGCAGTAGCCACTACAGATGGTGATTATTGTGGAGGATTTCTTCAGCTCCCCTAGGCCAGCCCAGAGCACACCTTCATGACACCAACATGGTACTAGCTTGAGTTCAAAATAAGCTTCTTTTTTTTTTACTGTATCTGTATGCATGGAGCTACTGTAAAGCAACAGACTTACAACATGGAGGAAATAGAAAAAAAGAAAAACAATCTGGTGAGTGAGAGCAAAACAAAATGAACCTGCTCAAGGACGGCATCAACGGGATCTTCACACAACCTGGAAGCAAAACAAAAAAATGCCTTTGTAGTTAAAGAAAGACATGAGAACAAAAAGGAATAACGCAGACTTTCGGATCAAATAAATAAAATAAAAAAACGGCTAAAATGAAATAATTACAGTTCATAATACTGGTCCTACATACAAAGTGTGGAACGGGTTAATGAGCTATACAGGGGGAGAACTGGATCTTTTCAGTGGTTTTAAAATAAACATACTAATGGATGACAGATTAGTTTTGACAAGGTGTCTATAAATGTTCTGTAATTTCCCAAATTGCTTGTTAAGTGATGACAGATTACATGACCCAGGCTTTATCAAACTGTGACTGCCCTACGTTTCTCAGGACCGCGGTACTTACTGCGTGTCGGCCTGTTTCTCTGCGAAGACGCGCAGGCAGAAGTCTCCGTTTTTGTGTGGCTCGAAGGTGGAGGGCACCACGAGGTACTCCCCGGGAGGCAGCTTGAAGCGGCTGCACACCTCCCGCAGGTTGACGAAGGTCTCGGACCTGGCAGTCTGGGCGTGAGTCAGGAAGAAGTTCTTATCCAAGTGAACATCCCTTTGACCATGGAACTGTCGGGCAAAAAATAAATAAAAAAAACCTTCATTGTGATCAGAAAAACATGCCTCGTATATATGAAATAGTATGCCATTTACACTTTATTTAATACAAGTTGCACGTGCAGAAATGTGGGTGCTTCTGTGTCCAAGACTGGCATTTCATTAAGAATAGTCTACAAATGAAGACTACTTTGTGAACCATGCAGATTCACAGAAAGGTTGAGGGCCATACTAATAAAGCCCTAGTCATACAGACTGCCTCTGCTTTTTCATCATGGGGATACCCTGTTGCTCCTATCTGAGTGAGAAGCACTCCCTCCCAGCCAGTCTGCATACCTGCTGTGGAATCTGGAAGAGAAAGACAAAGGAAATTACTTGTTATTTGTTAATTTAGCTGATGCCTTTATCCAAGGCGACTTACAGAGTCTAGGGTGTGTAAACTATGCATCAGCTGCAGAGTCACTTACAATTACGTCTCACCCGAAAGACGGAGCACAAGCAGGTTAAGTGACTTGCTCAGGGTCACACAATGAGTCAGTGGCTGAGGTGGGATTTGAACCGGGGACCTTCAGGTTACAAGCCCTTTTCTTTAACCACTGGACCACACAGACTCCTTTCAAGAGCATTCACAGGCCTTAACATTTTTGGTAACATCTTGCTTTCTAATTGAGCTGCTCTATAGAAGCCCCTTCCAGGCATGCAACCTGCTTGAGGTACAGAGTTAGCACAATACATGTACCTCGTAGATGGCGAAGCCGATGGTGTGCATGTCCTCTCCCATCTTCCTCTGCCTCCTGCGGTTCTTCTGTATCAGACCCACCAGGAAGGTGCAGCCATCCTCCCCATCATCGGGGTCATCGTCCACCTCCTCCAGCTTGAGCACAAACTGGGGGTTCGTCCAGAAGGTATCTGATGATTCAATAGGGGTGTAACAATATAGTAAATGTCACAATACGATATGTATCACGATACATGTAATGGTCAAGATTGGATACTTGTATGATGCTGTGCAGAACGAAAGCCCTGCCGGGATGACATGTGTATATTGTGTATATTAGGTTGACAGAGGGGGGGTTACATTTCTCCCTGTCATAACACGTGGGGAATGTGGCTGGAACCGAAAATTGAATAAATGATTACATGATTACAATCTCTGTTGTGTTTTTGTTCTTGTATCACAATACAAACGATACAGACCTTTATTACGATACAATATGTGATGTAAATAAAGGTAGCATGATTCAGCGATACACAATCATTGTTGCACCCTATTCCTCAAGTGCCTGATATGAGCTTCATACAAGACCCTCGTCTGGCAGAGAGAAATGAAACATTATCATGTCAATTTTAATGATCTGGACATATCTTTCAATATATTAATAATACTTCTAATCAGTGTCTTTTTGTTGTTAATAAGGGAATCAATAAATCCGGTCCCAACTGGTTCAGAGAGGAAGCTCTCTGGTGCCTGTCATGATCTGTTGCAGCAGATACAAGCAAAGGCGGGGAAAGCTGCTTAGTTTGTTGCATGTGGTTCCCTTAGGGGAGGGCTGGTGCATTTGTTTTAAGATGCAATGATAAATCTTCACGTCGACACAGGTTGCTTGCACAACAAATTATTTGGGTCTGCTGTAACTGCGTTCGGGAAAGTTCTGGGACCCAGAGTCAAAGGTTCAACTGCAGCAGGTGCTCAGGGACGTCAGAGACACCAGTCAGAAGCTCGGCTTGCTGCACGAGCGGGACACGGTTGCAACATTGTTGTCACAAATCAGGGAATAAGATGTTGCAACAATCAAGGGATCAAGAGCGGGAAGCCGTGTATGCATGTGATTGGTGGCTGGTGCACCGGGGGAGTGGCCTAGACAGGGGGATAAGTAGCGGACTGCTGGACGAACAATGAGGTGTGAGACGAAAGAGAGCTGAAGAAGAGAGAGAATTGGAGAGAACAGCAAAAAAGAACCAGAGAAAAGCGGGACTAAGAGAACCAAGAAAGAAACCGGAGACAGAACTTAGTTGGCTGTAGCACATGGCCAATTAAATGTGCTTTGGCCATTCTTTTCTTATTTTTTCACAGTCTGAGAAGCACTACGCTGCCAGCTGTAGCTGTACCATGCTTTACCTGTTAAGTGTCAAGTCCCGGCTTAATAAACCGCTGCATTCAAGAACCTGTAAAAGCTGTGTGAGTCTGCAGGCATCGCTACAGTATTTTTTAACAAGAATGTACTGCATGTTCGAACAGAGAATATGCATAGATAATTGCCACTTACGTGGGCTTTATGGTGACTTGTGGTGAAGCAGAGAAACATAAGTAAAATAAGGAGATAAATATATTTCTGGCAGTCCAAACCTATATATGCAGATTTTACAACCAGTCAGGTTTTATAATTTAACAACAAAGGAAATGTAACCAAAAGCTAAAAGAGGCTTCCAAGTAATTAAAAAACAACAACAATCAATCATTTGTCGGCTACATAGATGAAAGAAGAAATTTAGATTTGCAAACTCCTGCAAGCTCCCCTCATGCTGAATACATGATTGTAATGCACATTATACATCATACGTTACTTTGGCGTCAAAGCTAATGACGGCATCCACGTCTCTGTTCTACATGCAGCTCACAGCTTTCTGTGTTCATGGGGAATGGTACAAGATGTTAAAAAATAAACAAGCATGCCAATCCCTGTTTCTTGCCCAGATTAAAGAACTCCACCTCTTATGACTCATTGTATTCCCATCAACACGCAGAAACTCTTTCCGTAGTAAACTGCTGTGTTGGTCAGAAAGGGTTTCTATGCTCTCTGGGGTTCTTACACGGGTTGTTCCTGCAGCCCCCGGCTGTGGAGCCAGATCTCCAGGTTCCATGGTAGTTGCACACACTCCAGTTTTTGTAGTTGTCGCTGGTCAGTGTGTCAGGGGTCAAGTTGCAGATCTCCAGCCTGGAGTAATGCCTCATGAAGTCTGAAAACGACATCCTGGCAAAGACCAGAAACAAAGAAGTCTTTTTATATATACAGAATAGAAAATTGCTTGATATATAATAATATTTTTTCTGTAGTGTGAAACAAAGTTATAATGTACATACTGTACTACTCTACTTTTAAAGATTGTTTGTGCTACTAGTGCTTAAGCATAAAAAAGACCCAAGTTTCAAAGTGCGTCTCACCAAAACTCTCCGTCCTCTGATTTTACGTTGATCCGCTGAGAAGCCTCCACGTAGTTCCACTCGGAGGAGCTGCAAGGGTGAAACATGAGAAAAAAGGTTTTGGATGAACAGCCAGAAAGAAATCTCCAAAACAAGTGGAAATCTGGTGATTGATTATAAACACCCCGTTCAGCTGTTATCATGATTTCACATCAATTTAAAAGTTTAAAGGAGCAATGACCGTGAATATTGTGACATGCACTGTGGAATTCATTCTGCACTGTGAAATTTGGTCTGTTTGAGTACTTTTACCCTGCACTAAAATCCAGTGAAGTTATATGTATTGTCACAGGTTCCTGTTGCAATTATTAGCTTGTTTCAATTTTCATGAACTGGAGAGGATTTACTGATTGACACTTGACAGCAGCCAATAATTGGGCTATACTCATTGATTGGTAGACACGGGCATCGGGGCGAGTTTAGTATGACCTACGGAGCTCAACTGGTAGTACCGTCAGGCGAGTCAAATTAGACCTGCATTTTAAAATGAGTGTCCGCAAATACATCAAAAAGTGCTACAATCATTACTGCAGCGGATCATGTAATAGAATTTGGAAGCCAAATATATACCAAGTAGTACAGCAGAAAAATACATTAAAAGCAACTACAAGACCAAAAAAAAAAAAAAATTTATATGCCAGTAGTTTCAGACTTCACGCATAGATTTTTTTCTGTCTGGATATATTGTCTAGCTACAGACCTGTTCTTTGCCCAGGCTTGCTCACAAGGCTAGCTCAGTGCTGTCTGTCAATTCCAACAAACTCAGTGGATACACAGAAGTGCTGTGTCTAAACACGGACAGGTATTTACACCACAGAGACAGGGAATGAAGAAAAACACAGCTGCAGGACGCTCCGTGCTCACATTCAACCCCTGGCTTTAGTAAAGAGGGTGACCTGTTAATGCTCAGCATTTCAGAATAGTTTTTGAGTAACTGTGCATATAATGACGTTGGTATTTTTATTTATTTTTTTTAACAACAACAGAAACGCAGCAATCATAGAGCAATCCTCTGGATTTCAGTTTCATTTTCTTTTAGCGTTTCTACTTTGTTAGTCACGTGCTTTTGTTAACTTCAGGGCTTTAAATGTTTATATTTTGCCATTTTTAACTACATGTTCATACTTTGTTACACCACCGCTGAAACCGTGAAATTTAAGATTTTGGTAGGCCCATAGCAATAACCAACCCTTTTAAAATAAATGAGCAGTTTTTTGTCTCTACAATCATTTTCTCCCAAGTCCCTTGTTGTTTTGCTATAAATGTTTTCACTGTTAATATGTTTTCACTTTGACTTTTGTTTGCCCATTAATTTAATGATGCACATTCTGTCCAAGTTCACTTCCTGTGCATTTAGGACCCCAGCTGACACCACACAGTCTTATGTGAAGAAAGGTGAGTGTGAGGCTCATCTGCAGTGTTAATCCTAACACGCTTTCGAAGTCCCCTGTTACATATTTATAGTTTGTTTTCTCTTCTGCGATATTTACATTGTGACATTTTTTCTGAAACTCAATTAAAAATGTTCCCTCAGTCCGTAACCTACTTGTCACTCCAAGCACCGGTCCACTCCACCTGACCCCATGGATTCCTGACTCGGATCAGCTGTTCTGCACGACCTCGATAATTCACCTGAAAAACACCAAAATAGAAAACATTAACTTACTGTGAATTAAAAAAAAATAAAAAAAAACCTTTAATACAACTATTTATCTTTGCACAGGCCATAACACTGAGTGTCTTCAAATTAGCAACAACTTCAAAGAAGATCGCAAAATGGAAATGAAGATTTGGTGTAGTCTTGAAGAACATATGAAAAGGGTCCCTCCAGGGTTATTGTTAGATGGTAATGGAGGGACATTTTTTTTTTTTTTTTACAAGTCTAGAACACTACCCTTATAAACATGTACCATAGTAAAAGCATAGCAGTGTAATACAGCATAGTGAAAGCCCGGTAGAGAAATAGTTAAGCATTGTAAAGAATAGCGAGGTATGGTAAATATTAATAAACATGGCAAACCAGGGTAAACTATGGCAAACACTTAGTATAATCATGGGAAAAGCATGGTAACTGCAAAAATACAGTGGTAATCTTTTATAAGGGTAGTGTAAAACAGCAGGGGAATATGAAATACAAAGTAAAACACTACAATGAGATGAAGCACTTGGCTCACCACTTACCACTTCAGCACCTGTGAGTGAGTATGCATGTCCCTTCACCAGCTTCTGGGAAGTGACCGCCTCACTGTCTGATGCACTGGTGATCTACATGAAGAAAATCACAGTTAGTTATCAAGAATGATTTGGAAGTGGCAGTAAAGTATGTATATGATATTTAAAAATGTAAAAATGTAGAATTTTAAGAGCTTCCGTAAAAGTTTATTTTACAGCAGGAAAAAGTGTGCACTATACATTACCGGTAATTAAATTACAAGAAATGACCAATAATGTTTGCAGATAAGGTTAACATCAAGCACAAAAACCACTCTATATTTGGTTTCTTTATTGCTTGAATTTACATTTTCCTAAAACATATTCTTACCCAAGTTAAAAGTTAATTGGGAAACATTAACCCTTTGCAGTCAATTTATTAAGTGCGTCTCCGGCGCGTCAGCTCCACTTTATTTTCATACGCGCAGTTAATTTTAGATGCGCTCTTTAAAAGTATTTTTTTCCACAGTGAAACGGGTTTAAAAGGCCCTGCATATCAACAAAGCACTCACTAGGCATCTCCAGCCCTGCCCCACCCTTTCGTTCGCTATAGCTTTCACATATAAATAATAATAATAGTTGTACATACCGATCAATCATCTCCTGATCACTCGTTTTATCACCAGCCTCAATAATGCGATCCAAATCATTATTTTATTACTATAACATCTGAAAAAAGCTCTGCAAATGTCTGTGATATTCCCTGAGCGCTGATGCAGTAGCAGCCAGCTTGTTTCCTTATGGCTGCCGTTATCTGATGCCAGGGGCAAGTATGACTATTCATGAGATGCGCCCTTTTTTTTTTTTCAGCTTGTCTCGGCTCCTGTCAATCCCACTTGGCCATTGAATGGTTTTCTCGGCTTTTTCCGGAGAAAAAACGACTACCTGTTTTTTGCGTCTTTTTGATGATGTCGGACAGGGTCCGACATTGGACCGGATAGGAATAATTGCAATGTTAGACCAGGTCCGACATATAACCACTAAGGATTAAATGTGTAAAACAAATCCAGAATTACATCAATGGAGCATCCCAGAAGAGATCCTGAATCCAGGGCTTTCCTGATAATCTGAAAAAGGTTCTTTGGGGCTTTCTGCAGGTCGTACATTTCTGCAATTCCACCGGTGAAGTCTTCAAAGCCTTCGGTGGTGGAGCCCCCGGACAGGGCCTCATAGCAGCCATTCAACCTGCAAGACAAAGGTTTGAAAGTTCTTCAAGATGTTGTGCTGACCTGTTTCCCTGCACTGGGCAGCATGTCTTTAAGGGGTTGGTTCTTGACCGAACAAATCTCTTGGCACCTAACCTTACTGATGTGGGTTTTTACATTTCCAAGTATGACTAAGGGTAAATGCGATATTTAGGAAACTGGGTCAGTCTCTGTAGAGTAAGGGACACAACTTGAATTAGGTGGTTACCAGTTTATGTATATGTTACGGTAAAAGTCATAATATTGGCAGACCAAGCAAAGTGGTAAATGTCTGAAATAAACATGATAAGGCTTTACTTCGGACATTAACCGGTAATTCTTAATAACCAAGTGGCTTTGGCTAATGACAAATGTCTTGCTTTCACACATTGTAAGGCTTCAGGAGTCCTGTGTAACTCCAAGTGTCACAAGAGTCTACAATGCTGCAATAAGTAAGTAAATATATCTATTCACTGTCTGTCATTGTGCTGTTTCATGTCATAACCAAAGTGTCATTTTCTGTTGAAAAAACAAAGGTCCTAAATGATTTGATTTGCATTTAACCGAATATTATTTTTCATCAAACTACTACGTATTTGGAGTACAATATCCTTCAAAACCATTGTGAATTGTTTTAAAAGCAAATTTACCAGAATGTTGGTTGTTCTAAATAAGTGGATCACAATATTGTTCAGTACCATGAACTAGTTTAAATTGCTCAATTGTGCATTACTGTAAGCTTATTAATGATTATTTTGTTAATGGAAAATGTGTATGCAGAAATAAATATATTCTTCGCCATTACTGATTATTTTGTTAATTGACAATTTATATGCAGGAAAAATACCTTCTATGATAGACCTGCATTTGTTTCAAAATGCAACTGCAACCCTTTAAATAAATGTTATTTAACCAACAGAGTATAGATGGCTTCCCATGTACCCGCATGGACCTCTCAGAACTACATTTCCCATCATCCTCCTGCTCACATATGTAATGGAGATGGATTTACCAGTGAGCAGGAGGATGATTGGAAAAGTAGTTCTGAGAGGTCTGTACGGGTAGGGGTATTGAGGGTGAATGAAGCACTGCATAAATTACGAGTTGCACACGCAGCACTACCCTGTGTGAGCTACCCTGTGTGAGCTCCCCTGTGTGAGCTACCCTGTGTGAGCTCCCCTGTGTGAGCTACCCTGTGTGAGCTACCCTGTGGGAGCTACGCTGTGGGAGCTCCCCGGTGTGAGCTACCCGGTGTGAGCTACCCTGTGTGAGCTACCCTGTGGGAGCTACGCTGTGGGAGCTACCCTGTGGGAGCTCCCTGTGTGAACTACCCTGTGGGAGCTATGCTGTGGGAGCTACCCTGTGGGAGCTCGCTGTGTGAGCTACCCTGTGTGAGCTACCCTGTGTGAGCTACCCTGTGTAAACTCCCTGTGGGAGCTACGCTGTGTGAGCTCCCTGTTTGAGCTACCCTGTGTGAGCTACCCTGTAGGAGCTACGCTGTGGATGCTACCCTGTGTGAGCTACCCTGTGTGAGTTACGCTATGGGAGCCCTCCTTCTGCAGCAATATACTCTTGGCCCCGGGCACTAAAATGCCTACTTACGGCTCTGCAACAGAGCTAGACTGCAACAAGTAAATGCACAACGCAGAATGTGAGGCAGTGCAGTGTAAATCCTGAATCTACATGTTTACAGTACAGGACAGACTGGTTTAGCTGAACCAGCTACCACCCAAGGTATTACTGCACACGGACCACTGTATCAAAGTATGATCTTTATCGTGAGTAAATTTACTATAAATGTTTATTTTTAATGATTGTTTCCAAACTTAATATTGCCATAACTACAGCTGCAACCCTTCACTCTACAGAAACAAAAGGTCCCTCTTGAAACAGGTTTATTGAATTAGGCACACCGCCCCAAGCGAGCAACGCACAGGCTTCCCTGTTCTGTCAGGTTAGCTGCAATTAATTATTTAAGTAGAAACAGCACTAGCATGCCTTTAGCTACATCTAGGATGGGCTCTGAGGAAATGGGCATATTTCTGTAAGGTGGGGCTCTAGTTTTTTGTGAAAGCTTTTTTTAAAGATGGAATAAACAAGCCATGATTAATGGTGCTTATAAAAGTGTTTAACAAATGTATATGCAGGAATAAATACAATCTTCGATGATATACCTGCATTTACCAATAAGCTTTGATAAATCATAAGATTAACCGGTAAATGTCAGAAAAGCAATTTATTGCTTTATAATTTTGGACATGTACCACCTTATTTGGTAAATGTTGACATTACCGGTAAAATGTAAGATTGACCACATTCAGGCTTTTACCGTAACATATAAACTAATTAACCAACAGACTCAATCCCACTACCTGTATGAAGTACACGTACAGCCTTTTCTCACTTGTGTCCACTGATGCAGATCTTACCAACTCCACAGGCTAGCTTTTTTCTAAACTATACTATTTTTTCAAAGTGAGAAGTGTTTCTCTGACTTGACTTAACACAAATCACCAGGGAGACCTACTTACTTAGCATAGGCCTTCTCCAGCAGCGCGCTCCAGAACTCAGTCTTGTCTTCTGTGTGCACAAATATCAGTTCCCCATTCTTTGTGGGCAGCCTGTCGTCAACAACAACATCAACCCACTCGCCAAACTGCCAGAACTGAAATAGGAAATCACCAAATTAGAAAAACCATTGCAGCTCACTACACAACCCACTGCACACACATATAAGTAATAACACACACCCAACTGTGCACAATAAGGCTTCAATTCTATCAAGGGTTTCTGGTGACATATAAATCACGAGAGTGCTAGCACTGCTTTCGGTGTATATTATTTGTTATAATACACCGCAAAATAACAGACTAAAATAGTTTCCTTTTAACAACTGTGAGAAAAACATTGGAAAACAGAATTAACATTTTTAAAATAATTTAAGAATACATTTTTTTGGGTGGGGAGAGCGGGTAATGTATTATTACTAACAATCAGAGTAAATATTCACGTTGCTTTTTTGGAGGGTGGAGTTGGATGATTTCCTTGTCACTCAAGAGCCTTTGCTTTTACAGAGGGCATCTGGCTGAGGGAATTTCTTACTGTATTTATGTCACTTATTGTTTTTCTAAGAGTACTTGTGTTATTCTACTCTTCCACAAATTTCTCCGTCTTCTGCAAATACAACTTTAAATCTGCAGGCCATTGTTGGTTGTTTTGGTATTGACTATTTTGTTGTGTTCGTTTTTTTCAATGAGGACTCAAAAATGCTTCACGGTAAGTGCCTGTCAAATTGCCACAACTATTTACAGATAACACTCCAAACCATGACAGTGTCACTCGCTGTGTTTTCTCTTTTACCTGGAAGTGAAAGATTCCAACATAGTTCTCTTTAAAGCTTTGTCCGCTGGGAACGACTCGGGACAAAACATCCTCATTGAGGGTCAAAGAGGCGATGGCAGCCAGGAGCCAGCAGTCCCCTGATTGAAAAACCAAAAAGTGCAATTGAGAAAATATTTATAGTTTATTATTAGGGCTTCTGGTTTTCGTTTGTAACCGATAAAAACCCATAAAACACCCGATACAAAAAGATGTAATCGGTATATAGCCAATAAACACTGGAAAAACTGGAAATGGTTACTCAATTCACGTTGACCACCCCTTTCCATTAAAAAAACAAAACAAAAAAAAAACCTACTACAAAAAATAAAAATACCTTTCCCAGTGCAGCAAGCTGGGCAATGTCCCTCCTCCCTGACTTGTATCTATCATCGATTCATTCTGAATACTTTAAACCCACCCCAACTACTGAGTGGCAGCACATAACAAAAGGTTACGGACCTCGGTTCCCTGAAAGAGAAGATGACTGCCAATGATACTTTTGGGATATATGTCTGCTTGTCAGGTATGCGCTGAGCATTTTATATCAAAGCTGCCGACAGGCCCCCCCGCGGAGTGACGTCTTCGGTCCCGCCTCACCGATGCAATAAATAGTCACTGTGCGTAGATATCGGTCTCTTTTGCATTGACCCCGGGAATGTGAGTGATGCGACCTCACAAGGTTGACGGTCATCTTCTCTTTCAGGGAACCGAGGTTACATCCGTAACCTATCGTTTCCTTTCAATTCGAAGATGACCGGCAATGATACTTTTGGGAAAGTATACCAAAGCCGTCGTGAAGGAGAATGAGTGGACAGCATCGGTGGGACATCTTGCTACTGCCATCTAGCATTGGTGGTGTGAGCGTGCAACCTCAAGGACCCTAGTGCCTATTGAAGGCATAGAGGAATCTATGACATTAAGTCGGTAGAACCTGGTAAATGTACGCGGAGTAGCCCAGCTAGCCGCAGTACATATATTGGTCAACGAGGCACCTCTGACGCGGGCCCATGACGTAGCCACACCTCTGGTTGAGTGCGCAGCCACCCTCCCAGGTAGGGGTAGGCCGGCATGAGTATATGCAGTCGAAACCATGTCCATAATCCAATGGGACAGTCACTTCTTAGAGAGGGCTTGACCTCGGGTCCGTTCGCCATGATAAAAGTCAGACTTACGCAGCGCTCTCTTTCTATTCACATAGCATCTCAATGCCCGAACCAGGCAGAGGGAATTTAATCTCCTATCCGACTCCTCCTCGAAGGGAAGGGGATGGAAAGCAGTTCCACTGATTGATTCACATGAAACAATCATCTTAGGGAGGAAAGCAGGAATTGTGCGCAACGAAACCGTTTCCTTCGTCCCAAACACACATACAGGAACTGTGCACGGACAGTGCCTGTAGCTCACTGACCCACTTAGCTCATCTCTATGGTATCTATGGGCTCAAACAGGGCCTTAGTGAGAGCCTCGAGTACCACGTCTAGACTCCATTCAGGGAGGCTGTCCTTTATAGGAGGACATAACCGCCAAGCACCCTTTAGAAAATGGGTCTGGGGCAGCGTGGCACTGAAGGCGCCGCTGCACAGGCTCCAAAAAACCTCGAGGCGTTGAAGCGCCAAGGTGTGTAGCTCTCGAGGCACGAGGATGCCGAAGCACTGAGGCACCGAGGCTATAGAGCACTGGGGCACGAAGCCACGATGTCAGGAAGTGTTTTAACACAGAGGGCGCCGAGGTGCCAAGGCACCGAGGCATCGAGGCTTTTGTGCACTGAGGGTGCCGAGGGTACCACGGGCGTCAAGGCCTAGACACTGGGGCATCGAAGCACCGAGCACGAAGTATCGAGGGCAAAGCACCAAGGTACTGGGCTGAGTGTCTTTGTCTGGGCTGCTTGCAGTAACACAACCAGGGGCAGCGCGTAGCTTGCAACGGTGTGGAGCCTTCAGACAATTGTAGTGCAGTCACACGACCAGTGCAGCGCGAAGCTTGCAGTAGAGTGGAGCACTCAAAATGGCAGCTGGACCGCATGAAGCACGTAGCTGGTGCAGCGTGTAGCTTGCAGCAGGGTAGTGCAGTCACAGACCTGGAGAAGGGGGAAGAACAGACAGAGAAAAGAAACACACACACCTTTTTTTTTTATAGACAAACACACCGCTTTATGGGTGAGTGGTGATGTGCACGGTCTGCTCAACACTAAGGCCCAATGGAGGAAGCGTGTGGTTGTCGTTTATTTATTTATTTTTAAACTGCAATGCAGTAGAAAAGAGACACCCGACTGCAAGCTGGAGTGTTTTTTTGTTGTTGTTTTTTATTTTTTTACTGAAACAGAAAAACAGTAGTAATCAGTGACCAGCCAGTCAAATTTGATAGTAGTGTCACATGATAATAAGGATAGACCAACAAGTCAGACAGACAGCGTATATGATACATTCTGATTCCTGCATTTCATCCAATTAATTATATAGGCTACAGATATACAATACAGTGTGTATGTGGATAAGCGAATGTTAATGTCCACAATTACAATAAGCTATAACATTACTATGAATACATTTATCTTACAATAATAAAATATATTAATTTCCAATGTATGCAGTATGCCTGTCATTCCTACATTAACCCCCAATCATAACATATTTAATTTTCGCAATCATAACATATTTAATTTTAACAGTAAACAAAGTGAAAGAAAAACTTCAGGTCTGCCTTCTTGCTCTCAAAAGCCTAGAATTAAAAGTACAGTAGTGAAAACATTGTTTAAAAAATGAATACCAATATATTTATTATGTTTGACATATTACATATGTAGACCTACCAACTAAATAATTCTATTATCCTTTGCAGCATGTGTTTACGTCTTGTGACAAAAACGTGTATTATGATTGGGCTGCATTAGGTTGTTGTCTGTGTGCTGCCAGCTTGGCGACTGCATGCTTGTCTCTCGTGTGACCAACCGCAAACTGCAAGGCAACATGCAGGCAAATAATGTGTTCATTTTGTTGCCGTCGACTAAAGTTGCCCGTGTGACCAGGCCTTAAGGATTTCATTGTGGAAGACAGCAAAGGAAAGAAGGTACAACTTAAGTGTGCAAGTACTGTCGAGTTACTACTATAGATATTGTGACAGAAAAAAACGCCCAAGCATTTTGGAAAGTAACCGAAAAAAATAATTTCATACATTATATAAAAAGCGAAAGCCCCGGAAAAAAAAAAAAAAACGATTTACATAAAACTTGAAAATAGCTAAAAAATAAGCAACGAAAAATGAAATGAATAAAAAACGAAAAACAGAAGCCCTAATTATTATTACAAACCTCAGAACTTCAACCTCAGATAACTGTCTTAGCTAGCATTATTACTGTACATTTTAGACAGAACTATTTCTCAGTAGGCCTAAGTTAAAAATTATTAGAAAAAAAATGTTTAAAAATCCTGAAATAACTACTCCATTCATACCTATTCCCTGTTGTTTTAATGTGCTTCAGTTATGGTAACACTGACACTGTTTAAAAGAATATACAAGAAAAAAACTATTGATCAAGCACAGGCTATATATGAAATATTGGTATATTAAATGCTCAATAAATAAGCATACTAAAATGTATGTATGTATGACTGTGAAAAAAGTTGTAAAAATGCCGTTACACAATATGAAGCCCTCTGACTTCAAATATATGTTATTTAACCAACAGAGCTAGACAGCAACAAGTAAATGAACAGCAGAGAATGAGAGGCAGCGCATTGTAAATCCTGAACCTACAGGTTTACAGGACAGGAGAAACTGGTTTAGCCTTTTTATGTTTGTTTCAAAACCTAATATTGCCAGTACTGTAGTGCTGCAATCCTTCACGCTAAAGAAACAAAAGATCCCTCTTGAAACAGATTTATTTAATTAGGCACACCGCCCCAAGCTCTCAGGTTGTGAGCAAAGCAGAGGCTTCCCTGTTCTGTCAGGTTAGCTGTAATTACTATTTAAGTAAAAACAGCACTAGCATGCTTTTAGCTACATCTAAAGCCCCTTTCACACTGGCATGATCGACCCGGGTCAGAACCTATCTTGATAAAGCAGGGCTGACCTGGGTGACAGATGCAAGTACACAATGCGCATATCAATGCCCCGGAAGCAGCTTGTTACAGACGCTTCCATCCAAGCTTCTCTGGATTGAACCGTCAGCCCAAATGTTGATTAGAGCAAATGTTTCTACATCCCTGCTGCAATCTGGCTCATGGAGTGTCTCAAGCAACAGAAAGAGGGCTAAACAGAATAAACAGAAATGTTCCTTGAGGAAGTGAAACCTTCACAAAGTGTTAATGGTGGCCAACATTTTCTTGTATATTGGCAGACACATTGCTTTTGCATGCAATAGGTGTTTTTTTATTATCTGTAAATTGTGGGGGTGGAACTACATACAATCGATGTGCCAGAGAACTTCAGGGAAGTATATTCAGAGCATAAAATGCAAGGGAACTATTTACATTAAATGGCAGTGAACTATTTTCTGTGTGCATAAAATGAAGTATATACATAAAATGCCAGGGAACGTTATACATAAAATGCCAGGAAATAGAACTATATTAATCAAATACCAGAGAAGATAACTATATAAGAAAATCCTGGGAAGCGAACCAATTTCTTTATCTTCTGTTACAGTCTCATTTTTATGGAGTTTTCCAAATCCAAATCGATTTGAGTGTTGCTTCAGTTTCTTTGACATTATATTTAGGGTAATTAAGAGATATTTTGAGAAAATGTTTTTTTTTTTTTTTAAGCTGTGTATTTATTTTAACCCCCTCTGTCTGTGCAATAAGTCAGCACAGACACCTCAACACTCCTTTCGTCCCATGGGGTGAGGGGAATCTACTCGCTTTTAAAGTTTTTTAGTTTCTTAATTTTCTTTAAGTTGGCAATAGTCGTCTTCCGAACTGCAGACAACACAATGAATATGAATGATAATTTCAGTTGTTCTACCATAAATTGACTGGCTGGTGTGCGTTACTATGGAAACAAGGAAAAGGGGCTGGTTCCACAAAAGGACTGGCTCTGTGAGATCAACAGGGTGGTGCAGATTCTGACAGTTAAGCAGAAAGCCTTCATTACAGAACCAAAGTTCTGTTCTATATCCTGTAAATGCTTAGTAGCCATACTGGCCACGTTAAAATTGAAGGTTGCATTTGGCAACGGGGCAAACTCCTTTGAACCACCCTACCCCCAAGTATATGAATATGCTCACTGCCTGCATATTTGTCTTTTCTCCAGACAACAGGCGTGTCCCTGAGAAACATGTCACTTAACGCATAAAGCAATAGTCAAAAATGGAGACACGCATCCTTTCGTGCCAGGCTGCATCTGGAACAAATTTAAGCTTTTTAAACTTATCCGCAATTAAACGTTCCTGGCACAACCCACTTTGTATAACCCCTTTTATCCTGGAAGCCCACATGCCGTCTCTGTTGAATTACAGACATCAACCTCATCTTGTGTTGGTCTGGTACTAATGAACGGGAAACAGAAATCACACAAACAAAAGGTAGGATCAGAACCAGAAATTGTTCATGTGAATCTCTAAATGTTTACTAAAGGGCTGTCCTTAGCTCTACTGGGGTGGCAGTTCCATTGATCCTGCTGCTAATTTCAGTATTGCAGTTTCTACTTCAGTATACCACAGTTTACTGGTGTATACTTTGAAATACTGAAGTATTGTATAGTACCCATAGTAAATACTGAAGAATGCAATAACCACTTTGCAGTATTTAAAGCACATAATTACAGCACATAATTCGTGCATTTTACAAGAGTTTACAACAGAATAGTATAGAATACTGAAGGAAATAATAGTAACCATAGGTCATATAGTGTACCGTGAACGCAGAGGGAGGAAAAACATGACATGAAATTGGCACTGCTTACCCACAGATAAGACTTCTGTCAAAATAGTCATACTTCTGTAAACCAGCTTTCCTCCCTACATCCGGTTCCTTTCTGAATTATGTCATATTACAGTCTCAAACTATACAGTATTTTGACTTTTTGAAGTTGTGCTTGAATATAGATGCAACTACACTGGCGGTGTTTACATGCTACAGTTTTAATCGCGCTACTATAGTGCATGCATGACGTGTCACGTGCAAATGACGCATGATTGTGCTTGTTCCAAAAGTGCACGGCAAAAAAAGTGTGTGACTTAAGTGTCATTACACTTTGGTAAAGCACGGTAAAGTGCGCGCTAATTGGCCTAATTAGTCCCATAGCAACAAACTCCACAGTCGTGCAAAATACTTAACGATAGACTTTCATGAAATAACACGATACCTCCTCCACTTCCCCTATGTAAAAGAACGCTCTTCTCTGGGATACGGTCTTTCTGTCCTCCTCTGTAGCGTAAGTAAGATTTTCCTTATCCCAGTCTTTCTAATACAAATCAGTTAAATATCCATCCATCCATATATAAATTGCATATAGAGATGTTGATTTATACCATTATTTATTCATTTCAGTGTATTATGAACAATGCATGAGAACTACTAGATCGTTATGACCACCATTATTATCATAATAATAATACTACGAATAATGTTGCTACCGCGGTAAATATAGCTTGACGTTTGATATTCGTTTGATATTCGACTGAAGCTAACCCGACATGAATGAAAATGGCTGTATCTCGCCAACCACAGAAGCTAGAGTGCTCAAACCAACTTTAATTTAAAGGAGACCAATTGTGAATTGTTTCACAGTCTCTGCTTTACATGTGAATCCTAAGAATAATTTCTGGAAAATAATAACATACCGCACATACGCCCATTAGCCTCAGCCACCCGTAAAAGTGCTTTATCTCCCCAACCACAGTAGCTAGAGCGTCCAAACCAACTTTAATGTGAAGAAGACCAATTGTGAATTGTTTCACAAGCTCTCCTTTACATGTAAATCAAACAAATAAATTGTGAAAAACAATAACATACCGCATATACACACACAGCCTACCTGACACGCGTAACAACACTTTATACACAGCAGCTACAGCGCTCAAACCAACTTTAATTTAAAGGATGCCAAATGTGAATTGTTTCACAGTCTGTGTTTTACCTGTGAAGCCTAAGAATAATTTGTGAATACAATAACATATCGCATATACACAACACCGTCCCAGCGTCAATTAAAAGTGCTCGATATCCCCACCCACAGCAGCTAGCATTTTCAAAACAACTTTAATTTAAAGACCAGTTGTGAATTGTTTCACAGCTTCTGTTTTACATGTGAATCCTAATAATAATTTGTGAAAAAACAAATGGTTGGGGATATCAAGCCATTTTACGCATGTCAGACTAAGTGTGTGCGCATATGCAATATGTTTTGTTTTTCACACATTATTCTTAGGATTCACATGTAAAACAAAAGCTGTGAACCAATTCACAACTGTTGTTCTTTAAATTAAAGTTGGTTTGAACGCTGTAGCTGCTGTAGCTGCTGAGGAGCATCGTCTGATGCACCTGGAGTAGAGAAGGATGTACCGTCTGATTGAACGCACCGCTGCCAGGCAGGATCGGCAATACAGCCACTGCTTGGAAAGGCTGGACCACGCTGATCAACAGCACCAAGAGGTGCTTGCGTTGCACGCCGAATTTCTGAGCACAATTACAAGAGAACTGCAAGTGCCTACCCCAGCTCCCGCTGAGGTGGACACCCGTTCTGCTGTGCACAGTTCTGCAGAAGCAGCAGTCCGAGAAGTTTGTACAGAGCAATACCCACTCGCTTCTGCAGAGGCACAGGTGTACGGACATGTATTGGTGACTGCTCCTTGTCCACCCGTACAAGTTCCAGCAGGTGGTCAAACGTAGCTCGGATGACTAGAAATGTTTTAATCCATTGTTTGTCAGAGAAAGACTCGTGAAGCACAACCTCCTCCCACCAAACAGAGGGACGATGATGCGCCCGCATTGGTTTTTCGTGCAGATGCACAAATATAGGTCTGTACATAGGGACGAAGTGGATGAGGGTGTCTGCTGGAAAGAAAGCTCTAGATAAGAAAGCAATAGATGCACGATTCCTTTCCTGGAAACCCATTGCATGGGACTGAAGGAGTTCTTCCCATACAAGACTTAATCTAGCCAGTGTTTCTCTGCATCTTCTCCATCCATTTTTGTTGCAACTACGTTGTAAGTAGGCCTATGGTTTTATATACCCTTATAACTAATTAGCAAATACACACAAATTATGTATTTATTATATTAACAGCGTTTGTGTAAGTTTCCACAGTTTCTGCATAATTAATTTTAATATTTCAACAAAGTACCTGTGTTTGAAACCAACACATCATTAGTTGTTTTTAATATATTTGTTCCACATTAAGGCATATTTGTGATTACTGAACGCATGATACTTTTGTTTAGCACATTAACAGTTACGCAGTTGGCTAAGACTAATATATATGGGTGTGTGAAAGGACATCAGTAGCCTAAAGCCCGCCGCACACAGCCCGACTCAAGCCGTCCCGACTCATCTCATCTCAACTGGCCGTACACAGTCTGGATGAATTGTATCAGTGTGTGTGCACTTAAAACAAAGATTATGCAGATTTCAGTCTTCAGATGTCTTCAGATTTGAAGATTGAACATGTTGAATCTTTTTCAGACGCAGTTTCGTTCAGATGTGATCAGTCTGTCTGTGTGTGGTGGTTGCCGACCAAGACTGACTGAGACCGATTAGTCATAAGGGTGTCAACCAATGGTGAAGCAGGTTTAAGTGACGTAGCTTGTCATATAACTTGTCATACAAGATGGCGGAATATTGACAGCTTTAGTTCCACAGGTAAAAATACATTAGTCTTGAATTGCTCCGAGTGCCCCGAATTAAAAAATACCAGATATGTGCACATTTGAATAGTGTTTTTTTTAGGCGTTTACTAATCAAAGGTAAAATATCAATTTACCATTTTATTATCAATCTACTGGCAGCCTATATTTTCTTACTGCGCTAAAACAGAAGTTACCGGTGCGTCGATCTCCAATAGGTCACAAATCACAAGCTCCAAGATCCACACGCTGAGAAAAAAACACCAAAGTCAAATAAAAAATCAACAATCAAAAAAGTGTAGTAGACAAGCTATACAAAAAGTCAAACACTGCCTGAAACGTTTGCACGGTGTAAATAGTAAATTAATTAATAGGCTAAGCGCTTCTTTTGGTTGCCTCGCGGCGCTGTCTCCGCTGTCTAATCAGCATACGATGCCATGCATAATGTTAGGGTTGCTATGTTGGGCTAAGTTAATACAAAAATGTGTACAGGGCAGTATTAATTGCATTTGTATACATAGTAATCACCAGGATCTAGTTGTGGTCCGTCTAATTCAGTCTTAGCAGTGTGCGACACCCAGTCGGGAAAAACTCAATTGTGACACCAAACCAAAACTGAGCACAACTGATCGCAGAATCTGTGCATACTCAGATGAGATGAGTTGGGATGGCTTGAGTCGGGCTGTGTGCAGCGGGCTTAAGAAGCATAAGAAAAGCAGTAATGGGAATTGGTGAGTGCTGTTGGTTTTTGTACACATGCTACTTCTACCATTTCTAGAACAACTAATTCTAAACAATAATAGTAATAACTATTATTATTTTCTTCTTCTTGGCAGCATGAACCGTTTTAACTGCAAGCCCTTTGCATTCTAGACAGATGGGGGTAACCTTCTCTTCATCTCTGCCTAGCGCGTAAAGCCTCATGTAAACCCCTATGCATTATTTGAACGATATCCTTTATCGCACAGCATCTCTTTTCAGCGTGTTTGGTGATATTTAAATAAACCCTCCCAATATTTTTGTGTTTGTATTTGGACGACTAAATTCTCTCTCTAAAATAAACTCTCACGTAAACGTGGAAGCAGAACTGTCATGACCATAAAAGCGCGAGAGATCGTTGTCACGCTTTTCAGTTTTTGCTTGTAAACTGCCCCACTGTAAGGTAGGCCACACTGTTGTAGGGATATTCATCCCCCACTAGAATACAAATAATTCATATCAATCTTTGCCTTGTTTCATAACCTTGTGTTCCAGGAGTAACTCAAGAGTGTATATCTGTTTAGCTTGAAAACAAGCCCCACCCAGTCTTTTTTTTTTTTTTGGTAACTCATGTCTGACTCATTCTTCTAGCAGGATGTAGTAAAAGTTATTCACCCAGAGAACAATAGACTGCCTTCATGCCATATTCTAACCCTATTCTCAAGCGCAGGCCGTTTAAATTATTTGCCATTGGTGCAACACATACAAGCAATAAAATTAATTCAAGTTAAATTAGCATAATGCTACTCTTCCCCCACCATGGTGAACCTGTCATTATTGTCCTGCTCTGGTGACAATTAAACATGTACAGTAACTAACCATGGCAACAGTCAGACACATTAAGATGTAAACGGGTTATGACATTGCTGTACAGTGTAAACAGGTTATGACATTGCTGTACAGTGTAAACTGGTTATGACATTGCATGCTGTCACTGTAATATGGTTCTATTGCTTACTGTAAAAACGAGGGTTACATAACTGTAAAATAAAATATCTCTAAAGGGGGGGGGGTGCATAAAAAAAGGCTGGGAACCACTGGCTCAGAAGGAAGGAAAAAAGACAACTTGCAAGATTTGCTCTTCGGGGCTTTCCTTTCACGGCAGTACTACAAGTTTATCTTATCATCTGAGTTGCAAGTAAGTTGATTTTTCTTTTAAACAATGTATTCTATTAGTTTGAATCTGTACCATAGCAGTACATTTACAGCTATAGCCTAAGTCGAAGTCTTAATTATGACATATTCAACTAACTAAATTAAACTAAAACAAAACAGCACTCAATTCAATAAATTACAACAACGGCCCAACATATCCAACACAGTATTGGTTGTAGTACAGCTGCTAATGTACAGTAATGCATGGCACAGTATTTATGTATTATATTAAAAGACTTGCTTCTGTTAACTTCAGATTACATGCAAGTAAACATTTTCATTTATTGTCAAATTGTTAAATTAAAGTTGCCTGTAAAACGTTAGGTGTCATTAATTAATGCTTGGAAAAGATAGCATTAATACCAAGTGTTACTTTTAGTTATCTTTCACTACAATTGCATGTTATAGCAAACGGGTGAGATTAATCGATCAATTCATCATCCAGATGGGGTGATTAATCGATTCAAAGAAAATGCCTAGATTAAAACCCCTAATTTGTACCATTATGATTCCTTTGTAATGTGAACATTTTACCACTGCGTTACCATTTTATCAATTAGCTACCCTTGTGCTACCATTTCCTTTTCTAACTGCTGCCCCTAGCGTATTTAAAACATCTGTATCATTGATCACATAAAAGAATTTTGTGATGTGAGAATGGGCAGATTTAATAGAGAGTGTTTATTTGAAAAATAAATATACTCATGCAACATCTAAAACAGGCAGGGCATGTTGTCACACTGGGTTTTCTATGCAGTCAAACCTGCTTAATATCACTCATGTTAATGCCATTATATTCAAGGACAGTAAGCCCGTCACAGCATCCTACAGTACATCAAGTGAATCATTTGACTTACCCAGGGCTCCTTGGCAGATGTCCGTTCTTGTGGCACCAGCATCAATGAACTTGGGACTGGAACACACCTCCTAACAAATGGCAAATAAACAAGTTTCAATATATATTTCATTGCATACTGGGAGTAAACAGGGTGAAGATTCTGGTGGTGTCGTGATGGACACATTCTGTACAATGCTAAAAATTAAATACATTAGATTAAGACATGAAAATCTACCTTTTTTCCTAATAACAATGCATAGCTTTTTTTTCTTGTATGTTAAACATCTTATGTAAAATACTGTATATAGCGGATCCCTCGTGGATACCCTGTCATTGTTCTATGCAAGTTTCACAAACATCTAGAGGTCCACTGTGAAAGTAATGTGTGCTGATGTGCCTTTTCATGGCTTTTCAAGGTTGCTCTAATTGTGTTTTTATATAGGGTTGATTTGATCAGCCTAGTCCGCTCATGATAAGCATCTGCATCTCTTTTGTGTTTACAAGCCAAGTCTCAAAAGCCCATTTGTGTATGTGTGTGCTGCTGGTCAGATCTGGTAGTATAGACAGTAGGCTAGTAATGAGTGTCCAGTGCAACAGTAAAAGATTACTGTTAAAATAAAACTAATTTTGGCATGTAAAATGTAAAAAACTGTTGATAAACAAACAAAAAGATAGAAATACAAAACATCAGACTGATGCTGGATAAAAGACCACAAAGGAACACAGTTACAGCTACATAGACGCTAGGGTATTAGAAATCTGCTGTTACAATGTAGAAAAAATCAACAGTGACAACACTGGAGGGAACCACAAAAAAAAAAAATTAATTAATGATAAATTGAAGCGGCAGTGTCCCATAATCCTCCTTAATTCACTGGTGGTTGTTTACAACATAGTTGTCAGAAAGGCCATTATTGATAGTCCAGTGTGTTTACAATGCTGACATCAAATTCATATTTCAACATGGGCTTCTCATGCAACAAGAGTCTGACTTTTAAAAAGTTTAAAGCGGGACACTACACTGTTAAGGAGTCCTGGAAAACACGCAAAATTCAAAATGTTATTATTAGCATTCTAGTTTAACTAAAATGCACATGACTGCTTTGTGACATAAGCAAACTCAAAATACAACACAAGCATGCATGAGATAATAAAAAGTGTGCCTCTTTAATCAACCATGTTGAACTTGCAAGATAAGTATATGCAATACAGTGATGCCTCAATTTGAGTATACAGTGCCGTGTGTACTGTTTTCACGCTTAATCCAGGACTTGAATCTGGTAGTCAAATGCGAGAGTAGCTAATGCGGCTTTGCTTCCTGTTCTGTTCTGCTCTTTATCGTAAACATCATCAGCAGGCGGTACTTGGTATCTGTACCCAACAGCTACGCGTTAGTTATCCGGCGGTCACAGGGCGTATACGTCAAAAAGCAACTGTAAAGGTTGTTGTAATTTCTATAAGCATAAATACTTAACACATGCGTTCAATGTGAAGACCTTTCCACTTCGCAAGGAATTAGAAATATATTGAGCTGACAACTAATAAACTTGGCCTGGTTTCAATTCCATTCTAGCGGACTATATTACCAGTGCCAGAGAAACTTTTTAACCCCATTGCTGCCCAATAACTTGAAAGGGCGTCTTCAATTTATAAAAAAAAATCATTTAGACTGTTAATTATTATTTTTGTTTTAAATTGATGACGCATTATAAATACACTGTACCTATATGTATTTATATATGAGCTACCCGAAGGTATTGTATCATTTCACTTTTCTCCTGTTCCAACATACCAGGACAGGAGCATACGGAGTTAAAATATGTAGGCCTATCTGTTGACTGTGACACACTAATGTGTATTGATTGCATGCAGGCAGATTAACTGTATATTGTTATTAGATTGTATATGTAAAATAAATATAATTAATTATAAACATTAAAAAAAAAAAGAATATTCTTGAATAACATAGCCTATACATGCTCACTGACGGGCCTTTTAGGTCATTTTATATGCATGTTTTAAACATTACTGTAAACCGCATCACCCCCACTAAAAAAAAAAAAAAAAAATCCAGGATTTTGATGCCCAGTGTATTTTACAGCATTCCTTTCTTTGTAAGTAATTATATTTTGTATGCACAGATGACAGTACAGATCCATAATGTTGATACAGCTTGACGTTGAAATAACCCCAGTAAACCACTAGCCGCTTACTACGACTCTATAGCCAAATATTACTTACTCCGGGTCTTTTCCATTGGATTCCACGGGTTTTGGAGGAATTAGGTCCAAGTTCTTTGAATCCCAAGGACTCGGGTACTGCAGGAAAAGTGTTGTCTACAAACAGTTTTCCAGCTTGAAGGCACTGGTTTCGGAGCGCTTCAAAGTCTTGATTCAGGTATTTTACTGCGTTCGAATTGCTTCCAAAGCCAGCGGCCGCCGCTCTCTCTTTGGCTAATTTGGATGCCATCCCTGTCATGTTCTCTTAGTACTGTGTTCACTACACTTACCTGTAAAAGTAAAATGAAGTCCACGTCTCTTTCAGCACTTCTGCAAAATACAAACAACTAAATGAGCCTAAAGCTACATTCTTCACCGCCCTTAATGCAAGTATAGGCGTGGTCATTAAGCAAGTTTGTACTGCTGGCTCGCCTGCTGTTTAATTGCACATTATTTTGTAGTAACCTTCTAGCAAATGTCATAACCGTACCCGTTTTACTATACAGCGTCGGTTAAGAAGGTACACCTGAACCGCTAATTTACTTTTCAACACTGCAATAATGTCTTCAAAACAATACAGGAAGACTGAACTTGTATGTTGCAGTACTGTCAGCTCTCACTTATTTGCCGTGACTCCCGTTTTTGAATACTTCTCCCGGACAACTGCTGGGCCAGATTTTCTCACGTATTTTGCTAAAAACTACTGTTAGACCTTTAATTTCTACAAAAGTCATGTACAGTTCTGTCAGGCTAATTCTCACCCAGTACTCTTCTGCGAGGGTGAACATTAGCCGTGCCAATTCTCACCCCAGTACCCTGTAGCAGAATCGTTTTCATTGTACGATAAGTAATCTAAGCTAATCAGCAGTAGGACATATATTTGTGAATGTACTGTAAAAGATACGGGAAAAAAAGACTGATGTAGACAAAATAGTTTTTTGAACAATAATAGAACAAAAATGTTTCATACACTACAAACCAATAATCTTGTTTAGAGCAAGTATGGACAACACATATGTGTGTGTGTTTATATATATATATATATATATATATATATATATATATATATATATATATATATATATATATATCCCAGTTTGAAGGCGCTGGTTTCGGAGCGCTTCAACGTCTTGATTCAGGTATTTTACTGCGTTCGAATTGCTTCTAAAGCCAGCGGCCGCCGCTCTCTCTTTCGGCTAATTTGGATGCCATCCCTGTCATGTTCTCTTAGTACTTTGCTGTGCTGTTCATGACAAGTTTTTTGATATAATATAAACAGATATAAACAGCAAAAATAGTAAAGACGTTTTAAATTTCATATTGCATGCAAAGACGGGGGGGGGGGGGGGGGGGGGTGTTATACGCATCATACACATGGGAGGGGTCATACGCAAAAAATATACTCTATCATATAATAATAGACCTATCCCATCAACACCGCACGACCGGCATGGCAGTAAAAACAGACACAATTAAGCGTTCTTACCTTTGTATACAGGTAAGTTAGTGATCAGCAGATGTGTCAGCCGCACGAAGAGCACAGCGTGGCGTGTGGTTTTCACGGTGTCTATTGTGCAAAATAAATTAATTTTTTTCTATGTGTAAATATCGGGACTTTCTTCCTATGCATCGGGGGACATTTGCTAGGAAATCGGGACTTTCCCAACGATATAGGGACTGTTGGCATGTATGTGTGACTATTCAGCAAATCTGTGGTAGACATGTTCCCAGACTCACACATAGCAAAGTATTCTACAGGAAAGTCTGTGTCACACACATAGTGAAAAATAAGCATTTCTATTACAATTTCAGCATCAACATTGCTTAGAAATTCAGATTGGTTGATAACATGTGTTTATATACAGCAATAGTGTGTTCACTTAAAATAGAAGATCGTTGACAATGAAATGTTACTGACAGTGTTATTATTGATCCGCCACATATGTGCAGTGTAATGAATAACGTTGTAATGCCACATTGTTGTGGAAGTTTTGGACAGGATGAGTCACTTTACACACAGTACTGAAGTATTAAGATAGTGGCCCTGCTGTAGACCAACATGAGAACTCTCCACATGGCTGTGAGGACTGGCAAGGCTTTGTAAACACATGGGTTACATTACAGTGTCAAGCAGATTCATAATTATCTGAGAAACTGAGACCACAAGTATTCTACAGTAATTAAGATCATGCTTTCGTGCCTATAAACAATGTTTTTTTTATTAAAAGCATAAATTGTAACCAATGGACAAACATACTGTAATTTAGATAGGATTATTCAAAAGTGAGCAAGTCTGCATACTGTAATTCGGCTTTATTTAAAAAAAAAAAAAAACTAAATAAAAACTAAATAATAATTTTATCTGTTCAAGTGGTTCTGAAGATACTTGGATAAGTTTATCTAGGGGCTGATTTCTTGAAAATAACTTGTATCCATGGTAACTCCGTTACTCCCTCAATCCCATTCCCTGGGTCCATGCAGGACAGGTTGTGAGTCAAAGTGGGGAGGCTCTGTGGATAGAAAGAAACAACTTAATTTTAGTCCCCAGGGCTGCCAACCCGTACTATTTTTACTGACATCAAAAAATCTATGACCATTACGAAAACAAATAAATATGTGTATTTCTTTAAAGCTTCAATCCTAAAAACATCCTATCCATATTTGTTCTTCAAAACACCTTTGGTCCAAACTGGTCAAAGCTCATTATTGCATAACAGGAAGTTAATAATACCAGGCCTCTTTTTAGATCTAGTAAAAACAAATAGTGTTCATGACCACTCTTTATTATTTATTTTGTTTAAAGGTGTAGTTACTGTATTCTTCTTGATATAATGTTGTGTTTATTAGCGCCAGGTTAGCCGTGTCTTGCACTCCGTTAAGATGGCAGGGAAAGTGTATCTGAGAAACTAAGGCTTGGAGAGGAGAGGCAGTAGTTTACATTGAGAGACACCAATTCTGTTCCTCAAAAACTAAAGTGAAAGGCAAAGGAAAACCAGGCAGGGGACAACTTTGGTTTTATCTTTATAGCAACTGGTAACTTTATACAGTATAATCCATCTTTGAACATATGGGATCTATATGCATATTTACCACCATGGATCTGCCCAACGGGTAAATGTGACTGGAATGATAATTGCACAGTACTGTCCCAGTGTAGCTGCCAGTGGGGCGCTAGATTTACCTTGAACGATCTTGTGCAAAGAATACGAATCAAATTTCACATTCGCAGTAGTTTTGTTTTACAACAGAATGTGGTTATTTGTCAGCATTTCTGACTCCACTAACCAATCATACAGTTGATATTTCCCGTAATACACAGCTGGTTGTTATGAGAAACACACGCTCATTAACCCCGGTAACAGAGTGCGACCCCAGCGCGAGCTGCCAAACTGAAAGGAATTCCAACCATATCTCACATAGTTGCTGTCTTCTCTCGCTTGCTTCTCAGTTGGGGGAAAAAAATTGCCCACCAGGGATTATAAAAAATACTGCATGGGGTAGTGTGTGATAAATGAGAATGTAATGCCCACCCTCGGGGTGGGATGCTTGGATAGCATTAAATTCTCATATCACACACTATCCCATGTATTGATTATTCTCTATATCAGGGGTGGCCAACCCTGGTCCTGGAGAGCACAATTCAGCAGGCTTTATAGGTTACCCTTAATCATCAATTTCTAAAGACTTGGAACAGTTACATTTTCATTTACATTTGTTCAATTAAGTAATTAAGAGATAATCTGGAATTAAAACCTGAGCACCTAGCAGCTCTCCTGGACCAGCGCTGACCACCCCTGATTTAATTGAACAAATTAACTTAATGAATTGATCAACATCTTACATTCTTCAATTGATGATTTAAGGGGTACTATAAAACCAGCTAGACTGTGGCTCTCCCAGAACAGGGTTGGCCATGCCTGCTCTATATAATGGTTTTAATTATATGCTACACCAGATAACATATTGCAACCATTTTGTCACCAGCAGATGGCACTACGGTTACATATCTTATTTCCAAAGGCATGTTTTTATCCATCATATGGACTGATAAAAGGGAATTTCATTTATACAGAGATACATATTACTGTGCTTTAATGCATTATAACCAGGATAAGCTACAAGCTATTTGTTCTGCTGTTTTTATACATTGCAGATAGTTTCTCTTCCTCTCATGCAAAGTCCCTAAAGCATACAAAGCATGCTACTTCCTTGTCTGGGCTCTGCAATTATTTATATAGATAAGCTCCTGTATGCAAAAATGCTGCACTGAGAATGCCTGACGGGATTCACTCAATACATCAAATAATATCATTTACTTATGATGATAGATTTCATTTAGTAATTAATTTTTGTCATAGGGACTCGTTATGCTGTGGGGGAGCTGAATTCAAAGCTTGGCGTAGCTGCTAGTGTGATATCACTGCTACAAACTGGCCATTGAAACACGAAAAATAAATACACTGGTAACACTTTATATTAAGGTGTTGCTTATTAATGTTTTATAAATATATAATATATGCTAAATAACTAAGTTATAAAGTGTCAATAAAGCATTATAGATGGTTTATAACCATGCAATAGCCATAAACACAATTACGTTTTTTATAAAGGGGACAGTTTTTAGCCACCTATTGTACTTTGGGATGTACATTGTTAGAAAGGCTCAGCAATTACCAGTATCTGCCCAACATTTTGTAATGTAAGATTAGCATAAAATACCAAATAAAAAGATACTGAAATATATTTCCTGTACTCATAGAAAGACCCTTTTAAAAGTTGACAGTGGTGTAACGTAGTAAATAGGTGTAATGATTTTAAAAAATACCTTGATTCTGGTGTATCCTTCTTCTGAAATTTCTATCCAGTTAACTCTATTTTTTCAGATAAAATTGGGTTCAACCCCAGTTTAAAAAATTCCATTCGGCTGTTAGATATTCAGAGTATTATGTGGGGTTAGCCATACAATCAGAATGTACAGTATAAAATATTTTTTAGTACCAAAACTACAATAAGTCACAGTAAATGCAAAGTGAAGGCAGGATAAAGCACAGAATCAATGCAAATGCATAGTATTAGCATTGAAAACCAAAATGAACATGATATAGTCTGGTATGTCTTGTATGCAATTTGTCAGATGGAGGCTTAAATAATTAAATGACTCGCCCAGCTGTTGGTGGCCGCATGTTGATAATAATGTTGCAAAATATTGTGCAATAGCTGCTGAGCTATTGCGCTTCAATTATATTTAAGCGATAATTTGTTTTTAAGTGGTGTAGTGTAGTGTAGTGTACAAGGAGGTAAACATTCTGAATTCTAATCAGCGACGAGCCCCATCTCATACTTTAAAAAAACAAACAAATCATCGCTATAATACACCGTTACTGTATAGCACAATACCTGAATACACATACATGGTTGCTGTACTGATGGAAACATTTTTTTTTCAACTTTCAACTTATTTTCTATTTCACACTACAGAAATCAAAAAGTTGTAGTGTATCGTGCCATATCTTATGGCAAAGGAGCGATGTGATTGGTTGTAAAGGTGTATCATTTACAGGTACACCCCAATAGGTTTATTTGAGCATATTTAAGTTTAGGGTGTTACCATCTGAAAGATGAGAAATCAAACCACCACAGCAACCGCTTTAACACAAATAATAACGCATCTGCTTTGTTAACGACATTCACCGTTTCTGAATTCATAGTCAAGTACCTTAACATAGACTTACCAAAAATGTAAAAAAAAAGGTAAAGGGGACTGTAGCAGAGTAGCGTTGTGGTCAAGGGGGGGAGAAAACAAAAAAACAGAAGGGAGACCACAACAAAACAAGGGCAACAACTCACGTAAGACAACTATTAAATGTATTTATCTTAATGCTAGAAGTCTCCGAAACAAAATGTTAGAACTTGAAGCTACTGCACTAACAAGTAACTATGATGTGATAGGTGTTACAGACACTTGGTTGTCTGAGAGTGATGGAGACAAATATAATATTAGTGGGTACACACTGTATAGGAAAGACAGGCAGGACAGAAGAGGTGAAGGGGTAGCGCTATACATAAGAAATAGTCTTGAAGCCCAGGTGTTAAATCAGGACAAAGAAAACAATGCAGAATCAATATAGGTCAGAATAATGGACAAAAATTCAAAGGGCATAATAATAGGAGCATGCCATAGACATCCAAATTCAGACGCTGAGCAAAATAATCTGTTATACAATGACATTCGCAATGCGTGTAGAAAAGGAGAAGCCATACTAATGGAGTATTTCAACTTCCCCCGTATAAAATGGGAGAACCCGGTGGGGAGCACGACGGACGAAATTGAAATGGTGGAAATGACAAATGACTGCTTCCTAATGCAATTTGTCAAGGCACCGACTAGACGGGAGCTATGCCTTGATTTAGTCTTTTCAAATAATGAAGACAGAATAACTAAAACAGAGGTCAGAGAGTTATTGGCAAACTCAGACCACAACATGGTCTCATTTGAAGTATTTTTTAAACCCTCAAAAGTAATGACTAAAGCCAAGGTTTACAATTTTAGAAAAGCAAACTATGAAGGTATGAAACAGAGACTAACAGAAGTAGATTGGAGTAAAATAGAAAAAACATCCACAGAAAAAGGATGGCTGTTTTTTAAAAATGTAGTACTAGATGCGCAAAACAATTACATCCCAAAAGTAGACAAATCTAAATCTAAAACAAAATGGCCAAAATGGTTTAATAGATCAATTAAAAAAAATATTCAGCGAAAAAAGGCACTTTACAGAGCGTTTAAAAGGGACCAAAAACAAAGTACACAGAAAGAGTACTTGGAACTGCAAACACAAGTCAAAAAGGAAGTTAGAAAGGCCAAGAGAGAGATGTAAATCAATGTTGCTAAGGGGGCTAAAACCAATTCCAACAGCAAGAGAACATTCAAAGAGGAGGTTAAATGTCTAAGAGACACAAATGGCAAAATCATAGATGAAGAAAACAAAAAAAGCAAATATATTAAATCATTACTTTTCACAGGTTTTTACAAAGGAGGACACGGACAACATGCCCCACATGTCGACCAGTCCTATCCAATTTTAAATAACTTTAGCATAACAGAGGTAGAAGTGTTAAAGGGACTAGGAGCTCTTAAAATAAACAAATCCCCTGGACCGGATGAGATCCTCCCAATAGTACTCAAAGAAATGAAAGAAGTTATTTACAAACTGCTAACCAAGATCATGCAACAGTCTCTTGACACAGGGGTTGTACCGACAGACTGGAAAATAGTAAACGTAATACCGATCCACAAAAAGGGAGACAAAACCGAACCAGGTAACTACAGACCAATAAGCCTGACTTCTATTAAATGTAAACTTATGGAAACTATAATAAGACCCAAAATGGAAAATTACCTATATGGTAACAGTATCCTGGGAGACAGTCAGCATGGTTTTAGGAAAGGGAGATCATGTCTAACTAACCTACTTGACTTTTTTGAGGATGCAACATTGAAAATGGATAATTGCAAAGAATACAACAAGGTTTATTTAGATTTCCAGAAAGCTTTTGACAAAAGTCCCGCATAAAAGATTAATTCTCAAACTGAACGCAGTAGGGATTCAAGGAAATGCATGCACATGGATTACGGAGTGGTTAACATGTAGAAAACAGAAAGTACTGATTAGAGGAGAAACCTCAAAATGGAGCGAGGTAACCAGTGGTGTACCACAGGGATCAGTATTAGGTCCTCTGCTATTCCTAATCTACATTAACCCTTTGCAGTCCATTTATTAAGTGCGCATCAGGTCCAATTTATTTTCACACATGCAGTTAATTTTAGATGCGCTGTTTAAAAGTATTTTTTTTTCAAAGTCAAACAGGTTTAAAAGGCCCTGCATATCAACAAAGATCTCACTTGGCATCTCCAGCCCTGCCCCACCCTTTCGTTTGCTATCGCTTTCACATATGCTAAGAAATAAATAATAATAATAATAATACTAATAGTCGTACATACCAATCAATCATCTCCTGATCACTCGTTTTATCACCAAACTCCTCAATAATGCAATCCAAAACATTATTTTATTACTATAACATCTCAAAAAAGCTCTGCAAATGTCCGTAATAGTCTCTGTGCGCTGATACAGTAACATCCAGCTTGTTTCCTTATGACCGCCCATATGGGATGCCAATGGCAAGTATGACTATTCATGAGGTACGCCTTTTTTTTATTTTTATTTTTTTTTATCAGCTTGTCTCGGCTCCTGTCGCTCCCACTTGGCCATTGAATGGTTTTCTCTGCTTTTTCCGGAGAAAAAACGACTAGAAACACGTTTTTTGCGTTTTTTTGATGATGTCGGACAGGGTCCGACAATGGACCGGATAGGAATAATTGCAATGTCGGACCAGGTCCGACAATGGACCGCAAAGGGTTAATGATTTAGATTCTGGTATAGTAAGCAAACTCGTTAAATTCGCAGACTACACAAAAATAGGAGGAGTGGCAAACACTGTTGCAGCAGCAAAAGTCAATCAAAATTATCTAGACAGCAGTCAGAACTAGGCAGACACATGGCAAATTAAATTTAATAGAGAAAAATGTAAAGTATTGCATGCAGGCAATAAAAATGTGCATTATAAATATCATATGGGAGATACTGAAATTGAAGAAGGGAACTATGAAAAAGACCTAGTAGTTTATGTTGACTCAGAAATGTCTTCATCTAGACAATGTGGGGAAGCTATAAAAAAGGCCAACAAGATGCTCGGATATATTGTGAGAAGTGTTGAATTTAAATCAAGGGAAGTAATGTTAAAACTTTACAATGCATTAGTAAGACCTATTGTGTTCAGTTCTGGTCACCTCGTTACAAAAAGGATATTGCTGCTCTAGAAAGAGTGCAAAGAAGATCAACCAGAATTATCCCGGGTTTAAAAGGCATGTCGTATGCAGACAAGCTAAAAGAATTGAATCTATTCAGTCTTGAACAAAGAAGACTACGCAGCGATCTGACTCAAACATTCAAAATCTAAAAGGTATAGACAATGTCGACCCAGGGGACTTCTTTGACCTGAAAAAAGAAACAAGGACCAGGGGTCACAAATGGAGATTAGATAAAGGGGCAATTCAGAACAGAAAATAGGAGGCACTTTTTTACACAGAGAATTGTGAGGGTCTGGAGCCAACTCCCCAGTAATGTTGTTGAAGCTGACACCCTGGGATCCTTCAAGAAGCTGCTTGATGAGATTCGGGGATCAATAAGCTACTAACAACCAAACGAGCAAGATGGGCTGAATGGCCTCCTCTCGTTTGTAAACTTTATTATGTTCTTATGTTCTTAAGGCTGGTCAGCGGCAGGAAAGCAAATCCAGAGTCAGAAAGCTGCAGTTTTAAGCACTGTTGCACATGTTTATTATACACAAAACACAAAGAAACAAGGGCCAAAATAAAATGTTCAAAGAAAAGAATACACACTTGCAGGCTGGGCAGCCGCCTTCACTACACATCGTACACATCTTATATAGACTAACCTAAACTCCCTTCACCAAACAAAGGCTTTCTCCCCTTTTTATACCCTGTGGTTTGGTCTTGATTGATGATCAATTATTCAATAAAGACCAAGCCACATTCCACATGTGTATTCGGCAGGGATGGAATTAACCCAATCCCTGCCAAACAAATGCAAAACACACCATCCACACTATTTATACTGGCAGGGCTTCTGCCCTGCCACAGGGACAGTATAACAGGCAAGGAAAATGTCATTTGAATGGTCAAGACACATGGCGTTTGAAAAAAAGATTGACACGTTTCTGAAACAAGACTTACCTTATAGCCTGCATTCAAAATGCTTTGCTCAGTGTGGCTTTGGACTTAGGAAAGTGGTGCTCACTATATTTCCCTGTTATGCCTGGGTTTCAGGCTGCTGTCAGGCAGTTAGTCGCTTACAATACTGTACAGAAGCAATCACATGTACACCTGTCTTTGTTTCAAGCGGATGTTTTTATAATGAAACAGCCAGAGAAACTCAACCCTTGTGTACAGTACCATGAAAAATGATTATTAAAAGTAATGTTAATGTCTGTGGCAAATGCAAGGAGATGTATTTTAAAAAACAGACTTTTAAAGGAAAAAAGTCAAAATAGTTGTATCTAAAGAAGTACTGTATCTACAGAAGGCTGAAGGGTTAAAATTATATTAAGAGCAAAACCAGAATATGCTTGCATAAGGTAAACTGCCAGGTGCAGGGAGAGGGGGAGAGTCACAAGATATCCTGGGAAAAACAGTGAAACTACAAAAACAAGGTCAAGTTAAAAACACAATGTCAAAAGCTCATAGAAAGAGAGCTAGCTGAACCCAGTCAGCTGAGGGCGGGGAAATGTACTATGAGGTTTGGTGGGAGACTGCTCCAGTGGTAACAAATGACAGTCAAAGGGGGTCGGAACGCATTGTGACCAAGAGGGCGAGGTTATTGGGCCTTCTAGGGCAGATGCTACTCCCGCCCCTCTCAATATACCGGACATGTGGCACTCAAGTGCGGACATAGTGTGGAGCCAACATAATGAACCGTCACTAGTGCACGCTTGGGGACAGGTCCGGTCTATTGAAGGTAAGGATGTTGACGGCCCCGGGGCGCTAGTATTTCCACATTTCAGTATACAGGGGCAATTAATGTATAGGGTAAACCTAACTGCAGGCATAGGACAGCCTGTAACACAATTATTGGTTCCCCCATCTTGTCGGTCCGAGGTCGTGAGGCTGGCGCATGATATCCCTTTTTCGGGGCACCTCGGAGCTGACAAGACAAGGGAACAGATATTGGCTCGATTCTATTGGGTAGGACTTCATACTGATGTGTCGAGATATGTAGCCACATGCCCAGACTGCCAGCGAGTAGCGCCAGGTCGAGTGCGCCCTGCCCCTTTGGTCCCACTGCCGATTATTTCCACTCCCTTTGAATGCATTAGAATGGACATAGTGGGCTCTTTGCAACCTTCTGATTCTGGGTATACGCATATATTAGTGGTGGTAGATTATGCAACACGATACCCGGAAGCAGATCCATTGAGGTCCACTAGTGCCGCTGCGATAGCTACAGAATTAGTGCCGATTATGTAGGGATCCCCAAGGAGATTTTGACTGCTCATGGAAACAACTTTTTGTCTAATACTTTACAGCAAGTGTATAACATATTAAAAATACGGTGAAAGACCACCAAAATGTGGATTATTTTTCCCAGGAGGGGGGAGTAATGGGAAAGGTAGATTCAGCTGAGTGTTCCTTCAACTCCACTCTGAACAGTGGAATATGTGACAGAAAGACAATGATTCTTGGTGGTAAATCTCCCTCCCGACCTGTGAGGGTGCTAAGTAATGGGAACAGAGTACCCTGGACTGTTTGGCCTGACACTTCATTCCCAGGGTTAAAAGGAGGTCGGTCATCTAGAAAGGCGGCAGGGCTTCGGTGCACTAACTCATCGACCCGGAAGGGAAATGATGTGGCAGACGCGGATTGGAGGAGCGACTGCAGTCGTTTACCAAGGGGTCACGTGTGACGGTATAAATAGGGGACGAAGCAACGTAATCTGTTCCTTCGTTTTGGTTAGAGAACAACCTGAAAGGACCTGTGATTTGTGTAAGAAAATCGTGTTTTGTTTGTTTATTGTCATATCTGAATTATACTTGTGTGTTATTATTTAGACGGCTAAACACAATCCAGGAGCTGTCGCTAAAGGCCAGTATGAACCTGGACAACACTTCACTTTGTTTTCACTAAAGAACTGCATTTTCACCACGAGCACTAGAGCATGCACTGTGGACTGATATTTGTGTTTGTGTATGTGTTATGTGTGGGTGAATTAAACAGGGCTTATTATTTCGGGGCCAACCCGCGGATTACAAATAAGCAATACAAGCTGCTGTATTGCTTCTCATTGACAATGTCATTATTTACTTTGTTCGCCATCAGGCATTTGGATTACAAAATACAACCATTAAACAACATTGCACCTGGATTATAATTGTCTGTCTGTTTATTGATCACCTGCACCTGCACACTGTTAACCACTCTGCCACAATGTATTAATGATGTGCTTCTTTAAATTCAAATGTTAGAGCTAGCATACATTCTAGGGAGAACCACATACTACCCAATAACCCCAATGTACTGTACTGTACCATGCAATGTATAGTGAGCACAAACATGAAGCATTACCAGAATTTCCGACGCCCCCACAGCAGAAACACACTTAATGTTAACTGCATAACAAGCTCAGGCACAGAGCAGGTGGTTATTTGCCAGAATAAATAAACCATTTGTGGTGAAGCAATAACCCACAAACGGCAACAAGCAACTGAAGTAATTACTGTCTGCATGCAAGTCATTTGGACAGTATCTGTCAGTCTGAACCTAATACCCTAATATGAATTTTAATCACTGTGATCCATTGTGTACCTATTAGGAAAAGTATTACAATTCTGTAAGAGAATCAATAAAATAGTTATGTTTTCTAATCTCTTCAATAGTATATAACAACTCATAGCCCTGAGATCTCTTAACTTCAGCTACAGTACAACTGTGCTCAAGGTGTGTCTGTTTTGATTTCCATTACACGAGAGTAGATGTTAAAACTTCATGCTGATTTGAACTCGGCTCTCGCCAAGATAAGCACCAACTAAGACGTAGCTTTACAGTAAACTAATGTGATCCATATGTGTCTCCCTCCATTTACGTTTCCTTCCATATGATGATGTAGATATCCTTCTGTCTGGTGTTAATGGCTGAAGTGTAATGCTGGCTCCAGGGATCAGCTTATTTTGCCTCCCTGGCGCATCAGCACACACAACGGCTGCGATGCTGGCTCCGGGGATCAACCAAAGTGCGGCCTCCCCAGCGCATCAGCATGACAACCGTCTGGATTGAGCTAAGTAGGGTACATCTCTGGGGTTTTCAAGTGGGCACCTTCCATCCTCAGTGTTTCGTCGACTAGCCCACGACACCTCAAGAGGGCTCGACGGTGATTCTGGCGTCCCAGCATCACCCCCCTCCGTCCCCCACTCAACTCAGCCCAGCTTACTTACCTGTCCCCAGCCAGAATCTTTCCGTCTCAACCACAGCCAGTTGCTGCTCCTCTCTGCTGCTTCAGATAAGTTCTTCACTGTGCGACGCAACTCTTGGCCACTGAATCCGACGTCTCTGAGAAACCGGGTTGTAGAGTGTGCCACAAATCCTCGACAACCCACTTCCACTGGGTAAACCCGAACTCTCCATCCTCGCTGTTCCGCTTCAGTGGCTAGTTGAGCATACCGCAGTTTCTTCCTCTCATACGCCTCATCTACAGCATCCTCCCATGGCACTGTTAACTCTACCAGGTGAACAAGGCGTGCTGATCCAGACCACAAGACAATATCTGGTCGAAGGTTAGTGGTGGCAATCTCAGGTGGAAAAATAAGCCGTTGACCAACATCTGCCAGCATATTCCAGTCTCTAGCAGCTTCCAGTTGTCCTGGGCGAGGATTGGTTTTAACACCTTTTCTTGGTGGTTGCTCTCCTGGGCGGAGGAATGTTGTCTTTTGTGTGTAATGTTTTGATGGAACAGGTGGCAACTTATTGGTCATGTTACGCTTGTCTTCCAATGCTAAGGCCAAACATTGCAGCACCTGGTCATGGCGCCAAGTAAACCGTCCTTGGCTAAGAGCCACCTTACATCCTGTCAAAATGTGCCTTAATGTTGCAGGTGATGAACACAAAGGACATGAGGGATCCTCTCCTACCCAGAGGTTTAGGTTCTGTGGTGATGGGAGAACATCATATGTTGACCTGATGAGGAAACTGATCCTGCTCTGTTCCATTGACCATAGGTCTTGCCAGCCAATCTTGCGTTGTTCCACACTCTCCCATCTCATCCATTCTCCCTGTTTGGCCTGGGAAATGGCCTTTATACACCTCATCCTCTCCTCCTGCTTTTGCACCTCGTTGACTACCATCTTCCTCCTTTGAGCTGGGGCCGCCTTGTGCCATGTAGGAGGAGTTGAACTGAAACCAAGACCCCCTCTTCCTGCTGAACTTGCCCCATGATATCACCAATTCGAAGGGCAGCCTTTGCATCTTCCACAGCTTTCTTTGCCGCCCACTTTCTTCCAGTTTTCAACACAGGTGCTGCCTCCCTTACGCATTTATCGCGTGACTCTACTAATGTCATTTCCAGTCTGACCTTGGCGCACTTAAACTCCTCGGTTGGAGCAGAGACTGGTAGCTGCAGTATTCCTTTACCATAAAGTCCCACTCTGCTGAGGCAGCGTGGAACTCCCAACCATTTCCTGATGTATGAACTGATTAAAGCTTCCAGCTTCTCTACTGTTGTCAAAGAAACCTCGTACACAGTCAGTGGCCACAGCAACCTCGGCAGTAGACCAAACTGAAAGCACCAGAGTTTTAGTTTACCTGGTAGATCGCAGCTGTCTATGCTCTTCAACCCTTCCACTGCTTGTTGTCTAACTTCTCCCACACGAACTGTGTCCTTTAGATCCCCGTCGTACCATCTCCCAAGACTCTTCACTGGCTTCTCAGACACTGTTGGTATTGCCTCACCATTAATGAAGAATGTTTTATCTACTACTTTGCCTTTAATTATAGAGATGCTCCTTGATTTAGTGGGCTTGAATTGCATTCGTGCCCATTCAATGTTATTGGTTAATTTGCCCAATAATCGATTAGTGCAGGCTACTGTTGTAGTCATGGTTGTCATGTCATCCATGTATGCTCGAATTGGTGGTAGTCGCATTCCAGAAGCCAAGCGCTCTCCTCCTACTACCCATTTTGATGCCCTAATGATTACTTCCATTGCCATGGTAAATACAGTCGCTCTCAAGAGACCTGTCGAGTAGGAACATTTAGCATTTATAATTCATATTACTACTCTCACCGTGCCCTGCATGCTCAGTGAATAAACAATGTACTGTATTGTAAAGTGTGTGATCACTTTAATTTGAGCACCTTACTAAATAAAGGAAGCATGCATGGGGATGATGTACACAAAATGTACACAGCAATACTATGGCTATTGCTATTATGCACATACAAGCAATACGTTTGTAGATGTTCATGTAGAAACGATTGGATTTAGAAGTCTGAGTATTATTATAATGCATGCAAATGAATTGGAAATGGTGTATTCTGTAGCCTGTATTTAGATGTTTGGATGTTTGTACCTGGTGCTCCTTTTAGGCAGGTGTGAGGCTTATGAACAAAGGCTGCAAGTCAAAGTGAAATTGGGAACCACTGTCTAGAAAAAAACGAACTTCAAAAGGGGATAACAAAGGTGATGAAGTGACTGACTGTTTAAAACATACAAAACAGATCAAATAAAAATAATACTAATAAACAAAACAAAAAAAACGCATGTCTGTCAACAACAGAAGAACCCTCAACCCCCCACAATCATTCTTTGCTATTGATAGATACAAATACTGGAAAATTACTTTGTTGCTTATATATAATAAATAAATAAATAAATAAATAAATAATCTACTCCAGATCGTCTACAACTTGATTACACCTCCTAAAAACAGTTTTATTAACTATTTCAGAACTGCTACAAGTAACACTTCTTTGAGCTCTGTAAGCATGTTTTAACTTGTTTGTTTTTTTTAAGTGCACAGCAATGCACAGTTTGTTTGGGCAGCTAGACACAATTTTAATCCTCTGAATTATCTAATTTCTCCATCCGTCTCTGTTTTTTCTCCTAGTAAACAAGACAACACGTATCAGTGGCTTACCTAGCATGCATTCCTGAACATTTCTGAAATGTTCTAGTCTAACATACTGGGGAGGTACAGCTATGGCAAAAGGTTTGCATCACCCTATAGAATTAATTAATTTGCTTCATAAAGTCGAATGAAACCTGCTGAATAATATTAAGTTAACATATTGAATTACATATCGCTTTGCAGTTTTCCATATACTTAACGAAAAAAATTGACGTTTTTAAATCTAACATGAAATACAGTACTACTGGTATGGCTTCCAGCAGACTTTTTCTTACTTATGTCTCTAACCTAAAATTCTAGGTGATGCAAAACTTTTGGACATAGCTGTAGTTCGGCAAACTTTCATTTATTTGAATGCAGCGCTGATACACTGTATATTTAAAATGTAAACAGGACATATTTACATTTTGAAGAGGGTATTATTGGCTGTATGATAGCTGTCCCAGTGTATATGACTCCCTAAACATAACTGGTAACCACTTTCAACAGCCATTACAAAAATTGCTAGTGAATGCAGACTACCATTGCCACTACTTCTGTGCACTATGCACAGTGCTCCCCCTAAAACCCGAGCCCTGAGGACCTCTTACCCCTGGCCACCTACCACCTCCGGACCTGCACCCCCTTGAATCCCAATGGGCGGCCTCCCTGCACGACAATGAAAACCAAGGTCGGCCCCCAGGTGGGGTAGAAGGGTCCCCACTCCGCTGGCTGCCAGGCAGTGGGACATGCAGCAATAAAATGACAGTTGGGACAATTCCATTTCTAATTCTTATGAACTGCATGGGCTCAGTTAAGCCTAACAACAGAATACAGTATAAACTACAAACACTGGACACCATAGATCACATTCCAGTAATATTTACCAAACAACTAGAAATGCTCAACTCCACCACACCTTTTTGGATGTTTCTAGCTACAATTATCAAGGCTACAGAGGGCTGTCTCAATAATGAAGCACTAATACAAAGAGGTCTAAAAGCATATACAGTCACTGTGCCTTGAGACATAATGGATTGATAAATGTTTAATACAATCCATACATACAGAGACACTGTATACAGGTGTTTTCAGCTGCTACCAGAAAATGATGAGGAGTTTTAAATGCTATACTTAAGTACAATTGACAGTGGTAGGAGGTAATATATAAAAAGTAGTCCTCAAATAGCAATCATCACAAAGGTATACAGTTCTACATTCTCAGACAGTAACATTACACAAATCTACTATTTAAATTAGAGGTCAGCACGGGTACTCGAAAACCCGGGTACCCGTCTGGTTTTAAATTACCCAACCCGGGTCTCTTTTTATTACCCAGGTTTAGATTTATTAATCTGAGAGTTTAACGAAAATGTAGAAAATATGAGAATACAGTTGTAAGTGCGGGTCTCTGGCCGTTGTAATAAAGATAACTTTAAAACAAGCTTTGCATTAAGCCTTTTCTTAACTGACAGGATATCAATGTTTTACAGAAAACAATAACACACAGCGAGCGGCAAGTACACCTCAATAATAATAACTGCAGCGACTATACTTCTCAGGAACTAAATCGGAACAAAAACAACATAACAACAACGTGTTGGTTTATGTCAGTGATAACTCTGTGATCCATTAATAATAATCCTGTGGCTTCCAATACGGAATGCTTTATCTACAGTTATTGCGCAGATATTGTTTCTTACCAAAAAGATAAAATAAGTAACCTTTATTTGAAAATAAATAAGCAAATATTCCTTCTTGCTTCCTCCTTTGAATTTCCTTGGCAGAGTTTGTAAATTCTGTCTTCTCCTGCTTGGTAAAGAAATACCACTCAATGCTTTGCTTAGATGTCATTGTTATGTATTCACAAGATAGAATTTAGTGATCAGGAACGGCAGTTCCAAACAGCCTACAAAGCCCTGTTCACCTTGTATCGGTACAATACTAGCACAGTTTGTTTCGGTATAGAATATTCCGGTACGAAACCACTTTCTGTCCTAACTCACTTTTCAATACCGGTACAGTACCGCTACAGTTGCGATATACCTGTCCACATTCATGTATGTTTTAAATCAACAGTGTTCGGATTTTGAACTCGATTCCATGACGACCGCAGTCACATCTGTAGAAATGGATTCACTGTTATGTACAGCATATTTTGACGTCCTGTCCATGTACAGTATTTTGTTTAGAGCAGAACGGGATGAGACGAACAAAAAGGCGAAAACAAGTAGCTGTCTTTAAAAGCATGAAGTTGCAAAGACAGCAGGCTTGCATCACGGCTTTGGGAAAGCATGTTTTGTGTTTTCCTTTTGCTTTTTGATATTCCCTCGTTTGACCTCATAGTCATCATCACTAATTTTGTGGAGAATATTTTGTCACTTATTTTAGCATTTTTTGGTGTAGCCATGATAAAGGCACTGCTCATCGTAAAATTTAAAGCTGTTTAAAGTATTTAAACTGTAAAACAAGACATCCGCGTGCTTCTGAATATTGACTTAACTGTATCGATAACGTGTCGGTTTACCTGTCTACACTTAAGCTGTTCCGAGTCGTATCGAAACAGCACCGGTACGAAACCTGCTCTTTCTTTCGTTTCGTACCGATACAGTATCGCAACGTCACCAATAAGAACGATAGGTTGCGGATGCAACCCCGGTTCCCTGAAAGAGAAAATAACCATCAAGTATGGGATATTGCCGTCAGGCAGTAGGGATTGGCTGAGCTTTATAGCAAAGCTGCCGATAGGCCTCTGCGCGAGCTGCCACGTAAGCCCGCCCCCCTGGGAGCTTACTATACGCAGTGCGCAGAGACTCTCTTCCTCTTTTGCTCTTCAGGCCATGAAGGCTTCCGGAGCGACCTCGTGGCTTGAGGGTTATTTTCTCTTTCAGGGAACCGGGGTTGCATCAGCAACCTATCGTTCCCTTTCAAGTCGAAAATAACCATCAAGTATGAGAACAGTGTACCCAAGCCGTCGCGAGGGAGGATTCTCGGCAGTAGGTCAGACTTACGTCATAACGCAATTGCGTAGGCAGCACATCTGCGCCTCAGCGTCTATGCTCGCAGTGACACCTGTCCTAAGGTGGAATAATCAACACCATATCGAGACAATACTCAATATGACCGCCAACTAGGGAGTCATAGAGTGTAACACAGATGCTCCGAATGACTGAGCAGAGGATTCCAGTACATTTAAACGGTAGAACCTCATAAAAGTATGCGGTGTAGCCCAACTGGCTGCAGCACAAATGTCAGACACTGGCACCCCTCTAAAGAGGGCCCAGGGTGTTGCCATACCCCTAGCGGAATTTGCCATCAACTGCCCTGGTGGTGGAAGGCATGCAGATTCATATGCCTATTTAATAGCATCCACTATCCAATGGGAAAGGCATTGTTTAGACAACGGCTGACCGAAAGTCCTAGAACCATGGCATATGAACAACTGTTCTGTTTGCCTCACAATCGTTGTACGGTCAATATAACACCTCAATGCCCGCACGGGGCAGAGCATGTGTAACCGTTCTTCCTCTGGGGAAGAAAAAGGAGGAGGATGGAACGCCATCAACTCGACTGATTGGTCCAAATGAAACAGGGATATGACCTTGGGTAAAAAGGCCGGATTTGGACGCATGGAGACCTTAGAACCGTCTCCTGCGAAACGAGTACATGATGAATGTACTGATAGTTCATGTAACTCGCCCATGCGTTTGGCTGATACCACTGATAGCAAAAACACGGTTTTTATAGACACAAACTTCATATCCACGCTGTGGAGAGGCTTGAACAGGCTTCTAACACCACGTCAAGGCTCCATGACGGTAAACTGGTCATCCTTGGAGGCCGCAAGCATCTTGCGCCTTTCAGGAACTGAGATGCCAGAAAATGGCAACCTGGTGACAAACCGTTAATGCATACATGGCAAGCCGATATGGTGGCTAAATACACCTTAAGTGTAGAGGGAGATTTCCCCTCATCTAACAGTTTCTGTAGAAACTGCAAAATCTCCGTCATAGGGCAGGATATTGGGTCCTCAACCAGACACCAATCTTGAAACAACTGCCACTTGTACGTATATTGCGACCTAGTAGAGGGCGCCCTGGCGCTCTGAATGGTCAAAATCACCGCCGCTGAAGCCCTAAGGCTGACAGGCGCTCCCGCTCAGGGGCCAGCCCATAGCTGCATGAGCTTGGGGTTCGGGTGTCAAAGCCCTCCTTGGGCCTGGGACAATAAGTCCGCTCGCAGGGGAAGCTCTCTCAGGCGACCGTGCAGCAACCTCACCAGGCTCGGGAACCATATCCTCTGAGGCCACCGAGGAGCGATCAGAATCACTGTCGCTTGCTCCACCCTGACCTTCTCTAAGAAGGCGGGGAGCATGGGAATCAGTGGGAACACATATAGGAGCCCTGGCGGCCATTCGTGAGCTAGTGCATTGACTCCTAGGGGGCTGTCGAGGTCCTTCACCGAGAACCATAGGGGGCAGTGCGTGGCCTCTCGCGAAGCGAAGAGATTTACTTGCGCTGTGCCGAACCATTTCCAAACGCGCTCCACCACCTGAGGGCGAAGACGCCATTCGCCCGCAAGAGGGCCTCCTCTAGATAGGCGATCCGCTGCGTAATTGACTCTGCCCGGTAGGTGAACTGCACGCAGAGAGGTTAAACGCGGTTGTGCCCATAGCAACATCCGTGTTACCATCCGGTGAAGACCGAAGGACCGTAGGCCGCCCTGGCGGTTGATATATGCCACAACTGTGGTGTTGTCTGACCACACTAACAAGTGCTTGCCTAGAAGCACTGGCAAGAAGTGCCGGAGGGCGAGGTCCACCGCTCTGAGTTCCAGAGCATTGATGTGGGCTGACCTCCAAGGTCCTGACCACACTCCGCGGGTCCCTGACCCATTCCAGACTGCTCCCCAACCTTGGTTGGAAGCGTCGGTCGTGATAACCTTCCTTCGGAAGATGGGACCCAAGCGTACTCCCTGGCGGATGTTCGACGGAACTTTCCACCAGCGCAGTGCTTCCCAGCAGGTTCGGGATACCCTCAACCTTCGGTGTTTGTCTCTCCACACATGCAGCGCGAAGGCATTGAACCAGGCCTGCAGAGGTCTCTGGTGTAGTAAGCCCAAAGGAAGGGCTTGCGAGGCGACAGCCATCAACCCCAGTATGCGCTGACACAGCTCCATGCTGACTATGTTTCTCTCAACCTGAATAGGGAGAGACACCGCTCCATTGAGACAACTCTTTGTGTCAACAGGGTCGCTTCCATGGACACTGAGTACAGATGTAGACCCAAGAATTCGGTCTGTTGGCTTGGCACGAGGCGGCTCTTTTCTGAATTGACCTTCAGACCTAGCCGCTGAAGATGATCTGTAACCATCACTGTGTGCTGTGCCGCCTGCTCCCTCGACTGCGTGCAGACAAGCCAGTCGTCCAGATAATTCAGCAGTCGGATACCTAGGGCCCGCAAAGGGGCTAGGATAGCATCCATACATTTCGAAAAGGTTCGAGGAGCTAGTGACAGGCCGAATGGAAGGACACAAAACTCGTATACCCTGCTCTGAAATGCGAACCGCAGATACTTCCTGTGACCCGTGCAGATGGGAACGTGAAAGTACGCATCTGTCAGGTCCACGGTGGTGAACCAGTCGCCTTGTCGGACAGACTGGATGATGTGCCTGTGCGTAAGCATCCTGAACGATAACACTTTGTTCAGTAGCTGCAGATCTAAAATAGGACGGAGCCCACCATCCTTCTTGGGCACCAGGAAGTATTTGGAATAGAACCCCTGGTCGGTCAGAGCAGGGTCTACTTGTTGGATGGCACGCTTCCTGAGCAATGCCTGTATTTCCACATTCAGAGCCGAGGACTGAACCAAGCCCTTCACTGCAGTTACCACCACTCCCCGGAAGGGGGGGGGGGGGTAACCGGAACTGAAGGGTGTACCCGGTGAGTATAGTTTTGTGCACCCAGATGTTGTCGGTGCAATGTTGCCAGAACTGGAGCTGTGGGACAGCTCCTCTAGGGCGCCACCCTCCGTGATGCGGTCTTGCAAACGCGGGTTGGCTGCGTGCTGATGCACCAGAAGGGGCGATTTTATTGCCCCGTGGTTGTGCCTGCTGCTGTCGCGGTGCCCTGCGCCACCGGCGCTCCTGTGGCTGCTTTGGCTGGAAAGGTTTGTTTGGCCACATCTTTGCCAACTGCTGCGATGCCTCACGCGCCTTGACGGAGCGTTGCAGCATCTCCTCGACCGCTGGGCCAAACGTGTGCCCCGGTGATATTGGAGCATCCAGCAATGGGACCTTATCAGGCTCCTGTACCCTTGCCTGCGAGAGCCAGAGCTGCCTTCTTGCCACTACAAGAGAAGGGATGCTCCTGCCCTGCGCTCACGTATTCAATTGAGCCAGCTTCACCAACAGCTGAGCAATTGTGCCCAGCTCGGTCCTAAGGGCAACGGAGGGGCACTCAGGCAGATCCCGGATGAGCGCCGCCTGGTAGACCGTCAGGAGGCTGGCCACGTCAGACAGTCTGACTGCCTCTGTAGCCGCGGCGTACCCCTTTTGTAGGTGGGCCTTCGTAATCTTACATTGCCTGTTAGGGCACGAACGGTCCTTATTCAGCCCCGATAATGTTGGCGCCTTCACCAATGCGACGAACGCAGCACCCACCGGTGGGAAGAACGCTAACCCAACTTCGCTCGCCCCTTGCATGGTGAAGACCGAAGCCTTGCGAGAAGTTGCAGGGGCGGAGGCCGGGGCCCCCCAGGTGGACTGCACCTCCTTAATAAAATCCAGGAATGCCGGTAGCATCCTGGACTGAAGGGGCTGGGCTGACGGCGACTCAAATAGGGAGCGTCGTGTTGGTTCTAACATGGGCCAGTCCACGCCCAAGTGACGGGTTGCCCTCTCCACCACTGACTACATAGGGTCATTAGTGTCCAGCACTTCAGGGTCGTCCTGCCCAGAGTGCTGGGATGCCACCTCGGCCTCTGTGCTCTCCTCCTCCAATAAGGGCTCTACGTCGGATGCGTCCCTTGAGACCGCATCGACGTCCCACACTTCCTGGGGTTGGCCGTGAGCCACTGGTGGAAGAGCCACCGGCTGATTAGCGATGGGCCCGGTTGTTTGTTCTGGAACCCGAGGCGCCACGTTCACTAGGGTCATGAGGAGGGATTGATGTCCCATCATGACCTCCATAAACTGTGACATTTTAGAGGTGAGCTCAGCCACTCCAAATCTGTCCTGATGTCGCCTGCCCCGTCGAGGGGAGCGAGAGTGCCTTCTACAGCGAGGCGATCGAGATCTCGACCTGGGCTCCCGACGGGGACGTGCCCCGCGAGAGGAGGGGTTGCGGGAATGTTCCCAAGCACGCCTGGTTGGGGACCTCTGACCAGCTGTAAGCTGGGAGTTCTGGAGAGCTGCAACGTCACCGGCGGCGTCATAACAGATGACAGCGGGGCCAAGATAGTATGGGACAACCCCGAGGATGGAGAATGACCCCCAACCGCCCTCCTTGCTCTCTGGCGAAGGGTGCATGTCTGGAACCCCACACATAGATGGCAGTATGCCTTATCCGCAAAGACAGATGCGGCGTGCTCCGGCCCCAAACACGCTACGCAGTCATCGTGCGGATCGCTGGCAGGCAACTTGGCCTGGCAGGTCACACATCGGTGAAAGCCCGACATAGTGCCTTGAAATTTGCAAGCACTGTCGAGCAGCGGAGCGAAGCGAAGAGCACCGATGTGCGTGCGTCGAACTCCGAAGCGTCGAGCACCGACAGTATGTGCGTCGAGCGCCGAAGCGCCACGCGCCGAGCACCGAAGTGCGTGCGTCGAGCGCCGATGCGTCGAGCGCCGATGCGTCAAGCGCCGAAGTGCATGCGTCGAGCGCCGAGCACCGAAGTGCGTGTGTCGAGCGCCGACGCATTAAGCACCGACGCATCGAGCGCCAAGCGTCGAGCACCGAAGTGCGTGCGTCGAGCGCTGATGCGTCAAGCACCGATGCGTCGAGCACCGAGCATCGAGCGTCGAGCATCGAGCGTCGAGCACCGAGCGCCGACGCGTCAAGCACCGAGCACCAACGTGTCGAGCACCGAGCTTCGAGCATCGACGGTGCGTGCGTCGAGGGAAGCGCGTTGAGCCTCGAATTGTCGAGCATCGAGTCCCCAAGCGCAGACGCGCTAGCACCAAGCGCTGCACAAAGCGCCGAAGTGCTGCACCAAGCGGCAAAGCGCTGACACCAAAGCGCCGAAGCGCAGCACGCCGGAGCGTGTCTTCCTCTGTGCAGTGAGTGGGATTTTTTTTTTTTTTTTTTTTTTTTTTTGGGACGCTGCAGCAGCACTATATGATAGTGATATGTGACTGGGGTACAATGATATGTGGGCACAGTACAGCTACCACGCGGTTGGTGGAACACACCACAGAGGTAGTATGTGGGAGACTGCAGTGCAGGCTCCACACACGTGGTCTAGCCAAGGCAAGACCGGGGCTGCAGATACGCACGCGGCCAAGGCCAACGCAACGCGCGTCCTTTACAAAATATATATACACAATATATACAATTTATTTACAAAAAAACCCAAAACACAACACTAATAATTATAAAATAATTATTGACACAGGAAAGACGGAGATCACGAGACAAACACGATGCCGAAGCAAAGCGTGAAGGAAATATATAAGTGTAAAACAATTTATATAATCCTTAATAACAAAGTATAACTGAAATAAACTCAGAGAAGGGGCAATAACCAGCTTCTCAAGCCTAAGCTTAGCGAGTACAATCAGTTAACAGCTCTATTACCTACCGCTACCGATGCTGAAGACAAAAGAGGAAGAGAGTCTCTGCGCGCTGCGTATAGTAAAGCTCCCAGGGGGGCAGGCTTACGTGAAGCTCCCAGGGGGGCAGGCTTACGCAGCAGTTCGCGCAGAGGCCTATCGGCAGCTTTGCTATAAAGCTCAGCCAATCCATACTGCGTTTCGGTACTGTTTCGGTATGGTTCCGCAACAATACCGGTATAAAATGCTAGTGTGAACAGGGCATTAGAGACTTAAATAAATTGCCCAAAACCTCACAAAAAATTGTTCTGACCAACACAAAGCAAAAGCAGGCCTAATAAACATATTTCTCGTTCTCCTACTGCGCAACCGCCAGATGTGAAGTGATGGAAATGGTGTTCGAAATTGGTGTGGGTACTGTAGGACTGCAGAACAGGTTAACGGATTTAAAGGTTTAAAAAAACAGTGCAGCTTGTTACCCTGACTTTTTCTAATTTGCTTAAATAGGCATAACATGTTTTAAAGTACACGCTAGTGCTATGTTAAACTTCATTTATTTGGCCGCCATATGTTGGAAAAAAAAAACATGTCAAATATATATGGAGCATCCCTGAGTGGTTTTGAGGTCTGTTTTGTGCTATAAATTATTATACAACTTCTCAAAAAGACGCAGGAGAATGAATCCGGATTACTCAACACAATGAATAAAACTTAGTATTCTAACTCACTAGTAACAGAGTAATAATGATAATAATAAAAAAATTCAAGTCTTAAATATAAAAAAGAGAAAAGGATATTTCAGGTACTTAAAAAAGGTAGAATAATTGATTACAAATCAATTATCAGGACGTTATATATAATGTGTGTGTATCTTACTGTACATCTATGGGTTGAATAAATGCAGGGGTAAAAGTGTGGAATAGCCTCCCCAAACGAAAGACTCATGTGCCAAGAATGTACTGTGATGTATTGTGGTAAAGCACCTCACAAGGTAGATATACAATTTACTAATAACAAGATTAACACTGTTGTCTTCCAGCTTGGCTTTTACAGATTGACAGCCCTGTAGCTAAACAGCAGAAGCCTCTCCTTGACCTTTCAGTTTACCTGACTGGCTCCACCCCCTGTGCTTACTGTTAGTCCTGAAGCAGTATAAGTGAACAGGTACACTAGCAGGGGATAGCCTAGCTTAGATACAACACACAAACATACACACACTGTTAGTCAACAGCCAGCGTGAGAAACCAGCATGTCAGGGATTGCATGTCATATTGCCAGTTGTAAGGCTCGAGAGGACGGCCATGGCACAAACGAACAGGCAGTGAAGTACCTAAAGCAGGACTATCAAGTGATCAAGAAGCGGTGTCTTGAGTCTGGATCTCTCTTCAGCGATGATACCTTCCCTGCTCGTCCAGAGTCTCTGGGTTTCAATGAGCTGGGGCCATATTCAGCAAAGACCCGGGGAGTGAAGTGGATGAGGCCAAAGGTAAGAAACTGTTACATCTGTTTAGTGGGAGTACAGGGGATTGGCGTAAGCCTTCCCTGTGTACTGAATATTCGCATATGTTTATATGATGCAGAAGTTATAATTGATATGATTCCACCCAATACACACAAAATAATGGAAAACGCATGTTTTATTGGGCACTGAAAAACTGCAACTGGGAAATTACCAGGCAAATAAACAATCACAAAAGCAGTCAACTGTAAGGTGTTGACTACCTGTAAGTCTCAATATGATTGTTTGAAATTCATTAGAAGCTGCTGGAGAGGTTCCTGGAGGAGGGGATTGCTGCCTTTGTGTTTTCTGTACAGTACTGACTGTGCAACTCCTACAGTGGTCTTGTATTGGGCACACCTTGCATTCCAGAGGGAGTTACCACCTGTTATTTCAGTACACAGTTGAGCGACAATGACCTTCGCCTCTTATTGATGGTGTAGTGTGCCGCAAAAACAAGATGACGTTCCTGAATGTTAAAATTGAACTAGTTTATAATTCATTTTAACGGTGATATCCAATATGGTTTGTAATGTATAGGTCCAGGCCCAGATCCCTTTGTTTAAAAAGAAGGGACCACTATAGACCCTTTCTTTATTTAGGAAACTGGGAATGATGAATGATGAATAAACAGTGAGATTGTACCTCTTGAATATTCAGGTTTGATGTGAAATGCAGTTTCTTTATTACTGGAACAATTAAGAGTTTTCTATTTCAGCACGTGGCCCAGGTTTCCTGTATTCCTGTATTTTAAAATGATTATGAGGTGGGATGTAAGGCACTATTCAATCAAACTGACAAATAGGAGGACACACACCCCTGATTTAGTGATTTTATAACTTTATAAGCTCTTTGTTGAAAACTCACCTCCTTGAAACCACTGTGTGCCACATATTTACCTGCTAAACAAAATGTATATACATTGTATATTTATACCTTTCACATCAAAGAAGTTCCTTTGCTTTTTAGTTTTTTATTGCATTTAGAAGGACATGGTGAAAGAATATTCTTTACAGCTGCAGCTGTTTAAGATGCTTCAGTCGAATGCATATAAAAAAGCATACAAGTCCTATTGAGGCAGTTCTGTCCTGTTTTGTTACAGTACCTACCGCTAGCTGTAACTTGTTTTTCTTCTTTCTGGTCCCTTTGAGGCTTCCATAGGGATTGTTGGTTAATTGGGTTGGCTTTTGTTGCAAGGTCAACAGTATAGAAGTCCTTCTTTAGAATGCACCTGTGAGGTGACTCCAGATTGAATCTGATGGTGTTCCCAGGTTTCAATGGGCTATGGAGCCTGAGGCATTTAGATTTCTTAATTACCTGGTTCAACAAAGCTGGTAAATAAACAAAATAAAATAAAATAAATAAATAAAAACATTATTAGACTTCAACATTTGTGCCTTTTGGATGTTTTTTGCTTACTTAAAATAATTTTTAAGGATCGCTTTGGGGTATAAGGAGCCAATATCCCTATAAACTTATAGGTTCCCCCTGGACTGTGGGTGTGTTTTAATGTGCACGCTATGAGAAGCTTCTGGCTGCTAGGCATGACTCAATTGCAAAATAACATGCAGCAGCTGAGGTTTGGGCTTAATACCAAACACCAAAAGTGCATCTCAAAGTGCACTATATTTAACTTTAAACCAACTTCTCTAATGTGAGAGGGAACAAAATAATTTCCCATTGATTATTGGGGGTTGAGTTCAAATGAATACACCACCCATGTCAGGGAAGGAGAAACTCACTCCCTTTACTGTTTTCTAACAGCCTCTAACCAAGTGTGACTGATGGCAGTACCTGAAGGTGTGCTTATTTGCCACCGGAAAGTCTGGTTACATCAGCCTTACCTAGTATGGGGTTGTTAGAAAACACGAAGTGGATCACTGTGCTTCTCTGACATGGAGTCTATGGAGAATCCTGCAGCTGACTTACTACCCAGTGATGTGCTTTTCCTGTGGTGTTGTATGGAGGTAAATTACATATCTTAAGGATGAGTAACATACAAAAAGTGGAAACCTTAAACTATGTGAGTCATTGTCATAGAGAAGGTCTTTTTTTTAACCAATATGAAGCAATTATACATTGCACCAGATTCTGACACCCACTGTGTATCACAATAATATTGTTAAATGTTTTAGTCTACCATTGCCTGAAACAAGTACCTCCCACTAATTGCACACAAAAAGGAATGCTCTTAAGAAAATACAATCATTAAAAATAATTTGTTCGAAAAGTTCTCTTTTAAGTGCCAAATGGTTGGGCTGTGTTTCCATCTCCACCATAAAACTGAGCTGTAAAAAGTTCCCTTACACTGTTTCAGTATTGAATTGGGGATGCCACATATTCCATCTGCACAGGTAAACCACTCTGGTCACACACGTCAAAGATCAGCGGTGACTTGACCTCGTACATCAATCCATTTTTTTTTGTTGTCAAGCCATTGAGACGTGCTTTAAGATTATATAAATGTGGTCATAAAAAGGGGACATATTCAGACACCTTCTCACCATGTGGGGCTCGTGGCACCCCTTTTGCTCAATCCTACGTGGGTTTATGTGACATCAACCACAAATAGAGGAAACTCCTCCATTCAAACAGGTGCGCTTGAGCTTGAATGACCCTTATACTGTATGTAAATAAAACAACTGACGATATTGATAGTCATTGGTTGCTAATATCAAGCTTTTTTATGTATTTATTTATATTTATTTTTCAGGGTTTTTTTTTCATATTTCATATTGCCTTTTATATTTCAAATGGACTCTTAGGGTCACTTCCTCAAAGCATTTTGCAGAGACAGATTGTTATGGAGTAACTCCATATGGAGTAAAGCTTTCTTTTTTCTTTTTTTTTTTTAGGAGCTGTGCTCCAATCCCCAGTTTATTGTTGGAGGGGCCACAAGGACTGACATCTGCCAAGGAGCCTTGGGTAAATCTAATCCTATCTTCAGCTAGTCCTTGTCAATCAAACATAGTTACTCCTGTACATGTTGCCATATGGTAGCTCTTATGAGAATTATCAAGGTTTTAATTATAATCTAGGCATGCATTGTTAGCCGTGCCATTGTGATGTACTTTGTACCATTGCCAATATTTACCTCAATGTGATCAGGGAACTACAGCTGTAAAGTCCCAGTTTTCATCTAACAATGCTGCTGAATCTATTCTTATGTTGTGAATTATTATTATGTGGATTGGAATAGAAGTATGTGTGTTGGTGATGTTTACTGTACCACTAGCTACATTGATAAAAAAGAGTACACTGGGATCCAAGTATTGAATTGCTCACATTGTGCTTGGTGCAGTCATGAAAATGTGCTGCTTCCAAACTTGATCACACTCTTTTTTTTTAAATTGTCAAACTAAATAGTTTTTTTTTTTAGACCAAAGTAGTTGAAATTAGTTATTTTTTGCAAAACTTTTTTTGGCACAACATTGTCACATAAACAAACTTGTGTGACCACCGCTTCTCCCTTCTTCAGCTGAGAAAATCTGTTAAAGATAAAACTATTCTCTTTGCCACTCGCTGCTGTTATTCATAATAATCAGAAAAGATGAACTCATCATTATCCTGTGTGGTGTGGCAGCCCAGTTTAGGCTTTGCTCAGGTGCCTGTAGTTCCTGGATTGACAACAAGAGGCATAGAGATTGAGCATTGACTTATAAGATTCCTGGTAATTGGTACTTCATGAGAAACACGTGAAGTAATTTAGGATCTATGTTTAAGGACGATATTTAATCCAGGAAACAGGGGCAGTAGGGAGAGTGCAAAAGCCTATGTGGCGTGAGCTTTAGGGAGAGAAAACCAAACAGTGAGTCTACAAGAAGTGTGTAGATATTTAATGTGTATGTAGTATAAATCGAATACTCTGATCGGTTGACTTCCTGTGTTGACTTTGCTGTCTCAGCCTAGTCAGCAATCTTGTAAACACTGGGAGTCCATGTTTTGTCAAACCTACTGTATCAGGTGACATGGAAGGTGCATATGAGTTTACAAAAGGAAACCTTATCTTGCTGTGTAAATGGAAACAAGGAAAGCAGAGGTGTAAATCACACCTGCATGTTTTATATGAATTAGCTCCTTAGCTAACTATCTGAAAGCTGCATTGCTATATAAATTGATTCAACATTGTTTGTAACACATAGAAGCCGTACCAATATTATAATTTTGTAATCCCCTTTTAGAACATAAGAACATAAGAACATAAGAAATTTTAGAATGAGAAAAGCCATTCGGCCCACCTTTGCTCGCTCGCTTAATGCAAGCGTGGTCCTTTAACACTCAGGAGAGGAAAAACAAACAACCCTAACCAAGTTAGTAGGGGACCACCCTGCCTCCAGGTGGCTAGCTAAAGGTCTTATTATGGTCACAGAGAGGGTCATACAGTATTGTTCATGACAGCATCCAGTCTGTTCTTAAAGGATCCAATAGTCTGTGCTTCAACAACTCTGTACAGCAGCCTTTTCCAATGGTTTACCACCCTTTCCGTGAAAAAGCTCTCTCCCCTCGGTTCGGAATATGCCTTTCTTCAGCTTCCACCTGCACCTGGGTGCAAACCGGAAGTAATTTTAGAATAAAATTATAGTTTTTTTATTACAAATCATGACATTTTTAATTACACCTCTTTAGGGTCCTCATTAAAAAAAATAGGGACCCTCATGCACTGACCGTGTTCGTCTGTCTGTCCATTTGTTATACTCTACAGGGTGGACATCATAACTCCCTTGAATCAGCTCAAATCATCACTAAACTTTTATCATACACTCCTGGACGTTTATAGATGATACAGATTGCATTTGGCTATAATCCGATAAGCTCTCAGTTTTATTACAAATAAATAAATGAACCTTTCAAGCACTGTAGCCTACGTTTATTACTAGATTATGAGGATGCACTATTTTCATATTTTCCTTTTATGAAATGTATACCTTAATGGCATACAGTATGCACCTTAAATGGGACATTTTAATGAAAGAAAGTGAAAAACGCAAAACATAGCAGTACATGAAAAACCCTAACTCTCTGTGGATTGCAAAAGATGGTAAAAATTTTACACAAAAATGAAGTCTTTCCTTGATGACTGTTTGTTGCATTAATCCACAGGTCAGCTTTCTTTGCTGTTCGTCAGAAAGTGAATGTTGTTGGCATTAGCTTCAGGAGACGGTGTTATTACCTTGTTTACTGTAACCCCCTCCCCCCATTTTAGATTTAATCATAAAACACTTTGTTTTTACTTGCACTATGTACCAGTTTTATGATGCTATTCAATCAATTCTCCAGACACAGGTGGACACCCCAAATACACCCCATACGTTATGTACCATGCCTCTACAAAATGGATGCAAGGGAGGGTGGTTTGTGCATATGAAATGTTCCTCTGAGCTAATTAATTTCAGACATTACTGTCCAGACTCTCATGTTCTGGCAGCAGAATACACAATATAAAAGTGTTCTCAGTTAAATGTCCCTTTTTGACAACATTCCTACTGTCAGTGTGACCTTGGGTGGGTTTAGGGCATGGAGTAACAACAGTGTGACTGCATTGCACAGAACAACAAACAACGACTGACTGTGAGCCTTTGTTACTCTGTTGTTTGGTTATGTGTAAATACCTGTTCTATCTTCCTCTGAATCATAGGGTTTTTGCTATATTAGTGTTGCTTAATCTCTTCTTCCACAAAGTTTCACCTCCCTCCCCCAGGGGTTAGGTGAGTCCTATTTCATGCAAGTGACTCAACTTCCAAAAGAGATAGAAACATTCATCAGTGTTAGTCTAATGCAGACTCTAATTGTTTCCATAAAGTAATTCTCCCCAACCAGTACTAATCTTTTTTTAACAATACGACACCAAAGTACTTAAAATAACAAAGCCTGTTTGTCCGGTTGTGACAAGTACTTTCTGCCTTCTGTTTCCAGTTACAGCTTATTTTGAAACTGTCCCTGCATACTGATTCTTTAATGGTACTATAATACACGTACAATAAAATAAATATTTGCTGTGTAAACATGCATGGAAATATTTGGGGTAGGGTTAAAAAGATGAGTAGTGCAAAGTGAACTAAAAACACTAGGTTCAATTGAGGACTACTTAAAAGTAGTTTAAGATTTGAAGTTAACAGCCCATGATTGTACTGAATATTAAAGGGATAGTTTATATATACATCTCTTTACTATTTAATTTCTTACCTGTTTAGTCTCCTATTATGTGTGTTATGCATGATTTTCTATTTCTCTGTTGCCATGTTTACTAACAATTGCAGCAAAAGGCTAATTGTGGTGAGGTGTGATGAGGAAGCATATTATCGTTGCACTGTGTGCACTGAAGCCCATAGGTGAAGCACTGTGTACTGAAACTTCTGCAACACTAATGCACTTCCCTACTTCACTTGCTCACAATTAGCCGTGAAGAGTCATTTCATAAGCCATTCCTGATGGAAGCGTTAGTAACTAGACAACGCTGCAGTTAAACTGCTGCATCTAAGCAGAAATAACAGAAGAGAATCGTACAGAACACACAAACTGTAAAACCGGAAAGGTCTCACTATGGACATAAACTGTATTAAATACAACAAATGTTTGTGTCTAAAAAGTATACATGTACTATGTATAAAATCAATGCAGTCATTTTGATGGAATGTATATTTTTTTTAGTAAACTTTTATTTGAAAATGTTTCTCATGTTTCATGTTTTAACATTTGTTTAATATTTGACTATTCATTCATGTGTGCCTCCTTCAGGTGACTGCTGGCTCCTGGCAGCCATTGCCTCTCTGACTCTGCAGGAGGAGATCCTGGCCCGAGTTGTTCCCAGCGGGCAGAGCTTTCAAGAGGACTACGCTGGAATCTTTCACTTCCAGGTCAGATGATGTAAAGGGGGGGGGGGGGGGGGGGGTTACTAGACAGCTGGAATACATTTTATTGTAGCATCCAGTGCCTTTTTCTTGAAAGATCACATTGTGTATTAGATTAATAATAATTTAACAGGTCATTGACAATAATAAATAGTCAACAGATCTATTTCTAAAACCAGACAGGTTCTTACATAGCCAAAACATATATAATATAAAACAAGGAAGTTTACCTAAATAAATATTGTAATAGATATGTCTAACATACTAATAGTTTACTCATATGTTTCCTACTTTCAGTTCTGGCAGTATGGAGAGTGGGTTGACGTGGTGGTTGATGACAGGCTGCCCACAAGGGACGGAGAGCTGCTGTTTGTCCACTCAGCCGAGGGGTCAGAGTTTTGGAGCGCCCTGCTGGAGAAGGCTTACGCCAAGTAAGTAGGCCTCACTGGTGTGTCATTTGTGTCATTGTTGTACAGTACAGACATATAAAAAAAAAAACCCTTTCACACTAGCATGATCTACCCGGGTCAGAACCTACCTGGGAAGGACCCGGTGTCATGCGGGTCGGGTACGCGATTTCACACTGCTTTTGATAAAGCAGGGTTGACCTGGGTGACAGACGCAAGTAAACAATGCACATATCAATGCCCCAGAAGCAGTTTGTTACAGACGCTTCCATCCAAGCTTCTCTGGATTGAACTGTCGGCCCAAATGTTGATTAGAGCAAACGTTTCTTCATCACTGCTGCAATATGGCTCATGCTGTAGTTATATACTACTTTTTTTGTGTGTATTTTGTGCGACGGGGAGGGGGCAAGTATTTTTAAGAAGGACAAGTAGATTTTTAAGAAGGACAAGTAGATTTTTAAGAAGGACAAGCAGATTTTTCTAGCATTTTGTCCCTTGGACAACAAGTTTTTTTCAGAAATTAGCCACCCCTGTAGCTGGAACGATTGTGCTACAACAACAACAAATGTACAGAGTTTATCACAGTTACACCGGTGTGTTAGGAGTCAAGTGTGTTAAATCAATGCCCACACTCACCCAAAAACTCAATAGGTAGTGTGTGAACTCTCGTTGACCGGAGCCAGAGCTCACCGTATACGGGCAATCTTTGAGGTGCCAGTTAATGTCACATTGGTAAAATACCAGAATGGTTGCAGGAAATGTTGTGTTTTTAACACTAGTATTGTATTATCTTCTGGTAGGTCTTGTTTAGATGGGTAAAGGCAAAGCTCTTGCTGGTATGAGATGTAGAAAGCAATAGTGATTTACACTTGTTTGGTTTGTGCTCAGGGTCAATGGCTGCTACGAGGCTCTGTCTGGCGGGTCCACCACTGAAGGCTTTGAGGACTTCACCGGTGGCATTGCGGAGATGTACGAGCTGAAGAAAGCCCCGCCAACCCTCTTCAAAATCATCCAGAAAGCCTTGAAATCAGGATCCCTTCTCGGATGCTCGATTGATGTAAGAGAAATAAGACTTCGTAATGGAGATTAGAGATGCCAAATGCCTGAATGACGTTTTACAGTGTGGCGCCTGTAAAAATGGACTCCCTCTCGTTTCAGAAACAATCAATCATTCAGCTGTTTAGCAAATCAAGCCCTCCATTAACTTTCAATGATTTAAAGGAGTGCTGCAAACCTAGGTTTTAAAGAGTGTTTTCTTTTGTTGTAGTTCAAACTTGCTGAACAATAATAGTTAAATGGCTTGCCGTGGACAATCTGGAGGATAGATTTTGCCACCTGAAGCTTGTCGAGCTTACAAACTGTGCGTTTTGTTTGCAGATCACCAGTGCATACGATTCTGAAGCTGTCACCTCCGAGAAACTGGTGAAGGGCCACGCTTACTCCATGACTGGAGCCGAAGAGGTAAGACTGCAATTTAATCTGCAGTAATTCTTCGAGGTGTGTACTGACATAGAAGACTGATTTGCTGTCTTGCCTGTAATTCTTATTACACAGTATCAGATTTCTCATAGCGTGGAGAAAAAACCATGTCACCTTGAAACATAATACCAACAATACTTGAAGTAGGAACAGAATTTGATACAAATTCATTTCCAATTTTTTTTTTAATAAAACACACCTGGTCCTTAGTCTGCTAGTAGCTGACACCTCAGGTATGGGGCTCACTGCAGTACTGCATTGTGTCTCAAACAGGTCATCTATAAAGGACAGACAGAGAGGCTTGTCCGGATCAGAAATCCTTGGGGTCAGGTGGAGTGGACAGGAGCCTGGAGCGACAAGTAGGTTTTACACAGTCATAAATTGTTATGACGATGATGATGATAAATTTGGTTTTAAAGAAAGACGAGGAAAAACACAAACACAACTGTTATCAAACAATATCATTTAGAGGGGAGGGAAGACAGCCTGAGTTTCTAATGAATTAATGTGTGCATCACTGTCCCCTTATAACAGTTTACCATGGAAACTTATCATTTACACTGCTTAACTACAGTTTGATATGCTTTCACCAAGTAGGGGGTTTCCCTGCAGATTAAGTGTAGGCCTACAAAGTGGAATGCATTATCAGCAGCCTAGTAAAGAAGAGTTCTAATGTATGTTTCAAAGTGTTCGGTGGCCACCTCTAATCAGTGTCAGACTGTGAGCGAAAGTGCAAGACAAAATACACGATCAGCTTCATCAGAGGTAGCTACCAAACTTATTATAAGTGATTAACTCTGAATAGAAAACAGACGAAAACCTGATATTAACATACCTAATCTGTTTTTATAAAACCAGTTGTGATTTCAACGTTTCAATTGCTTTGCCATTGACATTTGAAGTGTGAGCGCTATACTGTCGGTGAAATTATAGGTGTCGTTGCTGCTAATTGGTTACAATGGGGAGGTGACTTATAATGAGAATTTCAAACTTTGCTTGTCATTGGAAAAGCATTTTAGGTTATTTTACTGTAACTACACTGTATGCATATTACCATTGCTTAGTTAGGAAAAATCTAAATCACTGAGATATTTAAAATTTATGTGCAGGACTTTGAACTGGCATCACTGTATGATTGTCAAATAGCCATAGCCCCTTGAACAGCATTGAACTGAAGACCCTTTCTCTGTTAGCTCAGGGGAGTGGGACTGTATTTCACCCGATGAGAAGCTGAAGCTGGATAATAAAGCAGAAGATGGAGAATTCTGGTAAGATGTGTTTTGTTTATTTAAAAAAAAAAAATCCTTTCTAAATCTATTCCTGGTTCCATTTTCATAGATAGAAATGAAAGCACTGAAGAGTTGTCACAGTATATAAATATATGTAAATAAATAACTTACACATTCTAACATTATTTCCCAACCTCGTACATCCTGTTTAGCTGGTTTAAGATCCTGTTAACTTTAATGAACCGTTTGTTGTAGTTGATAATTAGACAAATAATAAGGGACAGTGCTTGCCACACTGAGTGCTGCAGTTAACACCCCACGCTGCTTTAGCCAGTCCAAAAATGTTAAAGTTCCTATTAGATCAATATACAGTCCATTTTTTATATTTGCCCTACCAATAACTGCTTTGCAATATTACAACAAACTTTTGTATAGTCTGTCTGCTGTAATTTAAACAAAACTTGCTAATGCAGTTGCTAAACTGGATTCCTACTGCAGATTTACTGCAACACTGCTATGTCCAAAAAGGTTTTTTTATTTCATGTATACTGGTTGGCACGCATCTTTGCATTGTGTTTTGTTATTTGTTCCTATTGCTCATGTACAGTACGGAATTATTTAATAATTAAGCTACAAAGGGTGGCGTGCAATGGTGCATTGCGCTTGAGGGTGAGCTGCTGAAAACCATGTGGGATCTTCAGTAGCATACTTAATTTATTTATGATGCAAACCAAGGAAAATGTAAAAAAGACAGCAATACCAGGAAATCCACTGTGATAAAGGACAACAAAAAAAACATTAAGCGTCAGTGTGCCTGTCACGGTACACTAGTTTTAAAATTGGTCAGTAATTAAGAAAGATTGTTTGAACCAATGGGTAAAACTACTTCCAAACTAAAACTGTTCTGTCTCAAGTTGTATTTTCTGGAAAGTAACCAATGCACCAACATAAGAAGTTAGGAAGCATTCTTTGCTCAAAGGTTAGCATGGTTTGTATCAAGAATAAACATTAAAAAACCACATCTGATGTTCAGAAAAAGGAGAAAGTGAAATTCGATTCTCTTGTATTTCCTGTGGTCTTGTTTATTATGCTTCTTTCTCTGGTTTTGTTTAGGATGTCCTATAAGGATTTTGTGAGCCGTTATTCAAAGCTGGAGATCTGTAACCTGACCCCTGATACCCTGAGCAGCGATGAAGTCCACAAGTGGAGTCTGTCCCAGTTTGAGGGGCAGTGGAGGGTCGGCTCCACCGCTGGGGGGTGCAGGAACAACACTGGTACAGTATTGTTCAAGAACCTCATCAAATATTCCCTTAACCGGTGACGTTGAGTAAAACCTCCTGATTGTTGTATATGAGTAAACAGCAACACCATGCAGCTTCACAATTAAAAATAAAAAAAACATTACTGGGTGTGATTATTTTCTTCAAGAGAGGTAATTGACTCCTGATATCTATTGCCTTCCTCCAGCCACCTTCTGCTCCAACCCTCAGTTTGCCATCAAGCTGCTGGAGGTAGACGATGACCCTCATGATAATGAGGTTGGCTGCACCTTCCTGGTGGGACTGATGCAGAAGAACTGCAGGAAGGATATGAGATTGGGGCGGGACCTGAACACCATCGGCTTCGCTGTTTATGCGGTATTGTTACAGGGTTATAGGAAATGGGAATGTATGAGGGTCACATTTAATTGATATAAATAAGCACCACCTTTTTTTTATCAACCAAATAGGAGTGTTCCATATTTTTACAGACAGAAATGCACTACAGAGACTTGCACACACTGTTAGATGTTTGATTTTCATAAACTTGGTATGAAAATGGGTGTCAGTATTTAGATGTGCTATAGTTTAGATCAGGGCTGTCCAATCACAGTCCTGGAGAGCCATTGCACTGCAGGTTTAACAGTTGAAATGAAATCAACTACATTGAGGCCTGGTTTATTCAGAGCATTTAAACAATTTAAAATGTGGTTGAAACAAAGAGCTGGACTGGAAATGACATCTCTGCCCACATATGGCAATTGAAAAATACTGAACTATAAAGTAATGTTTGTGTGATATTTAATATCATAACACTGAACACATTTATTTTTATCTTCCAGGTTCCCGATGAGGTATGTAAAGTGATGAAGGCTCAAAAGACTAGAATATGGCAATTAGCCAGGACAGGAAGGTAAAACAGGAAGCAACAGTTAGCAACAGTTTAACAATTTAGCAATATAGATGCTGACTTTCATAAGAAATCTACATTTATCTGTGTGAATGTGCTATAAAATGTGGAGATTTGTGGTTTTTTAAGTTGGATCCCAGGACCTTGCTAACTGCATGTCTATGATAGATAACTAATATATTGAAATTAAAACATGGAAAACAACTGTAGTGCAATGTTATTATACCAAGCTAGCTGACACTGATGTAAAAATTGAGTTTTAAATCAAAGGCACCATTTAACATTATTAAAGTGCAGCAAAATTATGATTTTTTTAAATTCTAAGTTACGTGTAAAACCTCTTATCTATCAGTGGTTTTGAATGTTTACAGAAGTATTTAGACAAAGCAATTTTACAAACTCATACCTGGTCATGTATTTCTTTTAAATTGAAAAGATTGTTTTTATAGCTTGAACAAACCTTCACGTTGTCCTGTTCCGTTTTTAGCACAAAGCAGCTTTAACAACAGATAAGCTTCAGATATCTGCAATCATGTCTGCAGCGTTGAAAGAGTTAAAAAGATGTGTTACATATTCTTCAGCACAATGCTCTACTTTCTCTCACTTAAGTATTTTTAAAAAGTAGTGGGGAGAGCACAGATGCAATAAATCTGAAAAAGATACAATACCCCCCCCCCCCCCCCCCCCCCCCAGTACAAGGGCCGCAGCAACATCCGCCTGGGTCCTGACGTCCTCTTGAGGCAGCGTGCTGTAGGCATGAGCGACACCTTCATTAACCTCAGGGAGCTGTGCACCCGCTTCACCCTCCCGCCCGGCGAGTACGTCATCATACCGTCCACCTTCGAACCGCACAAAGTTGGAAACTTCGTCATGCGGGTCTTTTCTGAGAAGCAGGCTGAAGCAAGGTGGGTGTCAACAAGACTGGGGTTTACAGTACTTGTAGACAAGCTAACAAAATAGTTCTGTATATTTTCTCTGCCATGCATATTAATTAATTTGTCCACTCATTATATAGGCCTCAAAACTGCAGTTTTGAGAGAAACACATATTTTAGTAAACATCTATTTTCATTTTAAAACATGATATCTGGTACTGTTCAGGTTTAAATAAATCTGTTTGCAAGCTATGCTTTTAGACTGTCTTGCACTTCCTGGGTCAATTCACTTGGATGTGGAAATTGTCCCCACCTCTTCACTGGCTCCTTTTCTGTCAGTAACCGTCAGCTGCTTCTCCTATTGACTGACATGTTTTCAGCCAGTAACAGGCTTTTACCCAGAAGACATTGCTCTGGTGAAATGATCAAGGAAGTTAATCAGTAACAGACTTCCTGGATGGCATTGCTTGCAAGCAGACATTTATTTAATCGTACCAGATGTCATGTTTTAAAATAGAAATAGATTTTTGCTTGAGCATTTGAGACCTCTGTAGCTAATGTAAGTGCAACATAGGTGAGATTTCTGTCATTATTTTGTTAGCTACTATTATTTTAAGGTGGTTTAGGTCAGGCAGTGGGTTAATGTACTCAGGTGTTACCTGTGGGGCCTGGGATGTATTCCCCATTCAAATGAATTTGGAAATCTAATTCCACCAAACCGGCTCTTAATTCTGCACTTATTGAATGGCAATAGAAAGTGCTTCATCTTGAGTCCGTCGCCCCCTATACACAGATTCATTGAAAAAAGGATATATTTATAATTAAATAATCAATTTGTCCACCTTTTTTACAGTCCCATGGATCATGCTATTGAGGCACATGTGCATGAGGTAAAGAATGCATTTTGTTCTTTTTCTTATTAAACTATGAATTGGTTAAAACTCTTTGAAGTGCCAAGAGACCCATAAACCACATGCAGCTGTATTTTGTAATATACATCACAATAACTGTATCCTCGTTAAAAGCAGCCCTCTGTGCTGCAGAACCAGATGTATTGTGGTATAGTCATGTCTCCCATTTGTTAAGTTGATCATACGGCTTCCCTGGGACAGTTTGGCACAGTTAGTGTTTAGCTCATATCCTGTTGGATTTAGGGAGCTTTTACCTCTTTTCTTTAAGAGAAGCAGGACTACAAGTACCAGAATACAGGTTACAGAAGTTTAGAAAAAAAAGGATCAGCCCTGTGAAAATGGGCAAATTCACTAAGGCACAGTTTAGGAATGAAAAATGAAATAACCAAAGTTTTACCACATAATGTCATACAACGACCAAGTAAACAACAATATAGCTGTATATAGCTGTATTACAGGACGTAGATGATAGCGTGAGGGACAGAACGGTTTGGGCTTCAACTTCAAGGGCTTTGCAGCTGTTTAAGAAAGATGATGATCTCCCCAAAAAGTCCAGGGATGAAGATTTGTAATGGCTGGAGTTAGTAAAACCAGTTGACCATGGGTATTTAGCTCATAGTAGGTCATAATGAAAATTTTTGGTTCCCATTGTATTGTGATAAAAATCTGTTGTTCCTTCACTTAATTCAGGATATTATATATTTCAAATTCATCGCTACTGCTGCGTCTTGGTACCTGTGTAGTAGTGATTAGAACTAAGGAAGCCTGAAATCAAGTATAACAAAACAAACAAATCAAATAGTTTTTAACTATAGAAAAAAGGGATGGGGGCAGAAATGTATTTTAAAGGATTGCTTAGCTCCACTTTAACATGCAGTTGTTCAGACCACTGCCCTGTAGTTCAATAATTCTTGCAGCAAAACATATAGGTATTGTTTTGCCTGCTTTTGGATGATAAGGTGCAAATAGCCTTTGTGCTTGTGGCCGAGTATTGTGCCAGCTTCAAAGCAGGACCTCTCTTAGCAATATGGTCATGTGTGTTTATGTAGTGTATGTACTGTCCAAGACAGTTGTTTTGTTCTTATAAATCACAGCCTTTTGTCTCCACAGCCTGAAGTGGATGAAAAGGGAATCGACCCCCAATTCAGAAAACTGTTTGTACAGATATCAGGAAGTGTGAGTCACATAAAGAACTTGTACTGAGGTATTTCTGGTGGCTGCTGATATTCAGCCAGCTGGCAGTCCTTCTCTGGTTAGCAAGGAGGTGTGATGTTCACTAGAGGCAGATAATTGTATGACAGCAACTGCAAAATTCTTCATCTAGGGGTGTGCTGATACTCATACTTGCCTTCATAATTGCCTTTAAGAAGTATTTATTGGCAAGTATTAAATATATCCATTAATTAATGTGTTATCCTTCCCTCACTTTTACAACAGAGTACCAATCAATGGCAATTAACTTCAGCATTTCCTCTCATCCGGGGCACTGACATTTTTACTGCCAAAATGCATACCAAGGCTGTAAGTTGCCAATTAATATTTTTGGTACAGTAGTAAAAATGTCAGCACCCTGGTTGAGAGGAATTTTTGCTTTTAAACAATGCAGGACTTAATTGCTATTGATTGGTACTCAGGTGTAAAGGTGAGGGAAGGACAGCTTTTGTTGTTTTGAAATTAACACATTAATGAATGGATTTATTTAACACCTGCAATTACGAGTAGGAGTATCAGCAGACCCCTAGGAATGACCTTGTCTAAATGGTCTCACCCAGTGATAGGGATTCATATTACAATTACATATTTTTTTATTTCTTGACAGGATTCAGAGGTGTCTGTCTTTGAACTTGTTACAGTTCTGAACAAAGTAATAGCACAGAGTAAGTACAACATATTTGGGCTTTTAACTGGTCATCATTTGCTTGGTTACCCCCATTCCTCAACTGAGAACATTACTTTGTAAATTTAGAAGCACAGGGACCTGTTGACAGTATTTATAGAGTTTTTTTGTCATTTTTGATACTGTTCTAAACCAGTTGTAGATTTTTGTTAGCTTCTTTAACAACTTTTTTGGGAGGGTTTAAATATCAAAGTTGATTATTTAAGGAGCTCAATCCTAGAGAGGAGATGTGGTCAGAGAGTGGAAATAGGTAGGAACAGTGCAGATCCACCAGCACTTTGCTTTTTACTGATAACTAATTAAAACAAACGCTTTGAGAACTATGGGACAGTCAACAGTAGTATCTCAAATACAGATGTGGAAGGCAAAATCAATGAAGTTCTGTTTTTGTTTTTTCAGGATCTGACGTCAAGACTGATGGTTTCAGCGTGGAGACCTGCCGCCACATAGTCAGCCTGCTCGATGTATCCTTTTTTCAGCTTGAGGACTTTCTTTCTTTCTCTTTCTTTTGTTTGTATTTATAAAATACGATAAAGGAGTCCCTGAAGAGGGGGGGGTTCAGGTTTAAGTTCTTGGCTATGCCAAGTTGGCAGCATCTCTGGGGATCCCACAGGGAGCATCACTTTGACCCTGGTGCATTTTAAAATTCAAAATATTATATATATATATATATATATATATATATATATATATATATATATATATATGATAGTTTCCTTTTTATGCTCAAAAGGTGATTGATTGGCAGCCTTGGAGACTGAGGTCTTCTCTCTGCATCTGCTGAACAGTGCTAACAGTGGTATTATGAGCTTCCCCACATTCACATTGGCCCTCAAAAGTGCCTCCTGTTTGCCCCGGGGGAACCACTGTCATAAGGGAGGGAGCAGTTTGTGCCCATCCAATACCATTTGTCTCAGACTTCGTAAGCTAAAGGGCCTGTGCAATAACTCATGTACTGTTTGGTTATTTTGTGCATGAAAACAATGTTGCAAACCTGAAATAAACTACCGGTACTCCAGTGAATGTACAAGCTTGTATATGCCCCTAAAACATTGGACATTCAGTTATGTATGGCGTAGTTCCTAAATTAATACTTTTATTTGCAGACAATTAATTAATTTGTGATCAGATCAATTTTAAATGCTTATCCTAGCTAATCACACTGACCTTAACAGTCTTCAGAAAGATGGAACTGGTAAGCTAGGCCTGGTGGAATTCGCCATCCTGTGGGAGAAGATTATTAAATACCTGGTAAGGAAAATGTTGAGACCCACTGTTCACTCAGGGTCTTCCAGGTTTCCATAGCTAAACTGCACAGCACCTAAGAGAGAAGCACTTACTGTACAGTAAATATATTATAGACGGTCATTTTGCAGGGATGGAAAAAAAGACTCCTATTGCATAGCATTTGTACCCCTTCCAGGTTTTAATATACGCTTGATCAGCCACAGTGTATACTCTACAGTAGGTAACATGCCCAGGTGTGTCTTATTAAACTCCTAGTAAAACCAGGAATGTGATTCTTATTTCCATCTTTGTTTTGAAATCCTGGCCAAGAAAAAAAAAAATAATCACGTGGCCTTTCTCTAATTGGATGGCCCTTGCATGTAGTAGGCCAGTAAGTTATCTATACAGGGTCAAGGGTCAGCAACAACAAACAAAACTGAATGTTTCAACCTGGGAATTCCCTGATGCTTGCAGTAGTCCAGCTTTTTCAGGGTTAAACAGTTCTGTATATATCGGTGGTTTTCAATAAAAAGTCATATCAACATTATCATAGTCTGACCTGCTATTATGCAATTATTATTATTATTTATTTCTTAGCAGACGCCCTTATCCAGGGCGACTTACAATCGTAAGCAAATACATTTCAAGTGTTACAGTACAAGTAATACAATAAGAGCAAGATAAATACAATGACTTTGGTTCAAGCAAGTACAATTTGAAGACCTAATCCAACTGCATAAGTGATGACAACACTAAACCGTTTTCATGTGTGCAGAAAATCTTCAAGCAGTTTGATTCCGATGGATCTGGCACCATGAATTCCCATGAGATGCGAGGAGCTCTGGCAGAAGCAGGTAAAAATATTCTGGAAAACAGATATGTTGCAATCTCACATAGACCTCTTGAACTTGCCTTGAAGTGCTGTGTGTAAATGCAGAATATAATGTTTACTGCCTCAAAATATAGTGTGTGTGTGTGTATATATATATATATATATATATATATATATATATATATATATAAACATAACATAATTTGGAGGCTTTAGAATCCTGGGGGGGTTGGGAGATCTACTCCATCTTGGTGAGGGTGGCTGCAAGAGGCAGCCATCTTGGGAATGTAATTGGGTAATTAGCTAAGGGGCTAATTAGTAATGGAAACACCTGGGCACACTTAGCCCTGCATAAAAGGAAGGGAAATGCCATAGAGAGGGGTTGTTGTTTGGGTGTAGTGTGGAGGCGAAGGCCTGTGTGAAGTCTGGGTGTGTGCAGACCTGAAATAAAAGGTATTTAATACTTCTACTTGGGTAAGTGTTAGGGTTTTGTGACCAGTAAACTGCTTAGCCATCCGCTATAGTTAGAACTGAAGAAAAGTTTCGTTTTAGCACTCCTGGAAGGAGTTTGGCTTTTTGTTTTGTTTGATTTATTTTGGTGTAAAAATAAACATACAGGTACCACCCTGTTCAAAACTTACCTGTGCTTGTGGAGTGCTGTTATTTCTCAATCCTGGTCCTGGGCGACCACTGCCCTGCTGGTTTTTGTTCCAACCGAGCTCTCAATTACTTAATTGAACCCTTAACTGAACTAATAATGAGCTTAACTTGACTTTTTGAGTAGCGTAGCTTGTAAAAAGTTGGAGAATTTGTTCCTTATACAATGCTATACCTAAATTGAAATCTCCATCTGCTTAAAATTTTAAAAAGCTCAGATTAGGCAAATTTAGTTCAATTATGTAATTGAGCGCTTGGTTGGAACAAAAACCAGCAGGGCAGTGGTCCCCCAGAACCAGGATAGGGTACCACTGCACTAGAAGATGGTGGAAAAGATCCCAGAAAATGGCACTATTACTACAAATGGAGGACTTTTGTCACTAGATATAGGTGGACTGGTGTCATTTAAGTTTGAACAACGTCAGTCAACCGAGCTATTTCTACCACACTATCTGAAGGTGGAAGCTGAAACTTGTAGTTAAATATTTATCATAACCTTTTTTTATGTATTAATTACTTTTTGTCTTCATCAAGTATTTATAGTGATTGAGTATCCTTATTCTCCTTGGATATAGAGCTGCTTTTAATTCTCTCTCTACTTTTTAAATATATAGAACAATATACAAACTAATACTTTATAAAAATGTAATTATTCCTCTAGGTTTCCGTCTAAACAACTCTTTGATTCAGCTTATTGTAAGTCGCTATGCAGATGACCGCTTTGCCATCGATTTTGACAACTTCGTGGCATGCTTTATTCGACTGGAAATGCTGTTCAGTAAGTTTTATTTTATTTTTATTGAAACATTTTTTTTTGGCTCCAACTTGATGAACAGAACAATACTGGACTAGGGGCCCAGTTAAGGGAGTCTAAGTGTTAATTTGATACCAATACATTTTGCTCTACGTTCTTCCTGATTCTTGCATGAGAATATATAACCATCACAATATATCTTGGCTGCCAGAGTGCCCTGACGTTACCCCCATGGAGTTCAGGCTGAAGTCCTGGGCAGTGGCTCCAGGTGCCTTAAAGACCCAGTTAATGAGATTATTGACTGGGGAGAATCCCCAGCAGCTGGAATCTGAACAGTCAATTAGCTCATGTTTCACCTGTTGGTCTGCACACTACAAGGCAGGGAAATCCCCTCCAGAACTGAGTTTGTATACATGCAGGCCAACACCGATCTGGATTTAGAATATTAAGTATTCTGAATTCCAATACCAGGGATGTAAATCAGGTATTCAGCATCCAGGAGCTCAATTCAGAATCTGTGGTGTTGGAATCCATAGGATGGAATATACCCAACTCAATTCTGATTCGATACCGAAAGTGAAACCCATGTAAATCTGGTATTGAATCGGTGCTCGCGTTTTGCTTATTCTTGAGTCCCGACACCCACCAGCATTTGGGTTGTTTAGCAACAAGCTGAGCATCATGACAGTGACAGAAATAAGGGTTACTACTGGAGCAATGAGGATACTACTTGCTTCCTAAATGTTGTAAACCAAAATAATGTAATGGCAATCAGTGGGCACATCTTCACAGAGCTAAAATGGAACATGCGTCCTCTGAAACGTGCTGCTGCCAATCCGTCATTTTTCACACTGCGGATCCACAGCAAGGCCACCAGACCCATAGTGCAGGAGGACAACACAGATCTGATGGCTCCACTGCAAAACCACAGGCGCCCTATCGGCCACAGGGGTCGCTGATGCGCGGTGAGCAGTGGATTCCCCTGCCGACCTAAGCCCTCCCTACCCGGGCGGCGCTCGGCCAATTGTGCACCGCCCCCTAGGAACCCCCGGTCACGGTCGACTGTGCCATAGCCTGGATTCAAACCTGCGATCTCCAGGCTATACTTTGCATCCTGCACTCCACGCAGAGCGCTTTTACTGGATGTGCCACTCAGGAGCCCCTAAAACACTTTAAGTTTTTCTTTCCCCACTAAAGCTCACATCTGCAACAATTGGCCATAAATACCATTTCACCTGATATAAGCAGTTTGTTAAATGTCTCTAAATGCCAAAGTCTACCAGAACTATGACTTTAATGGGGGTTAAGTCATTAAACATGCTCATTATTGTATCTAGTGCTGAGTATTCAGAATACCAAAATGCATCGTGTAAACACAGATGAATTAGAATTCCAGTTCTGTACGGATATCATGTAAACAGTATCTATGTGAACACAGTCATTATCTCCTACCTCAAATGGTACAGGTTTACACTGATGATCCATAGTCAAATACCTTGGGCTAACCTTACTTACATTTTCAAAAAGCTAATATTTACTAAATAATATTTGGAAAGAATTGCATCTGGCACAATCATTCTAACTAATGTTAAAACATCAATGTAAATGTTTTATCTCATCATTGATACAAATGTGTTACTTGGCTGCAGATGGAGATTTATATTAAATACATATAATAAATACATGTTTTCATTAACAGAAATGTTTAAGACTGTTGATCATAATGAAAGTGGGACTGTGGAACTCAATATTAACCAGGTATGTAAATGACAAAATAAAAGCTTTTCTTTTCAACTTTCTCTGTCATGCTTGCTATTTATATGTTTCAACACTTGTGCGAATGGAACTAAAAAAAAAAAAAAAAAGTTGAGACATGTCCTTTTACACCTAAACCGCATCACATTTCAATAACCGGAATTGGAGAAAATGAATCCATGGCTGTGCTCAATCAAACTTGGCTTCAACAGGGGTATTTATTTAGGCATTTTCCATTTAGCACTAAAACTATCGCTAAATACAATTACCAATAACACATTTATTCCATTATGCAATACATTTTGCAATAAATGGAGCACTATATTCTATGTTCATGTGATAGATAGTAATGTCTCTGTACAGTCAAACAGTTACTGCATTAATCTAATACAATTTATTCTTCCCACAGTGGCTGTCCCTTGCAATTTAACTGTGGCTTTTGGAGACGATCTCTTCTGAGCACCTTGTAGACACTTCTCTCCTTTATCTTTTTAAACGGGGAGGGGGTGGTAGAGAATTATCATTAACATGTTTATTAAGACACATGTCTTAAATGTTGTTGAAGCGGACACCCTGGGATCCTTCAAGAAGCTGCTTGATGGGATTCTGGGATCAATAAGCTACTAACAACCAAAAGAGCAAGATGGGCTGAATGGCCTCCTCTCGTTTGTAAACTTTCTTATGTTCTTATTTTTGGTACATTTATTTTCAAAGTAAACTTTTATACTTGCTCAACAAAGGAGATTCCTTATTCTTTTCAATTGGTTAAACTGTACTATGCTTGTGGAATTGACCGTTGGTAAGGCTGCTGGTGGCAAGATTTGTGCTAACAATAACATTCATGTTTTGATTTGAAGACTGGAATTCTGCACTCCTTTCTGTTTTTCCTTTTGTTTACTAGAAATAAATTTTGAATGAACATTTATCTGGTGTGATTCTTACTATTTAGTTATATGGTGCATCATTGTTTGTATTAACAGTAGTATTTGTTTTTGCATTGTACAGTATGGGATCTATACATGGTGGTCTGACATTTGAGGCAGTACTTTTAAAACATAGAAAAATTGTACTGAGCTCATCACTACAGTTATTTGAGTTGATACAATCTGCCACTATTTTAGAATTGATCCATATATTGGTGTATATGGATGCCAATATAAGGAGAATCCGTTTTCCATTAGAGAAAACATTTATTAGGCTAAGTTTCAGAATCTGGGGTCATAAGTAGAAACCCTGTCTGTACGTCAATTTTGCATGCAGTGGAAACTGTACAGGTCTTGGTGATCAACATTTTCATGTTACTGTTGGCTCAAACGTTAACACAAAAAGGTCAAACACTGTACTTTGACACATTGCTCTGACATATACAGTATGTAAAAAGAATGACTTTTTGTAGCTATGAAAACCAAACCTAGAGAATGTAAGTATTTCTTTATTGTTGGCGTTGTCATGCCTATAGGCTATACTGTTTGCTTAGAGGTATTTATGATGGCCATAGTTATAAAGTCTGTGACGCACTATCTGCAGAGACATTTTCGTCACAGAAGTCCCTCCCTCTGTGGGGATTTATTAAAGGCACTGGCAAAGATGCATATTTTAGAAGGCAAAGCAAACGTCAAGTACTGTGAGCTGAATTCAATTGAGCATACCAGATGTGCAGTATATCATGTAATGAGAGGTTGTAACTATCTTGTTAGTTAACTTGTTTTTTTAGTTGGAGGAATGCACCCCATTGTCACTGTTTGCTATATGGTGTACCAGTTTTAGTTGCCTGCTAGATGCAGACTTGTGTAAAATAGTCTATCTCAGCCAAATTGTATGTAAGTGAGCACCAGCTCCATCCAGTGCACCGCAGTGCATTGGCAACAGAACAAAAGGACATTGGATGTGCCCTAGAATGATTGTGCCAACTCCCCCCCCCCCCCCCCCCAAAAAAAAACATTTAGCTGATCTAGCCTAAAACTGAAGACAAAGCACCTTAACAGACACAGTATTCTAGTTATTATAAAATAAATTACAAAATCCTCTCTGCAGTTTAGTGGCTGCGTGGTTCAGGTGCCCTAGTCCAGGTTAACATTAATACAGGTTTTTCTTTCTGTATTAGAATGGAGAGTGTAAGCCAAGAAAGTCAACACAAGTATACCATTACAGCAACTGCACGGTATATAAATGCTTCCCTTATGTGAGGACACTCATCACAGCTCTTTACTGTTGAAACTAAAACAAAATGAAATCAGGGTCCTCAAAACAAACAGCAAAGTAGACAGACTGGGCTGAAGGTGTGGGCTCAAGCCAATATCCTGTGAAATTCAGCAGATTACACTTTTGCTGTCTCTGAAGAATCACTGGGCCCAAAGATTGAATACATCCACTTGGTAAAATGGCACACAAGGTAAGAACATTTTACATTTCATTCTAAATCACATATCAAAAATCAACCAATCACAGTGAAGTATTTGTCAAAATTCCACTACATCTTATCCGGTGTATTTCAGTACAAGTATAGTACAGTTTGTGAGAACTGTCATTGTACATAGTTTACTACATCTCTCAAGATTAGAAATTCCCAACCATATCAAAGCAAGATCGTTATCAGAAAGAGGCAGTGTCTTTAAAGAGCTCACACCTTTGTGTCTTTAAAGAGCTCACACCTTTGTGTCTTTAAAGAGCTCACACCTTTGTGTCTTTAAAGAGCTCACACCTTTGTGTCTTTAAAGAGCTCACACCTTTGTGTCTTTAAAGAGCTCACACCTTTGTGTCTTTAAAGAGCTCACACCTTTGTGTCTTTAAAGAGCTCACACCTTTGTGTCTTTAAAGAGCTCACACCTTTGTGTCTTTAAAGAGCTCACACCTTTGTGTCTTTAAAGAGCTCACACCTTTTTTGTAGTTTCCTCACTGTTACAACCTATATTTTTTACAATTGTACAGACACATGGCAAATGACATTTAATAGAGAAAAGTGTGAAGTATTGCACGCAGGCAATAAAAATGTGCATTACAAATATCATATGGGAGATACTGAAATTGAAGGGATCTATGAAAAAGACCTAGAAGTTTATGTTGCCTCAGAAATGTCTTCATTATTATTATTATTATTATTATTATTATTATTATTATTATTATTATTATTTATTTCTTAGCAGACACCCTTATCCAGGGCGACTTACAATCGTAAGCAAATACATTTCAAGTGTTACAATACAAGTAATACAATAAGAGCAAGAAATACAATAACTTTTGTTCAAGTGTGACAAACCACAATTCAATAATACAGCAGATAATAGTGATAGTTACATCAGGATATGATTAAATAGTGATAGTTACATCAGGATATGATTAAATACAAAACACTACAGGTTAAACACTTGGCAGATTACAGTATTCTGAAGTACAGGATTAAATGCAGTAAAATAGGGGGCTGATAAGAGCAAAATAAAGCACATTTACATGAAGGGTGATAGTGTCCCAGGATACAAACAGAGGAGTTCTACAGGTGCTGTTTGAAGAGGTGAGTCTTAAGGAGGTGCCGGAATGTGGTCAGGGACTGGGCAGTCCTGACATCTGTAGGAAGGTCATTCCACCACTGCGGAGCAAGGGTGGAGAAGGAGCGGGCTCTGGAGGCAGGGGAGCGTAGAGGAGGTAGAGCCAGTCTTCTAGTGCAGGCGGAGCGGAGAGGTCGAGTGGGGGTGTAGGGAGAGATGAGGGTCTGGAGGTAGCTGGGTGCAGTCTGGTCAAGGCATCTGTAGGCTAGTACAAGAGTCTTGAACTTGATGCGAGTGGTGATCGGGAGCCAGTGGAGCGAGCGGAGTAGTGGAGTAGCATGTGCGAAGCGAGGCAGAGCGAACACCAGGCGGGCAGCAGAGTTCTGGATGAGCTGGAGCAGACGGGTGGCGGACGCAGGGAGGCCAGCCAGGAGGGAGTTGCAGTAGTCTAGGCGGGAGAGTACCAGGGCCTGGACCAGGAGCTGGGTAGCGTAGTTGGTGAAGAAGGGTCGGATTCTTCGGATGTTGCTCAGGAAGAATCGGCAAGTGCGTGCCAGAGTGGAGATGTGCTGGGAATAAGAGAGGCAGGGGTACAGGGTGACTCCAAGGTTCTTAGCGGAGGAAGAGGGAGAGAGTGTGGTAGATTCCAGAGGAACAGAGATAGAGAGATCAGAGGAGGGGGAGGAGGAGGGAAAGAAAAGGAGGTCAGATTTAGAGAGGTTGAGTTTGAGGTGATGCGAGTGCATCCAGGAGGAAATAGCAGACAGACAGGTAGAGATACGGAAGGAGATGGTGGAGTCAGAGGTGGGGAAGGAGAGGAAAATCTGAGCATCATCAGCATAGAAATGGTATGAGAAACCATAGGAGGGTTTTGGAGAGGAAGGGTAGGAGGGAGACAGGACGGTATCTCTGGAGGGAGGTGGGGTCGAGGGTAGGATTTTTGAGGAGGGGAGTGATAGAGGCTTTTTTGAAGGCAGAGGGAAAGATACCAGAAAGTAGAGAGGTGTTGAGGAGGGAGGAGATGAAGGGGAGTAGAGCAGGAGCAGCAGCTTGAAAGAGGTGAGTGGGGAGGGGGTCCAAGGCACACGTGGTGGGTTTGTGACCCTGGAGCAGGGAGGAGAGGTCAGAGTCTGAGAGGGGCAAGAAGGTGGAGAAGGAGGGCGAGTTAGTAGGGGATGTAGTGGGTGTAGGGGTTGGAGCAGGAGGGGGTGCGGGGGAGGGAGAGGTGTTAAAGAGTTTGCGGATATCTGAGATCTTAGAAGAGAAGAAGGAGGCAAAGTCATCAGGGGAGATAGAGGAGGGAGGAGGAGGGCGGGAGGGTTTAGGAGGGAGGAGAAGGTAGAGAATAGTTTACGTGGGTTGTTAGTGGAGGCTTGGATAACAGATTGGAAATAAGCACATTTAGCAGAGGAGAGAGTAGAGGAGAAGGAGGAGAGGAGAGTGCGGTAAAGGTCTAGAGCAGCAGGGAGTTTGGTTCTCTTCCATTTCTTTTCAGCAGATCGCAGTGTGATTCTTGCAGAGCGGAGCGCAGAGGAGAGCCAGGGATGGGGAGGGGAGGGGCGAGCAGGTCGGGAGGTGAGGGGACAGAGCATTCTAGACAATGTGGGGAAGCTACAAAAAAAGGCCAACAAGATGCTCAGATATATTGTGAGAAGTGGAAAGTAATGTTAAAACTTTACAATGCATTAGTAAGACTTCACCTAGAATATTGTGTTCAGTTCTGGTCACCTCGTTACAAAAAGGATATTGCTGCTCTAGAAAGAGTGCAAAGAAGAGCAACCAGAATTATCCCGGGTTTAAAAGACATGTTGTATGCAAACAGGCTAAAATAATTGAATCTATTCAGACTTGAACAAAGAAGACTACGCGGCGATCTAATTCAAGCATTCAAAATTCTAAAAGGTTTAGACAATGTCAAGCCAGGGGACTTTTTCGACCTGAAAAAAGAAACAAGGACCAGGGATGACAAATGGAGATTAGAAAGGGGCATTCAGAACAGAAAATAGGTAGCACTTTTTTACACATAGAATTGTGGGACCAATATTGGTGTGTTCTTTTTTCTTTTATTGATTCGAAATGTAATTGTAATAATTTAGGTCAAATTAATAATTGTCCAAAATGTTTTACTATACGGATCTGCTGTCCTTTAAACTAAATGTACAGCCTGTTTTAACAAAAGGCAGGCAGATCACACAATTTCTGTAATGTTACTTGTACTTTTTAATTGTGAATACGCTCCATAGAATATTTTTCTTCAGCAGGCATTTTTGTTAGATACAGTAACTGACTGTGCTAAGTGTCCAGGCCAGGTTTATATTAATGTTCATTCTGTGAGCACAATGTTCTTGAAGTAGTCAAACTGAGCTCTGTAGTAGGTAAAACCCCGGTCATATGAAATGTCTGATGACTCCAATCGGCAGCAGTTCAAGAAGCTTTATTACAATGCACAAGGGAAGAGCAGCAGCTGTCGTGTCAACACTGACTTTAATCCTTTTTTGCTTGTCTTCCTTATTGAAATATGTGGTGTAAGGCTCCACCTAGTGGTAAATTGGGTCACCTACAAGATGATGAAAAATGATAAATCTGTTTTCTGTGTTCTATATTTTCACCTTTTCAGTTTTTTAACTTATTATTTTATTATTATTATTACCATAAAACGTTATAAATGTACCCTAATGACATTAAATACATGAAAACGTTTTATTCAGGAATTATGGTATGTTTGTGTATTGCTGTTTGTTAACATCGCACATGACGGACGTGTACATAGTGAATTGGGAATAAAATA